>NC_133148.1:5899771-6211197 GCF_048418815.1 Hemitrygon akajei | reverse complement strand
TCTAGTCTGGGTACTTATATACCCTTAGGTCTTTCAGCTTTTTGATCACCTCCCTTGTAACAGTAACTGCACTGACTTCTCTTCCCTCACACCCTTCAACACCTGACACTGCTGGTGTCCTCCACAGTGAAGATTAATGCAAAATACTCATCTGCTATCTCCTTGTCCCCTGTAATTATTTCTCAGTTAAAAAAAATTATTTTGCATTGCTATGTACCATGGCCACAAAACAACAAATTCTGTGACATTTATGACATGAAGTTTGTTGTTTTGCAGCAGCTTTACATTGCAATGCATAATAATAAAAACTGCAAATTACAATAACAAGTATAAATAAAAACAAAAACTAAATTAAATAAGTTGTGCCAAAAGAGAGGGGAAAATACTGAGGTAGTTTTCATGGGTTCATTATCCATTCAGAAATCTGATGACAGAGGGGAAAAAGCTGTTCCTGAAATGTCTTCAAGCTCCTGTACCTTCTTCCTGATAGCCCTTTGAGGCATTGTCCTTTGAAGGTGCATTCCTGATGTTGGGGAGGCTAGTGTCCATGGTGGAGATGGCTGAGTTTACAACTTTCTGCAGTTTTTCCTGATCCCGTGCAGTGGCCCCTCCATACCAGATGGTGATGCAGCCAGTAGCTCAAGCACTAGGCTCCGATCAGCCAGCCGTTGAATCAGGTTAGGGGATGAGGGCAGGGTAGTAATGGTCTAACTGAACTTTGGAGGGGTTGAGTCCTGGGGATGGTACTCACTGGAATGGATGGACTTCCTGTGTTTTGTAGATCAGGTGTAAGATGGATGTGTAGAGTCGCAGACAGATGGTGACGGAGAGCACAGAGAGGGCCAGGTAAGCCAGCACGCTGATACTGCTGAACTGGGTGAGGGAGAAGAGAGTGAGGATAATGGCACCGAATAGGGTGCCTGTCTTCTTCACGTCCTCCCAGTACAGAAGATCAATTACTGCAGGGTAAAAACGAGAGAGAAAAACATCAGTAAAAATTCACCACTAAATCAACATTCCACATAAACTGAAGCATTAACTCTACTTCTCTCTCTGCAGCTGCTGCCTGACCTGATGAGTGTTGCTAATATTTTCTATTTATACTCCACACCTTTCTTAATCCTATATCAGTCAAAGTCATAGCAACTCTATTATCAAATATGTATATGGTACCATACACTCAGTGTCCACTTTATTAGGTACACCTGCTTGTTCATTCAAATATCTTAATCAGCCAATCATGTGGCAGCAACTCAATGCATAAAAACATGCAGAAGTGGTCAAGAGATTCAGTTGTTGTTCAGACCAAACATCAGAATGAGGAAGAAATATGATCTAGATTACTTTGACTGTGGGATGATTGTTGGTGGTTGACAGGGTGGTTTGAGTATCTCAGAAACTGCTGATCTCCTGGGATTTTCAGTCTCTAGAGTTTCCAAAGAATGGTGTGAAAAACAAAAATCATTCAGTGAGTGGCAGCTCTGCAAGTATGAGCTCTGCTCGTATGTATCTCTGCAAGGCTGTAACTCGAAATGCAAGCTGGCGTTTTCAATTGAGGGTGAATGAAACTAGAATAAGAAGTTATATGTTAAGAGTGAAAAGTGAAATATTTAAGGAGAACTTCTTCACTCAGCAGGTGGTGCAAGTATGCAATGAGCTGACAGTGGAAGTGGTATTGTCGGGTTCAATTTCAACATTTGAGAGAGGTATGGATAAGTCTACGAATGAAAGTGGTATGAAGGGCTATAGTCCAGGTAGTTGATGGGAGTAGGCAGAATAACATTTCAGCATGAACTAGATGGGTTGAAGGACCTGTTTCTGTGATGTTGTGCTCTGACTCTATAGCTCATTCTTTCAGCCTCTAGAATCAATTTCTAACAAAGAGATCATAGCCACAAAACCATATAAACCATATAGCCATATAACAATTACAGCATGGAAACAGGCCATCTCAGCCCTTCTAGTTCGTGCTGAACGCTTACTCTCACCTAGTCCCACTGGCCCGCACTCAGCCCATAACCCTCCATTCCTTTCCTGTCCATATACCTATCCAATTTTACTTTAAACGACAATACTGAACCTGCCTCTACCACTTCTACTGGAAGCTTGTTCCACACAGCTACCATTCTCTGAGTAACGAAATTCCCCCTCGTGTTACCCTTAAACTTTTGCCCCCTAACTCTCAACTCATGTCCTCTTGTTTGAATCTCCCCTACTCTCAATGGAAAAAGCCTATCCACGTCAACTCTATCTATCCCCCTCATAATTTTAAATACCTCTATCAAGTCCCCCTTCAACCTTCTACACTCCAAAGAATAAAGGCCTAACTTGTTCAACCTTTCCCTGTAACTTAGGTGCTGAATCCCAGGTAACATTCTAGTAAATCTTCTTTATACTCTCTCTATTTTGTTGATATCCTTCCTATAATTCGGTGACCAGAACTGTACACAATACTCCAAATTCGGCCTTACCAAACCAAACCACCACACCAACAGAACCACTCCCAACTAATGGTAGATGGAGCAGCCCCCACTGTGATTCGCTCTAGCTGTCCTCAAAGATTTGGGATCCACTGGTGCATGCAGCTATCAATCAAGATTTTGGGCTCAGGAGGAAGTCTGTGAATCCTATCCACAGAGGTGGTGGGATCTATGGACCCCAGTGGACTCTGCAGCTATCTGACCCCAAGTGAGAAGGGAGGGACCCAACCCTCAGGAAAATGCAAATTATCAGCTGGGGAAGGCACTTCATCCCTTCAGACCACTCTGCTATTCCATAAAGTTCATGGTACAGTATTGCAATTTGTTTATTATTATCACGTACCAAAATACAGTGAAAAGCTTCTGTTTACATGCTATACATGAGCATATTGAGATAGTAAGAAGGAAAATTAAATAAGGAATAAAATGTTACAGAAAAGGGGATACAAACAGAAGTGCAAGGGCCACAATGAGGTAGACTGGGAGATCAAGAGTCCAGCATTTAGCAATGAGAAGTCCATTGGAGTGCCTGATAACAGTGGGATAGAGCTGTCTTTGAGCGGCTGATCTAATACTTAACTGCAAAGTTGAAAGTAAATATACTATCAAAGCAGGTGTACATGTCGCCATACGTATAGATCAAGAGAGAAAGCTACTCACAGGTCTGTGTTTAAAATAGGAGTGTTCACATGCTTACAGCAATTTTCTGCTCGGCCCAGTCAAATTGGGATCGAGAGACACTACTCACAGGGCTGAGAATGAGATTTTTAAAATGAGCGTTCATGGGCTTTCGGCATTTTTCGGCAGCCCAATCAAATTGCAATTCATTATCAAGGACATGTGAAAACAAGGCGGGGCAGGCCATTGTTAGAGTGGACTGGTGTTAGAGTGGGGAGTCTGGCTCATCAGAGTTAGGTGTGGTAAGTATCTGGTAAGTTTCGTCTTCTTCATTCTACCTCTGTTAGTGCATAGGTATTGCATTGGCAATAGCTTCTGGGCTGTGTTGTGTTGTGCTGTTTTGTTTGTGTGAGATGTGGGAATTCTGGGAGACCTCCAGCCTCCTGGATAACCATATCAGCACCAGATGTACTGAGCTGCAGCTTTACAGAGGCGTGTTAAGGAACTGGAGCTGCAGCTCATATGGCAAACTGAGAAGGTGATAGATAGGAGCTGCAGGGAAGTAATCATTCCTAATTCCTAATGGGGGAAGCCATAGCGATCGGTTCTATGGCATGAGTCTGGTGTGACTCAAGGGAAGAGAAGAGAATGGCAGTAGTGATAGAGGATTCCATAGTTGGAAGAGTAGATACAAAATTCTGTGGATGTGAACCTGGCTGCCTACCAGGTTCCAGGATCAGGGATGTTTTGGATCGGGTCTATGGCATTATAAAGGGGGAGGATGAGCTGCTAGAAATCTTGGCACATTGTGGCACCAGTGACATAGATAGGAAAAGGGAGGAGGTCCTGAAGAGCGAATTTAGGGAGCTAGGTAGAAAGGTGAAAAACAGGACCTCCAGGGTAGTAATCTCTGGATTGCCGTCTGTGCCATGCACCAGTGAGGGTAAGAATAGGATGAACTGGCAGATAAATCCGTGGCTGAGGAATCAGTGCAGGGGGCAGGGTTTTAGATTTTTGGATCACTGGGATCTCTTTGGGGGAAGGTATGACCTATACAAGGAGACTGTCAGAAAGGACAGGCAGATGATAGGGCAAAACTATGCCAGTGTAACAGGGGCAGAAAATTGAAAAGGGTGATGAATACAGAACTGAAGGTGTTGTATTTCAACGCACACAGTGTATGGAATAAGGTTGATGATTTTGTAACGCAGTTAGAGTTTGGCAGGTATAATGTTGTGGGCATCACTGAGTTGTGGCTGAAAGAAAATCATAGTTGGAAGCTTAACAGCTTAAAGATACATGATTTATCAAAAAGACAGGCAGGTAGGCAGAGGAGGTGGTATTGCCTATTGGTAAAAATGAAATCAAATCTTTAGAAAGAGGTGACATAGTATCAGAAGATGTGGAATACAGGTCTCTGAACAGTAGCCAGGATGTGGGCTACAAATCACGATGGGAGATATAAACTGCATTCAAAAGGGCAATATTATGACAGTCATGGGGGATTTCAATATGCAGGTAGACTGAGAAAATCAGATTGGTATTGGATTCCAAGAGAGAGAGAATTTACAGAATGTCTACATTGTGGCTTTTTAGAGCAGCTAACCAGATTTGATTAGGGATCTTAAGATAAAGGACCCTTAGAAGACAGTGATTATAATATGATAGAATTCACCTTACAATTCACCTTGAGAGGGAAAAGCTAAACAGTATTATAGTGGGGTAAAGGGAACTACAGAGGCATAGAGAATAGTTGGCCAACCTTGATTAGAAGGAGACACTAGCAGGAATGACAACAGAGCAATTAATACTGGAGTTGCTGAAGCAATTCAGAAGGTGCAGGATAGATACATCCTAAAGAAGAAATATTCTAAAGGCACAATGAAACAACCAAAAAGTAGAAAAGAGGGCATATAATAGAACAAAAATTAGTGGGAAGTTATAGGATTGGGAAGCTCTTTAAAAACCACTAGAAGGCAACTAAAAAATCCACAAGGAGTGAAAAGATGAAATATGAAGTTAAGATAGTCTCAAAGAGATTACCAAATGTTTTTCCAGACATAAAAAGTGTAAAAGAAGGCAAGAGTAGATATTGGATTGCTGGAAAATGACGCTGGAAGTGTAGTAATGGGGACAAGGAAATGACAAACCAACTGAATATGTATTTTGCACCGGTCTACACTGTGGAAGATACCAGCAGTATGCCAGTTTGAGGGGGCAGAAGTGAATGCAGTTTCTATTACTAGAGAGAAGGTGCTTGGGAAGCTGAAATGTCTGAAGGTAGTTAAGTTATGTGGGCCAGATGGACTAGACCAGAGGGTTCTGAAAGAGGTAGCTGAAGAGATTGTTGAAGCATTAGTAATGATCTTTCAAGAATTGCTAGATTCTGGCTTCATTCTGGAGGACCGGAAAACTGCAAGTGAGGCACGCAGAAGAAAGGAAATTATAGGACAGTTAGCTTGACTCAGTTGTTGGGGAGATGTTGGAGTCAATTGTTACGGATGTCTCAGGCTACTTGGAGGCACATGATCAAATGGGGCAAGGTCAGCCTGGTTTCTTTAAGGGAAGAATTCCAACAAGTTTGTCAAGCAAGATTTTTAGGGGAAAATCTTGCTTAACAAACCTGTTGGAATTCTTTGAGGAAATAACACGCAGGATAGACCAAGGAGAATCAGTTGATGTTGTGTACTTAGATTTTCAAAAGACCTTTGACAAGGTGCTAAACATGAAGCTGCTTAGCAAGATAAAAGCCCATGGTATTACAGAAAAGATACTAGCATGGATAGAGAATTGGCTGATTGGCAAGAGGCAAAGAGTGGGAACAAAGGGAGCCTTTTATGATTGTGACTAGTGGTGATCCGCAGGGGTTAGTGTTGGGACCACTTCTTTTTACGTTGAGCGTCAATAATTTGGATGACGGGATTGATGCTTTGTGGCCAAGTTTGCAAACAATATGAAGATAGATGGAGAGGCATGTAGTATTGAGGAAGCAGGGGGGCTACAGAAGGTCTTAATACAGATTAGGAGAATGGTCAAAGAAGTGGCAGATGGAATACAGTGATGGGAAGTATATGGTCATGCGCTTTGGTAGAAGGAATAAAAATGTGGACTGTTTTTTAAACAGGGAGAAAATTCAAAAATCTGAGGTGCAAGAGGACTTGGGAGTTCTTGTGCAGGATTCTCTAAAGGTTAACTTGCATGTTGAGTCAATTATGAAGAAGGCAAATGCAATGTTAGTATTAATCTTGGGAGGACATATAAACAAGGATGTATTGCTGAGGCTTTAATTAGCATTTGTGAAGCCTCACTTGGAGTATTGTGAGCAGTTTTGGGCCCTTTATCTAAGAAAAGATTTGCTGACATTGGAGAGGGTCCAAAGTAGGGTCACAAAAATGATTCTGTGATTAAAAGATTTATCATATGAGGAGCACTTGATGGCTCTGAGCCTGTACTCACTGGAATTTAGTAGAACAGGGGGACTTCAGTGAAACCTACCAAATGTTGAAAGGCTAAGACAGACATACTTTATTGATCCCGAGGAAAATTGGATTTTGTCACAGTCGCACCAACCAAGAATAGTGTAGAAATATAGCAATATAAAACCGTAAATAATTAAATAATAATAAGTAAATTATGCCAAGTGGAAATAAGTCCAGGACCAGCCTATTGGCTCAGGGTGTCTGACACTCCGAGGGAGGAGTTGTAAAGTTTGATGGCCACAGGCAGGAATGACTTCCTATGCCGCTCAGTGTTACATCTTGGTGGAATGAGTCTAAGACAGAGTGGATGTGGAGAGGATGCTGCCTACAGTGAACCAAAGGGCACAACCTCAGAATAAAGGGGTTCATTTAGAATGGAGATGATGACAAATTTCTTTAGGCAGAGGATGGTGTATCTGTGGAGGATAGGTCATTGAGTGCTATTAAAATGATGGTTGATAGATTTTTGATAAGTCAATGCAGAGAAGGCAAGAAAATAGGATGGAGAAGGAAATGGATCAGCCATGATCAAATGGTGGAGCAGTCTCAGTAAATACAATATTCATGAAAGATTACATCCAGCAGGACAAACAACTAATGCAAAAAAAAACTGTGCAAATACAAAAGGAATGGGAAATTAATAAAAAAGCAATAAAGATTAAGAACACGTGAGGGAGTGTCTTTGAAATTGAGTCCAGATGATGTGAACATTTCAGTGATGAGGCGAGTGAAGTTATCCACTCTGCTTCAAGAGCCTGATATTGGAGGAGAATTAACTGTTCCTGTACCTGGTGGTGTGGGTCCTGAGGCTCCTGTACCTTCTTCCTTAAGGAATCAGTGAGAAGATAGCATGGCCTGAATGGTGGGGATCATTGATAATGGATGCTGCTTTCTTGCGGCAGCACTCTTTGTAGATGTGCTCAATGGTGGGGAGGGCTTCACCCATGATGGACCTGGGTTTACTGACTACTCTCTATAGGCTTTTCCATTCAAGGGCATTGTTATTTCTGTACCGGGCCATGATGCAGACAATATTCCACCATGCATCTATATATGTTTGTCTACATTCTCACCTACCACTGGAAACCTTTCTCACTTATTGAGTATTGATCCCCCTGTACTTTAAAGATATTCAAAGACTCTATTGTTAACAACCTTGATGGGAGTTCCAAAGACTCCCAATTGTCAGAGAAACAAAAGTCTGAGGTGACATCTCAGACTGAAATGGGGATTGGTTATTGCTAAACATTTCTAGATTCTCCCACAAGTGGAAGTACCCTCTCCACTCTCAGCATCACAGGGTGGGAATTCGTAGCAGGTACATGTCTAACAAGCAAAGTCCATTCCTGCCAATCAACCTTATTTAGAGGCGCTAAGTAGAAGGAGCTGCCACAAAGATCTAGACTATGGAATTGAATTTGTGGACTGGAGATCAATTGGTAACTTTCTCCCTAACCTATGGCTTCACATCCCAATCCAGGAGAAGGAGCACAAGAAATCCAGGCCAGAACTTCAGAACAGCTCAGGAGAGCTACATTCCTAGAGAAGGCGTCTCACAGAGAAGATTTTCTTTTATTGATCAGACTTACTTATTTTAGCTTCTATTGTGAGTTTGGAAGCATTTCAAACCATCAAGTCCATGTCAACACTCATTGACCAAATTTTCCACTTACTTTGTCTGTTGTCCATTCCTTTTTGCATTTACCTCTCCTCAACCCCTACTACTCACCTAGACCAGGGATAACTTATAGGGAATAATTACACTACCAACATATCTTTGGGATGAGGAAAGAAAGTGGGAATACCACACAGTCACAGGAAAAACAAGAGAACTCCACACAGATAGCTCTGGAAGCCAGGACCAAACCTAGTCACTGGAAATGTAAGGCAACAGATCCACACTTTCCAATGGACATTAAATATTGCAGTCTCCTGAGGAGATCTCTCCAGCACCGTGTGTCAATACAAAACCTTGGCACTAAAACAAACGAGAAACTGCTGGAGGACCTCAGTGGGTCAGGCAGCATTGGTGGGGGGGAAACAGACAATCTACCTCTCAATTCAAGACAAAAGGTCTTGACTCAAATTGATTTCTCAGTTTGAGACAAAAGTTCTTGATTCAAATTGATTTCTTAGTTTGAGACAAAGGTTCTTGACTTAAATTGTTGTCTGTCCATTTCCCCTCACAGAGCAGTTTGACCTGATGTGTTCCTTCAGCAGATAGTCATTTACTCCAGATTCCAGCATCTGCAGCCTCTTGTGTCTCCACCTTGATGCTGCTGTGGGATAAGACTAGAAGAGACAGAAGCAGAATATTCTGCCATTGAATCATGGCTGGTTTTGTTTTTTCTTTTTTCAACCCAATCATTCTCCCACCTTCTTCCCAAAACCCTTAACCCTTTGCCAATCAAGAATTGTCCAATCTTTGCCTTAAATACCCCCAATGACTTGGCCTCAAAAGTCCTCTGTGGCAATTAATTCCACACACTCACACCTTCTGGCTGAAGAAATTCCTCGTCACCTAAATTCTAACGGGATGTCCCTTTATTCTGAGTCTGTGCCATCTGGTCCTAGATTCTCCCACTAACAGGAACACCCTCTCCATGCCCACTCTATCCAGGCCTTTCAGCATTCCTGGGATCTTGCCATGTTCTATATGAGCACGCATCATAAGTTACTTCACTGGCTGCAGAGCATGTTGGGAGGTCAAAGAGAAGGAAATATGTTCAGTGGACACCATGGTAACATAATGGTTAGCTTGATGCTATTGCAACTCAGAGCATTGGAGTTCGGAGTTCAATTTCAACATCCTCTGTAAGGAGTCTATATATCCCCCCTCATGGAACGAGTGGGTTTTCTCTGGGTGCTCCGATTTTCTCCTGTTTAGTAGTTCAACTGGTCAACGTAAACTGTGCTGTGATTAGACCAGGGTTAAGTCGAGGTGTTGCCGGGTGGTGTAGCTCGAAGGGCTGATTCTGTGCTGTATTCCAATAAATAAATAGTAGTGATAATGTAATCACGCCTTTCAGAGTCAAGAACATTCAAGTTCTCTGCATCCAGTTTCACCAGAGGATCCTTTGTAACTCAAGCCTTGAGACCTCTGGGACTGGATATCTGGTTGAGGGCGGTGTTTCGAATTAGGAGCTATGATTAGCCTGGTCACTGGGGCAACAGCTGGGGCTTGGTTGCTGGCATGACAGCTGATTCAGATCGGGTTGCAACGAATGAGATAAGCTTCCGCCAGGCCAGCACAGATGGAGAGAACAGTGAGAGGCGCAGCAAGGGAAATGAAAAGACAGAAAAAAGCACCATCATAGGCGATTCTACTCAATGAGAAACCCTGGGTTGGCGCAGTGGGGAAGCATGACCACCACCAGCAACACCCCTACCCCCTGCCCCAGGTGTCTGTGGCAGGTTGGAATGAGCCGACAGCCAAACATACTGCTTTTGCCAGGACTGACCTCCCCAAATCGAGTTGTGCCCCTGTACTACAGTTCCCCAAAGTCCAGCAGATAGGAGCCATGAGGGAGAACTGACCTTTCCATCCCATCTCTGCACTGCCTTTCTTCGGCCCGTGGTCTCCAGGAGCAGCTCCAGAGGACAGACAACGTCTGCCAGTGGCTGGGACTGAGAACCTGTACCGAGACTGCCTCCCCACCTCCTACCCATATCCCTTCCCCCACCCCCACCTCGCCAGGGCATGTTAACCCCTTCTGATCCAAGACTCCTCTCAGTGCAAATGCTCACAGCCAAGGCTGAGGTGTCTCATTTCTATAGCATCTCTCTTACATCCACAGGTTGTTTGCAACAGATTAAGAAAAGAAAACATTGGTCAGGCAGCATGCATGGGGGGGGAGAGAGAAAGCACTGAAGTTTCAGTATAGTGACACTTTGTCACTGAGAATTCACATTAGATCATTCCAGTTTTCAACATCAAACAATAATTCTGTTTCTGTCTGTCCACAGACACTGCCTGGCTTGCTGAGTACTTCCAGCACTTTTTCACAGGCAGTTGGTTATGCTTCATATCTGCAAGATGATTGGAATTTTAATGCCCCACATTCATCACCTTCGCATTTAATCAACTCACTCCAACAGACTGCAATAACCATAGTAACAGGTTACCGTGTTACAAGACGCAATCTCCATTGGACTATGATAACCACGGTAACAGGTTACCATGTTACAAAACGCAACCTCCATCAGACTGCAATAACCATAGTAACAGGTTACCATGTTGCAAAACGCAATCTCATCGGTCTACAATAACCATGGTGACAGATTACCATGATCACAGCCTGATCTCCACCAGATTGCAGTTATCATAATTAGTTACCATGGAGACATCCCATTTCCCTCATCAGATAGCAGTTAACATGGTCTGAGAGACAGAGATCTATTTCCTCCTCGGTGTGAGCCAACCTGGCTCTGTGAATGAGGGGTTAAACTCTTCTCAATAGGGCAGGCAAGGAAGAAAGGACCTGGCAGGAGGCATTCAGTTCCCTCCCTGGAGAGGCAAGTGAAGCAGGGTGACTGACTGTAGCAACACCACAGGAAAAGAGGCCTGAAGCAGGCAAGGAGAGCTAAACTGGATTAGTCGATCTCAGGGGAACTCCCACCTGTTTCCCAGGGTCTTGGCCCCTCCCTCAGCAGCCAGTATAAACTCTCTGTCAAATGGTCCTGTCAATGCTGTGTCCTCTTGTCTCCGCTCCTCCCTGTTAGTTTCACCTCCCTACTGCACCTTCTTTCATAAACTGTAAAACCCCCTCCAGTGTTGCAGCAGTTCCTGCCCCACTGGTTGGTGACCCTCCCTTGTTCTCTCCCTGACTCTGCCTCATCACCCCCTCCCAGCCTTTGCCTTGTCTGTCTCTACCTTTGTGGGCATCGCTCTCTCACTGTCTTTTTCTTTCTTTATTTCTCTCTCCCACTTTTCTCTAATATTTTCTCATGAGATTATCTGCTACCCCCTACATCTCTCGGTCTCCCTGTCTCTTTTTCTGCTATCCTCTTTGTTCTATTCCCCCTTTTTCCTGCCTGTTTCTTTCTGACTCGCCTTGTGACAGTCTCTTCCTTTCTTTCCCTGTCTCTCAATCCCATCTCTCTTACTATCTTTGTGTTTTACTGTTTCTCATTCACTCCATTTTTCTCTATTTCTTTCTCCTTTATTCTCTTACCATCTCTGTGCTACCCACTTTGCTACATCTCTGTGCTACCTCATCTCTTTTCTTATGTTTGTGTGTCTCACTTTCTCACTGACAGAATATTGTCAGTCTCTCTTTCCTTCACCCTCTCCTTATCAGTTTCTCTCTCTCTCTCTCTCTCTGCTTCCTTTTTCCTTCCCCTCTCTCTCCTCCCCTCCTGCATTTCCCTCTCTCCCTCTCACCCGTCCTTCCTCCTCTATCCCACCCCTCCCCCTCTCTCCATGTCTCACACTCCCTGCGTCTCTCTCTTTGTTCTGTGGCTCCCTTTGTCTCAGCTTCCCCAACCATCTGTCCACACCATTCACCATGAGTAGCACTCCATACCCTTTTCCCTATGAAGGATCGAGTTCCACACGCTCTCCATCCCGGGACACTCGGATCGGACCTCCATTGGCAGTTTTGGGTGCTGCAGTGGAAGCTCTCTGGGCAGGGCTGGGGTTGTAAATCTCCCTCCTGATGCTGGGGCTGACCCAGACCAGCCAGCTTTGTGAATGCTGCAGTATCCTCTGCCACCAATCAGGTCGCAGATGGAGTGTTGCCTGGCAACATCCTTCTTCCAATAATGTAACCCTTTCAGCGCTGCAACTTTTTTTCTTTGATTCTCAGAACATCAGTGTAATAGTGTATTTGGCCATGCTGTCCATCGTGGCTAGGTTTGGGATCTTCAAAAGAGCTCCACAGCACAGAAGCAGGCCACTCAGCCCAACTAGTCCATGCCAACCAAGATTCCCATCTAAGCTAGTCCTATTTGCTCGCATTTGCCCCATATTTCTCCAAACCTTTCACATCCATATACCATCCAAATACCTTTTCAATGTATACCTGCGTCAACTCACTCCATATACTGACCACCCTCTGGGAGAGAGAGTTGTCTCTCAGGTTCCTATTAAATCTTTCCCTCTCACTCTAAACTCTAAAATTGTATAGGTATATGGACAGGAAAGGAATGGAGGGTTATGGGCTGAGTGCGGGTCAGTGGGACTAGGTGAGAGTAAGCGTTTGGCATGGTCTGGAAGGGCCGAGATGGCCTGTTTCCCTGCTGTAATTGTTATGTGGTTTTATATGGTTTATATGTGTAATAGAGTTGTAGAGCAGGGAAAATGAGCACTCAGCTCAATTTGTCTATGCCAGACAAGGTGCCAGTTATCTTTTGTAACTTCTAAACATAAAACTAACTGAAAGGAAAACATGGAGTGGGGGATAACATGTCTGCTTTGGTCTTACTTTAGTGATGTGGTGGTGTACTGAGGCATGCCATTCATGTACTTTGTACAGATAACCCACAACGAATCATGCAAACAAAGAAAGCTCAGCCAACAATATTATTGAAATATTAAATACACTACACTCCCCCCGCTCAGCTATAAACTGAAATTCAACATAGAATGCATCCCAGCTTTCTCTCTCTCTCTCTCTCTCTCTCTCACGCACGCACGCACACGCACATTTCTTACTCTTGTGGAATAATGCCTTTCCCTGACTTGGGGGGGGGGGGGAATGGGAGGGTCTCCTATTGACAGGAGAGATGTGGCTGTGAAACAATCTCAGGTTCTGGGGGCTCCTCCATGGTTGACTCCAAGACTTCAGGAGGTGTTTCTGACAGCTCTGGACATTTTCTTCTCCAACAGTTGACTCTTCTCTCCTCTACTGATCAATTGTCTGGCAAAACCCACATGCATTCCCTGCCAGGGCAGTGCAGGCCATCCCAGGGATGGAGAGACACTGCCCTTGACATTTTCTAGATGTGCTGGCATCCCAAAAAGTATATGGCAAGCTGTTCAATCTGCTGATCAATCCCAGGGCACCAGACTAAGCTTTGAGCCAACGCTTTCACTTTGACCATGCCTAGATGACCAGCATATATCTCCACCAACACTTCAGTTCTCAGCTTGGATGATACAACAACTCTCAATCCCTACATGAGGCAACTGGAGATCCTGGAGATGGTAAAAATGGGGGAACCAGAATTTCTGCTGCATTTTCCAGCCATTTTGCATTGCCACGTAGACCTGAGAAGGTGTAGGGTCTTTTCTGGTTTCCCTCTGGTTCTTCTGTGCTGTAACAGGGAGACTTTTGATTTTGTGTTAGGGAGAATGCATCAAGAGGAGTGTCCTCTTGTAAATTTTTCAGATATTTCCTTTTCCAAGGAGTAAAGAGACAATCCATCAGCATTTCTATGACTCTTTTGAATTTAATCCTCCAAGAAACAGAGCCTATCTCTGTACTTGTGCTGGTGTTATTAGTGGAATACCCTTCTGTGGACTGAAAATGGATACTAGTGATTCATGATCAGTAATGAGGGTAAATTCTCTCCCATACAAGTTTTCATTGAAACATTTTACACCCCAAACAGGCAGCGATTCCAACAGAGGGAGGAGAAATGGGCTAAAAATTCTATATCTGAATGCACGAAGTGTCAGAAATAAGGCGGATGAGCTTGAAGCTCAGGTGCGAATGGGTAACTATGATGTTGTTGGGATAACGGAGACATGGCTGCAGGGAGATCAGACCTGGGAAATGAATGTACAAGGGTATACGTGCTATCGTAGGGACAGAAATGTGGGCAGAGGGGGTGGGGTGGCCCTGTTGGTGAGGAATGAGATTCAGTCCTTTGCAAGGGGGGACATAGGATCAGGAGAAGTAGAGTCTGTGTGGATAGAACTGAGGAACAGCAAGGGCAAAAGGACCCTAATGGGTGTTGCCTACCGCCACCAAACAGTAGCATGGATATTGGGTGCAAGTTGAATAGGGAGTTAACACTGGCATGTGGCAAAGGTAATGTTGCAGTAGTTATGGGGGATTTCAACATGCAGGTGAACTGGGAGAATCAGGTTGGTGCTGGACCCCAGGATAGGGAGTTTGTAGAGTGCCTACGGGATGCATTCTTGGAACAGCTTGTACGAGAGCCGACCAGGGACAAGGCTATTCTGGATTTAGTGTTATGTAATGAACAGGATTTGATAAGCGATCTTGAAGTAAAGGAGCCATTAGGAGGTAGTGATCATAATATGATAAGTTTTTATCTGCAATTTGAGAAGGATAAGGGCAGCTCGGAGTTGCAGTTGAATGGGGAAACTATGGAGCCATGAGGGAGGAGCTGGCCAAAGTTGACTGGACGGATATCCTAGTAGAAAAGACAGTGGAACAGCAATGGCAGGTATTCTTGGGAATAATGCACAAGGTGCAAAATCAGTTCATCCCCCGGAGAAGGAAGGATTCAAAGGGGGGAAAGGGGCCACAGTGGTTGACAAAGGAAGTCAGAGATTGCATAGCATTAAAAAAAAGGAAGTATGACAGAGCTAAGGTGAGTGGGAGGACAGATGATTGGGTAGATTTTAAGGAACAACAGAACTTAACTAAAAAGGCAATACGGGGAGAAAAAATGAGGTACGAACGCAAGCTAGCCAGGAATATAAAGGAGGATAGCAAAAGTTTTTTTAGGTATGTGAAGAGAAAGAAGATAGTTAAGAACAATGTTGGGCCCTTGAAGAATGAATTGGGTGAAATTGTTATGGGAAACCGAGAAATGGCAGAAGAATTTAATAAGTACTTTAGATCTGTCTTCACTAAGGAAGACACAAGCAATCTCCCAGATGTATGGATGGACCAAGGACATAGGGTAACAGAGGAAATGAAACAGATTGACATTAGGAAGGAAACGGTGATGAGTAGACTGATGGGACTGAAGGCTGACAAATCCCCAGGTCCAGATGGTCTGCATCCTAGGGTACTAAAGGAGGTGGCCCTGGAAATTGCGGATGCATTGGTAATCATTTTCCAATGTTCCTTAGATTCAGGATCAGTTCCTGAGAATTGGAGAATGGCTAATGTTATCCCACTTTTTAAGAAAGGAGGGAGGGAGAAAACAGAGAACTATCGACCTGTCAGCCTGACATCGGTGGTGGGGAAGATTCTAGAGTCCATTATTAAAGATGAAATAGTGGCATA
Source organism: Hemitrygon akajei (assembly GCF_048418815.1). Lineage (NCBI taxonomy): Eukaryota > Metazoa > Chordata > Chondrichthyes > Myliobatiformes > Dasyatidae > Hemitrygon > Hemitrygon akajei. Next base: position 6,195,471 of record NC_133148.1, on the reverse strand, counting down.
TCTAGATAGCAGTGATAGGATTGGGCCGAGCCAGCATGGATTTACCAAGGGCAAATCATGCTTGACTAATCTATTGGAGTTTTTCGAGGATGTAACCAGGAAGTTAGACAAGGGAGATCCAGTGGATGTAGTGTACCTCGATTTTCAGAAGGCATTTGATAAGGTCCCACATAGGAGATTGGTGGGTAAAATCAAAGCTCATGGCATTGGGGGGAAGACATTGACATGGATAGAAAACTGGTTGGCAGATAGAAAGCAAAAGGTAGCGGTGAATGGGTGTTTCTCGGAATGGCAGATGGTGACTAGTGGGGTGCCACAGGGCTCGGTATTGAGACCACAGCTGTTTACGATTTACGTCAACGATTTAGATGAAGGCATTGAGAATAACATCAGCAAATTTGCTGATGATACTAAGTTGGGTGGCAGTGTGACATGTGATGAGGATGTTAGGAGAATTCAGGGTGACTTGGATAGGCTGGGTGAGTGGGCAGATACTTGGCAGATGACGTTTAATGTGAATAAGTGTGAGGTTATCCACTTTGGGAGTAAGAACAGGAAGGCAGATTATTATCTGAACGGTGTAGAGTTAGGTAAGGGAGAAATACAAAGAGATCTAGGAGTCCTTGTTCATCAGTCACTGAAGGTGAATGAGCAAGTGCAGCAGGCAGTGAAGAAGGCTAATGGAATGTTGGCCTTTATTACAAAGGGAATTGAGTACAAGAGCAAGGAAATCCTCTTGCATTTGTACAGAGCCCTGGTGAGACCACACCTGGAGTATTGTGTACAGTTTTGGTCTCCAGGGTTAAGGAAGGACATCCTGGCTGTAGAGGAAGTGCAGCGTAGATTCACGAGGTTAATTCCTGGGATGTCTGGACTGTCTTACGCAGAGAGGTTAGAGAGACTGGGCTTGTACACGCTGGAATTAAGGAGATTGAGAGGGGATCTGATTGAAACATATAAGATTATTAAGGGATTGGACAAGATAGAGGCAGGAAATATGTTCCAGATGCTGGGAGAGTCCAGTACCAGAGAGCATGGTTTGAGAATAAGGGGTAGGTCATTTAGGACAGAGTTAAGGAAAACCTTCTTCTCCCAGAGAGTTGTGGGGGTCTGGAATGCACTGCCTCGGAAGGTAGTGGACTGTAAGGCGAAGCATCACTGGCAAGCTTCACTGTACGAGGTGGATCATAATGTGTGAGTACAGAGTTTGATGTCACCATTTCCTTTGCTTTTTGGAAAGCCACCTCGCACTGAAATTGCTATTCCTTCCCTATGAGTTCAAAGGGCAAAGCACAGTAGTCAAGTTGAGCAGGAACTTGTTATAGTAATTGATAAATCCTAAAAAAGACTGCAACTGTGACAGTCCTTTGGCCTTGGGACATTGCTTGAATTTTCTCAGCAACTCATTCATGTAAACTTGTGTGTCAATGGTGTGACCACAGTAAGGTTTAAAGAATTCACACTTGCTCCATCGTGCTCTGAGCTCATTATCTCTTAAAACTGTCTTCAGATTTTGGAAATGTTCCTTGTCGATGTTACCAGTAGCAATGATGTCATCCAGGTAATGCTGAGTGTCTAAACATAGCTTTCTGCCAGAGTGCAGGTGCAGATGCTACTCCAAAATTAAGCCTATTATAACAATAAAGCCCTTTGTGAATGTTTATGGTGAGAAAAACTTTGGACTCTTCTTCCATCTCCATCTGCAGATAGGCCTTAGCTCAGACCACTCCAGAAAGGTCTGTAATGATATCCTCTATCCTGGGCAGAGGGTATTAATCTACTTTCAGTAATGGGTTGATAGTGACCTTAAAATCACCAAGGATCCTGACAGACCATTCTTCTTAGCTACTGGAACAACTGGCATCGCCCATAGGCTCCACTTAACTTTGGAGAGTATTCCTTCAGCCTCCATGCGATCAAGCTCACTGGTGAATTTATCACAGACTGTGTGAGGAATCAGAGTGGTTTTGTAAAACTTCGGTGTGGCATTTCCATTTAACACTATTTTACCTTTGATATTTTGAGTTTTCCAATGTCATCCTTGAACACTGTTGTAGCATCATCCAGCACCTTTCTTAATTTGCTTTCAGTTGACTCAGTGGCATGCAAATAATTGATGGATCTCTAATCGAGTTGTAGTTGTCTCAGTGAATCATGACCCCCCCCCCCCCCGTTGCTGACTCTCCTGTTTTTACCATATACAAGCCCAACCTGTCTTGTTGGTTGTTGTATTTAACTGTTACGACTGTCACTCCTACAGGAGTTAACTTCCCTCCAGTATAAGTTCTTAGTTGGATATCTGCAGGCTGCAGTTTAAACTCATTTTGAGGAAGGACTGAAATAGCTGAGCCGCTGAACCATAGAACACTACAGCACAGTACAGGCCCTTCAGCCCTCCATGTTGTGCCGACCCATATAGTCCTTATAAAAAAAGTACTAAATCCACACTACCCCATAACCCTCCATTTTTCCTTCATCCATGTGCCTGTCCAAGAGGCTCTTAAATATTCCTAATGTTTTAGCCTCTACCACCATCCCTGGCAAGTCATTCCAGGCACTCACAACCCTCTGTGTAAAAAAATTACCCCTGAGGTTTCCCCTAAAATTCCCTCCCTTAATTTTGTACATATGTCCTCTGGTATTAGCTATTGGTGCCCTGGGAAACAGGTACTGACTATTCACCCTATCTATGCCTCTCATAATCTTGTAGACCTCTATCAAGTCCCCTCTCATTCTTCTACGCTCCAAAGATAAAAGTCCCAGCTCTGCTAACCTTGCTTCATATGGCTTGTTCTCCAAACCAGGCAACATGCTGGTAAATCTCCTCTGCACCCTCTCCATAGCTTCCACATCCTTCCTATAATGAGGTGACCAGAAGTGAACACAATACTCTAAGTGCAGTCTCATCAGAGATTTGTAGAGTTGCAACATGACCTCTCTACTCTTGAACTCAATCCCCCTGTTAATGAAGCCTAGCATCCCATAGGCCTTCTTAACTACCCTATCAACCTGTGCAGCGACCTTGAGGGATGTATGGATTTGAACCCCAAGGTCCCTTTGTTCATCCACACTCTTAAGCCAGTGTCCAATTCCATTTTCATTAATTGTCTGTTCACTTCTGGTGTAAGCCATATTGCTTGTCTATTGTTAGTTTTCACATTGTAAATCTCAAAGCTATCTAGTCCTGTGTCACACTCATCATTATCAGGTTTTTCATCAACAGTATGCAGATCAGTGCTCTTTTTGAAACTGCGACTTGACCTTTTATCTTTTTCTCTTCCCTGTGCAGTCCCAACGTGCTCTTTGTACATGCCCTACTTTGTTGCATTTTCTACAAGTTTTGCCTTTAAAACTGCATTGGTCTTGTGTATGTGAGCCCCAGCTATAACAGTAACACAATTTTTTCAGCTAGAAAGGATTCTGTTTAGATGTTTCAATTTTGTTTGTGCTCACTTTCTGATGGCAACTCAAATGTGTCTCTGGCTGTGGTTTCCATTGATAGAGCAAATTCAACTGCTCTTTTAAATGTGAGCTGTGCTTCAGATAGAAGCTGCTTTAAGATTCCACAAACTAAATAATCTCTCGGTGCAACATCAAGTCCACACTGAACTGACAATGCTCAGACAATCTCTTCAGTTCAGGCACATTTGGTAGTCCTAAAAAATTTGCAAACCTTGTAGAATTTTCTTTATTTCTGCATAAATATGACCTAAAATGAGATGAGATCTTCTGGTAGGCCCTAAAACTAGATAAAGAAGTCAATTAGATAAATAATACAAAAACCTTATAGTCTTTCAAAATATTACATGTACTTATTGGAAAAAGAATGTGAATCTTTGCTTTCAGTAACTGGTATGACTGCCTTGTGCAGCAGTAACTTCAACCAAATGTTTCTGGTAACTGTTGATCAGTTCTACACATTACTTTGGAGGCCATTCCTTCTTGCGAAACTGCTTCAGCTCTGGAATGCTTCCTTGCATGAACTGCTTCTTTCACGTCCTTCCACAACATTTCTGTAAGATTAAGGTCAAGACTTACACTTGGCCATTCTAAAACCCAATTTTCTTCTTTTTAACCATCCTTTTGTTGATTTACTCTTGTCTTTGGATCAAGCTTCAGGTGATGGACTGGTACCCTGACGTTCTCCTGTAAAATGTCTTGATACAGGCTTGAATTTATTTTTCCCTCAATGGTTGCAAGCTGCCCAGGCCCTGAGGCAGCAAAGCAGCTCCAAATCATGATGTGCCTTCCACCTTGCTTCACAGTTGTGATGAGGTTTTGGTGTTGGTGTGTAGTGCCCTTTTCCCTCCAAACATAGGGGTGTGCATTTCTGCCAAATAGTTTCAACTTTTGCCTCAGTTGTCCAAAGAACATTGTCCCAGAAGCATTGTAGAACTTTCAGGTGGTCTTTTGCAAACTTGAGACTTTAGAGAGCAGTGGTTTCCTCTGTGGTGTGCTTCTGTGAACACCATTCATGTTCAATGTTTTTTTTAATAGTTGACACATGAACAGAGACTTAGCAAGTTCTAGAGATTTCTGCAGGTCTTTTGCTGTTACCCTTGGGTTCTTTTTCACCTCCTTCAGCATTGCATGTTATGCTCTTGGTGTGATCTTTGCAGAATGCCCACTCTCCTAGGGAGAGTAGCAACAGTACTGAGTTTCCTACATTTGTAGACAATTTCTCTTTCTGTGGACTGATGAACAGTCTGGTGTTTTGAAATGCTTTTGTAGCCTTTTCCAGCTTCATGCATCTCCACAGTTCTCCTTAAGATTCTCTGAAAGTTGCTTTGATAGAGGAATGGTTCACATAAAGGGATCTTTCTTGAAAAGAGCAGGCTCTGTCTGTAACCTGACTTTGTGTCTTTTTTATAGGGCAGGGGACCTCTCCAACCCACACCTCCAACCTCATCTCATTGATTGAAACACCTGACTCCAAATAGCTTTTGTAGAAAGCATTACCCCAGAGGTTCACATACTTTTTCCAACAAATACTTGTAATATTGGAATCTTTTTTTCAATAAATAAATGAACAAGTATAATTTCTTTGTGTTAATTTAATTAGGTTCTTTTTATCTGGTTTTAGGGCGTAGGGAGTAGTTGATGACATTTTAGGTCACATTTAAGCAAAAATAGAGAGTATTCTACAGGGCTGACAAACTTTCTTGCACCAGTGTACGCTGAAATGAAATAAAGCATTCTGTAATCAACAATGATTTTGGTTCTAAATGTTCCTGTATTACTTCCATGATATCTGCAATTCTCATTTTGGCTGGTTTGGTTGGAGCAGTCAAACTTCTGAGCAAACTGTATGCTCTTCCACCTTATTACCCGCAGCAACACTGACACTTGCTTTTCATTGACTATTTCATTTGCTTCAAAATACCGCTCAGTTTATTCTATATACATCATCCAGTTATCTGTTGTGCAATGTAAAGAGCAGGTCGTGCCTTACAAGCCTGATTGAATTTTTTGAGGATGTGACTAAACACATTGATGAAAGTAGATCAGTAGATGTAGAGTATATGGATTTCAGCAAGGCATTTGATAAGGTACCCCATGCAAGGCTTACTGAGAAAGTAAGGAGGCATGGGATCCAAGAGGACATTGCTGTGTGGATCCAGAACTGGCTTCTCCACAGAAGGCAAAGAGTGGTTGTAGACGGGTCATATTCTGCATGGAGGTCGGTCACCAGTGGAGTGCCTCAGGGATCTGTTCTCTTCTTAATTTTTATAAATGACCTGGATGAGGAAGTGGAGGGATGGGTTATTAATTGCTGCGTATTTCATTTTATGACGCAGTTTCGTTTTAAAAGTGGGGTTTTAATTTCTACTGTAAGAATTGTTGTGCCAGCAGTTCTGAAAACCACTGCCAGTTAAAGTCCAGTTAGAGAGTGAAGAATTACCGAAGTTCAGAAAACCTGAAAGATCGAGAAAAGTTGGTGTTGTTGACGGTGTAACAGGTTCGACCTTATTTGATCCTCTTTTGGAAGAAATTAGTAATCTGCAATCCAAGATAGCTCCTGCATTGTTAAAAGAGCAGAAAGAGCTGGATGCAGGGTTTTGCCAAGGAAAGGTCACTGCCTTTAAGCTGTTTTATTTCTTTCAATGTAAATCCTTTGGGCAAGGCATATTTCAGCTGGAATCAGCAATAACGTCATGAAAGAGAATTTATTACTTCAAGGAAAGTCTCTCCTAACCAACTGTGTAAATCACTTGGACTTATTACATTATTACTCTAAGAACTGAGTTCACATTTCTCATTTTAAGAACTGTTCGGGCTGCCGTATAGCAGCTGACTTCTGGTTAAGTTCTCTCGGTTAATGAGCTCGTCGACTTCATTAACTTTGCCTCCAACTTTCACCCTGCCCTCAAATTTACCTGGTCCATTTCCGACACCTCCCTCCCCTTTCTTGATCTTTCTGTCTCCATCTCTGGAGACGGCCTATCTACTGATATCTACTATAAGCCTACAGACTCTCACAGCTACCTGGACTATTCCTCTTCCCACCCTGTCTCTTGCAAAAAAGCTATCCCCTTCTCACAATTCCTCCGTCTCCGCCGCATCTGCTCTCAGGATGAGGCTTTTCATTCCAGGACAAAGAAGATGTCTTCCTTTTTTAAACAAAGGGGCTTCCCTTCGTCCACCATCAACCCTGCTCTCAAATGCATCTCTCCCATTTCCCGCACATCTGCCCTCACCCCATCCACCCACCACCCCACTCGGGATAGGGTTCCCCTTGTCCTTACCTACCTCCCCACCAGCCTCCAGGTCCAACATATAATTCTCCGTAACTTCCGCCACCTCCAACGGGATCCCATTACCAAACACATTTTTCCCTCCCCCTCCTTTCTGCTTTTCACAGGGATCGCTCCCTACGTGGCTCCCTTGTCCACTCATCCCCCCCATCCCTTCCCACCGATCTCCTTCCTGGCACTTATCCTTGTAAACGGAACAAGTGCTACACCTGCCCTTACACTTCCTCCCTCACCACCATTCAGGGCCCCAGGAAGTCCTTCCAGGTGAGGTGACACTTCACCTGTGAGTCCGCTGGTGTGGTATACTGCATCTGGTGCTCCCGGTATGGCCTTCTATATATTGGTGAGACCCGACGCAGACTGGGAGACCGTTTCGCTGAACACCTACACTCGGTCCGACAGAAAAAGCAGGATCTCCCAGTGGCCACACATTTTAATTCCACATCCCATTCCCATTCTGATATGTCTATCCATGGCCTCCTCTATTGTCAAAATGAATCCAAACTCAGGTTGGAGGAACAACACCTTATATACCGGCTGGGTAGCCTCCAACCTGATGGCATGAACGTTGACTTCTCTAACTTCCGGTAATGCCCCTGCTCCCCTTCTTACCCCATTCCTGACATACTTAGTTGTTTGCCTGATCTCCATCTCCCTCTGGTGCTCCCCCCCCTTTCTTTCTCCTGAGGCCTCCCATCCCATGATCCTTTCCCTTCTCCAGCTCTGTATCACTTTCACCTATCATCTTTCCAGCTCTTGGATTCATCCCACCCCTTCCGGTTTTCTCCTAACATTTCGCATTTCCCCCTCCCCCCACTACTTTCAAATCTCTTACTATCTTTCCTTTCAGTTAGTCCTGACGAAGGGTCTCAGCTCGAAACGTCGACAGCACTTCTCCCTATAGATGCCTGGCCTGCTGTGTTCCACCAGCATTTTGTGTGTCCGGTTAAGTTAGTTGTTTGTTTACTTCTGTGTTTTTTTTAGCAGTGTTTAATAAATATTTTATTTGTTATAAAAAAAACCTGTCTCAATTCTATATTCATTGTTGCCATATTGTAACACTCCTCTGGACTCTCTCCAATGCCAGCACATCTTTTCTTATTTAGGGGCCTAAAACTGCTCATAATACTCCAAATGTGGCCTGGCCAATGCCTTATAAAGCTTCAGTACCCTTTAAGTGTGTAAGTGAGTGGTAGACTCTATGTGTTGTGGGGAGATGTTGATGGGTACATAGGGAGAATAACACGGGATTAATGTAATTAGTGTAAAGCAGGGGGTAACACTTCTTACTCTATTGATCAATACCATTAAGCAACGGCTCCACTGGCCGCAGGTTGGGAATCCCTGGTGTAAAGGTTGATGGTCAGCACAGACTTGGTGGGCCAAAGGGCCTGTTTCTATGCTGTTTCTCTATGTGATTCTTTGATCTCAATTAAAATCAATCTTCTGGGCAAATGTGCAGCAGATGAAAGAGAAAGGTGAAGTCTTGTTTAGAACGGTGAGATACTGACACGAACTGGTATTCAGAGGGGTCCCAAGGGTTCTTGTGCAAAGCAAATGCATACGAAGGTAAACAGTACCTTGTCCTTCACTACTAGAAGATTTAGTCGGGACTGGAAATGCCTTATTCCATTCACACAGGGTTTTGGTGAGACCATGTTTCGAATATTGAGTACTGTTTAGCATCAACAGCTAATGAAGGACATACTAATGTTAGAGGTAATAATTCAGAGCCTTACCAGATGACCTGTCTTGGACCCAAATATGGAATGCATACTGGTGTCTTTATAGAGTCACTACATTACAGATACAGGTCTATCTAGTTCATGCCGACCTGATCTTCTGCCTAGCCTCATCTACTTGCACATGGATTAGATCTCTCCGAACCCCTTCCATCTATCCAAAATCCTCTTAAATATTATAACCAAACCCAAATTCAGCCTTCTGCTGGCAGATCATTCCATACTCTCACCACCCTCTAAGTGAATAAGATCCCTCACAAATTGCCCTTAAATATTTCACCTTTCATCCTCTAGTTCTAGACTCACCGAACCTGCTTGCTTTAATGCTATCTATACCGCTCATAATTATGTGTACCTCTATCAAATCTCCCCTTATTCTCCTATGCTCCAAAGAGTTAGGTCTCAAGTTATTCAACCTTTCCTTATAACTCAGGTCCTCACGGCCCAGCAACATCCTTGTAAATTTTCTCTGCACTCTTTCAACTTTATTGGTATTTTTCTAGTGTTGATATTGAGTAGAACTGCACATAATACTCCAAATTTGGCCTCACCAGCATCTCATACAGCATAACATCCCAACTACTGTACTCAACGTCCTGACAAAAGGCAATGTGCCAAAAGCTTTCTTTACAACCATATGATGGTTTTACCATGTGATGTCATTTTCAAAGAATTATGGATCTGTATTCCCATACGCCTGAGAGCCCTACAGTTCACTGTGTAATTCTTACCCCAGCTTGTCCTCCCAAAATACAACACCTCTCACTTGTCTGCATTGCATTGTAGGAAGGTAGATTACTATCTAAATGGAGTCAAGTTAGGAAAAGGGGAAGTACAACGAGATCTAGGTGTTCTTGTACATCAGTCAATGAAAGCAAGCATGCAGGTACAGCAGGCAGTGAAGAAAGCTAATGGCATGCTGGCCTTTATAACAAGAGGAATTGAGTATAGGAGTAAAGAGGTCCTTCAGCAGCTAAACAGGGCCCTGGTGAGACCCCACCTGGAGTATTGTGTGCAGTTTTGGTCTCCAAATTTGAGGAAGGACATTCTTGCTATTGAGGGAGTGCAGCCTAGGTTCACAAGGTTAATTCCTGGAATGGCGAGACTGTCATATGTTGAAAGATTGGAGCGACTGGGCTTGTATACACTGGAATTTAGAAGGATGAGAGGGGATCTGATTGAAACATATAAGATTATTAAGGGATTGGACACACTGGAGGCAAGAAGCATGTTCCCACTGATGGGTGAGTCCAGAACTAGAGGCCACAGTTTAAGAATAAGGAGTAGACTATTTAGAACAGAGATGCGGAAAAACTTTTTCACCCAGAGAGTGGTGGATATGTGGAACACTCTGCCCCAGAAGGCAATGGAGGCCAAATCACTGGATGCATTCAAGAGAGAGTTAGATAGAGCTCTTATAGATAGCAGGGTTAAGGGATATGGGGAGAGGGCAGGAATGGGGTACTAATTGTGAATGATCAGCCATGATCACAGTGAATGGCGGTGCTGGCTAGAAGGGCCGAATGGCCTACTCCTGCACCTACTGTCTATTGTCTATTGTTCCATCTGTCATTTTTCAGGCCATTTTCTCAGCTGGTCCAGATCATACCGCAAGCATTGATAGCTTTCCTTGCTCTTTTACACCCCCATCTGTCATCTGGTGCCATCTGCAAATTTACAGACCCAGTTTACCATATTATCTGACAAACAAGTGAAAATCTGCAGATGCTGGAAATCTGAACAACACACACAAAATGCTGGAGGAACTCAGCAGGCCAGGCAGCATCTATGGAAAAAAGTATAGTCAATGTTTCGGGCCAAAACCATATTATTTGAATCATGAATGTAGATGATAAACAATAATGGACCCAGCACTGATTCCAGCAGCACTCTAATCACAGACCTCCATTCAGAGACAACCACTCTCTGACTTGTCTTGCTAGGCCAATGTTGAATCTATTTGGCTACTTCATCATGAATTCCAATCCCATATGGGAGTTTGTCAAAAGCCTTGCTGAAGTCTAATGTCCACTGCCTTTCCTTCATCAACCTTCTTGGTAATCTGCTCAAAATACTTTATAAGATTGGCTTTGACATGACCTATCATGCACACACAAGACCATAGAAACATAGAACACTACAGCACAGTACAGGCCCTTCAGCCCTCCATGTTGTGCCGACCCATATAATCCTAAAAAAAAAGTACTATACCTACATTACCACATAACCCTTTATTTTTCTTTCATCTATGTGCCTGTCCAAGAGGCTCTTAAATACCCCTAATGTTTAGCCTCCACCACCATCCCTGGCAAGTCATTCCAGACACTCACAACCCTCTGTGTAAAAAAATTACCCCTGAGGTTTCCCCTAAAATTCCCTCCCTTAATTTTGTACATATGCCCTCTGGTGTTTGCTATTGGTGCCCTGGGAACCAGGTACTGACTATCCACCCTATTTCTCAGGGTATCAAGTCCCCTCTCATTCTTCTACACTTCAAAGAGAAAAGTCCCAGCTCTGCTAACCTTGCTTCATATGACTTGTTTTCCAAACCAGACAATATCCTGGTAAATCTCCTCTGCACCCTCTCCATAGCTTCCACATCCTTCCTATAATGAGGTGACCAGAATTGAACACAATACTCTTAAGTGTGGTCTCACCAGAGATTTGTAGAGATGCAACATGACCCCTCTACTCTTGAATTCAATCCCCCTGTTAATGAAGCCTAGCATCCCAAAGGCCTTCTTAACTACCCTATCAACCTGTGCAGCGACCTTGAAGGATGTATGGATTTGGATCCCAAGGTCCCTTTGTTCATCCACACTCTTAAGTAACTGACCATTAATCCTCTACTCAGTCTTCTGGTTTGTCCTTCCAAAATGCATCAACTCACACTTATCCGGATCGAACTCCATCTGCCATTTTTCTGCCCAACTCTGCAGCCTGTCTATATCCTCTTGTAACCTTCGACCACCTGCAGCTCCATCCACAACTCCTCCAATTTTCGTGTCATCTGCAAACTTACTCACCCATCCTTCCGCCTCTACATCCAGGTCATTTATAAAAATCACAAATAGCAGGAGTCCCAGGACAGATCCCTGCGGCACTCCACTATTCACCGACCTCCAGGCAGAATACTTTCCTTCCACAACTACCATGTTGACAATCCCTAAACAACTTAATGATCTACAGAATTCATGACCTTTTGAAGGACTCAGTGAACTCAGCACCTTTAAGTGGATGAAAGTGGATGAAGGTTCATCGCTATGGTCAGAAACAAGGCTTGGGGGGGGGGGGGGAAACTCCAAGCCAGGCTGAAACACAGAGGTCCCCTCCCAGCATCTTGTAAGCAAACGTGTACTTGGCTGAGAATAATACTGAGGATCTGACAGCACGATTACTATATCAGAGGGAAATGAGAGGTTGTTGTGTTCTATGTCTGAGTGAAACATGGCTTTCACCCAGCATGCCAGATACAACAGTTAGACCCAAAAGCTTCTGTATTTACTGAATGGACCAAACTGCTGATTCGGAAAAGGCAAAAGGTGAAGATGTGTGTTTCATCATACACCCTTCCTGGTAGCCAAATATAAACAAGCATTTGAGATACTGCATGATGCCATCTCCAAACAGGAGACAGACCATTCCAACACATTTCAAATCACAATGGGTGTCTTCAGCTAGACTTGTTTGAAGGAATCCCTGCCCATTTAGCACCAAAAGTCCCAATACACTGGACCACTGTTATACTAAGATAAGAAATGCCTATCATTCCAAGCTCAGACCTCATTTTGGCTGTCATTCTACCTGCTTATAGGCAGAGGCTAAACAGCAAAGATCCAGAGATTACGACAACAAAGAGTTGGTTGTGAGACGTGGCTAAAGGATTGCTTCTAGTCAGTGGACTGAACCATATCCATGGAGTCTTTTGATTTGAATTAACACACCATGGTTGTCACGGACGTTATTAGAACAGTTGTGGGCAAGTGTATCCTCACTAAATCAGTTGGTGTCTTCCCCTACCAGAAACTCTGGACGAACCATGAAATCCATGAACTGCTGATGGCCAGATCAGAGGCATTCACATCTGGTGACCAAGGAAGTTACAAAAGGTCAATGCATGATCTCCAGAAAGCCATTTCATGGATGAAGTGACATTTCCAGACTAAACAAATCTATGAAGGATGCTTGACTAGTAGCAGGACTAGAATACCATCACCTCTTATAAAGTTGAATCAGGTGACATACGTGACAATGGGACTTTGCTTTCAGATGAGCTCATTGCCTTTGAAACATGGAGGAACCATCAAAACTCCCACTGTCCCTGATGATCCTGTGATTTCAGTCTCTGAGGCCAACGTGTGAGCATCCATCAGGAGGATGAACCAATTAAAACATCCTGCCCAGATGGGGTACCTGGCCAAGGACTGAAGACCTGTATTGATCAACTGACTGGAGTGGTCACTAAGATCTTTAACCTCTCAGTTCAACAGTGTGTCATACCCACCTGCTTCTAGCAGGCTTCAATTATAGAAGAGTGTGGTGAACACCTCAATGACCATCACCCAGTAGCACTTACATCCACAGTGATGAAGCATTTTGAGAGGTTGGTGATGAAACATATCACCTCCTGCCTAGGAAAGGTCTTAAATCTGCTTCAATTTGCCTACCGAAGCATCAAGCAAATGCCAACTCATTGACTCTTCACACAAGACTCGAACATCTGGACAACAAAGGTGCATACATCAAAATGTTCTTTATCGACTACAGCTCAGCATTCAATACCATTATCCCCTCAAAACTAATCAATAAGCTCCAAGACCTTGCCCTCAATACCTCCTTGTGAAATGGATCCTGGATTTCCCCATTTGCAGACCCCAATCAGTTTGGATGGGCAACAAAATCTCCTGTACAATGTCCAACAGCACCGATGCACCACAAGGATGTGTGCTTAGCCCCCTGCTCTATACACTTTATACTTATGACTGTGAGGCTAAGCACAGTTCTAATGCCTAATGTCCGCTGATGAGTCCAAATCAAAGATGGTGATGAATCAGCATATAGGAGGGAGATTGAAAATCTGGCTGAGTGATGCCACAACAATCTCTCACTCAATGTCCAGCAAGACCAAGGAGCTGATTACTGACTTCAGGAGAAGGAAACCAGAGGTCCATAAGCCCAAGTTGGTGCTGTTATTTCATTGATTCTGTTATGTCTTTATTTTTCTATTATGAATTTATTGAGTATGCTCACAAGAAAATGAATTTCAAGGACGTTTCTGGTGATATACTGTATGTACCGTAGATTCCGGATTTTAAGCCGCTACTTTTTTCCCACATTTTGAACAGCTTTGAACTCTGCGGCCTTTAATACGGATCGGCTAATACATGATTTTTTTCATGCCGCCAAAAACATTTTGCCTCGTAACAGTAGACCAATAAAATTGATGAGTAGTTCACAGAGGTCCAATGAAATTGTACGATAAATCAAGCGCACTTTCACAATTAAATTATTGTAAATCAGTCATTTGTACTCACCCTCATCAACATGGAAAACACTCGAAGAAAAGCATTGTGCTGCCTTTATGGCAGTTATTTAGTTTATAATATTTTCGCTTAGTAATTCATTTGTTAGTTAAAGTTAGAAGTGTTTTAACTATATTTGTTTTCTGTACTACATCGCGGAATGCTATGATGTCACACCCGGTTTCGCCGCGTCTTGTGGGAAAAATGCCGTTTGCGATAAACGGGACGGCGGGGGCGAGCGGCAGAGCGAAAACGCTGCTTTTAAGTTAAAGGCGATCAATAACTTTTCCTGGTAGGCTGCAGTATATATATTTTTTACCAGTCGTTAGGAGATATTGGAATGTTGTTCAGTAAAAAAGTATATGCAACGTATATTTAAAAGTAGCCGCGTTACAGGCACGGTTCGAAAAAAAGCATTTGCAATATGTATTTGTTTATGTTACCATATGGATTTAATTAAAAGTTAAAAAATCCTCACGTGTAATATCTTTCTGTGTAAATATCTCATATTACAACGTGGGACACCTGCGGCCGAAAATCCGGTGCGGCCTGTACAAGTAAAAAATTGATTTTCTTTCTAAAATTAGAGCCAGCGGCTTTTAATCAGGTGCGCTCTGTAGTCCGGAATCTACGGTACTTTGATAATAAATTTACTTTGAACTTTTAATCAGACTGTCTATCCGCATGCTTATATATGCTGCCCCTCAGAATAACTTCCAATAATTTACCCACCACTAATGTCAGGCTCAGCAGCCTATGATTTCCTGGCTTATCCTTAGAGCCTTTATTGAATAGCAGAACAACATTAGCTACCCCCAGTCTCCCAGCACCTTAGCTATGGCTAAGGAAGTCTAATATACCTTTGCCAGGGACCCTGCAATTGCAATTTCTGCATTAGCTTCTTACAAGATCCGAGAGGACATCTCGTCATTCTGTGGGATTTATTCACTCTAATTCACTATGAGACAGACAGCACCTCCACTTCTATAATTGGGATACAGTCCATAACCTCACTGTTCTTTAGCCTCAAGTCTACAGACTCTGCTTCTGTCTCCAGTGTAATCACAAGCGCATAAACACTCATTTATGATCTGCCCCCTCTCTTTTGATTCCATGCATAGATGACCATGCTGATTTTCAAGACGACCAGTTTTCTCCCTTGCTCTTAATATACCTTAGCTACAGAAAACATTGGGCTTCTCTTTCAATTAAGCTTTATTTGTCACATATACCGAAAAATACAGTGAGCTGGACCAAATCAGTTTAAGGATGTGCAAGTGTCGCCATGCTTCCAGTACATGCCTGTAACTAATGCGTACCTCCTTAGAACGTGGCAGGAAACCAGAGCAACCAGAGGGAAGCCATGCCCTCATGGGAGTAAGTACAAACGTGTAACAGACAGTGGCGGAATTGAGCCTCAATTGTTGGCACTGTCATGCTAACTGCTATGTTACCATTCCTCCTCATTCCTCTTTTATTCTAACAGGAACATAGGGATTCTATACTCAATATTTCACTTTTAATCATTTACCACCATCTTCCTGTAGAAAAGAAGGAAATTGCTTAAATAAATGCAACACCATAGGCTAGTCCAGGACTCTATTTCCCTGGAGAATGAAGGGAGATTTGATAGAGATATACACAATTATGTGGATAGGGTATAGATAGAGTAAATGCGAGCAGGCTTTGTCCACTGAGGTTGAGTGGGAATAAAACAAGAGGTCATATGGTAGGTTAAGGGTTAAAGACAAAATACTTAAGGGGAATTTCTTCTCTCAGAGGTGGTCTATAGATATTTGAAGGCATCCCACTTACCAAACATGTGTTTGTTGGAAAAGAACCCACCCCACCATTCATGCCAGATCCTTTCTGATACCATCAAAATTGGCTTTACTCTAATTTACAATCTCAACCTGAAGACCTTCTCCATAATTATCTTGAAACTTTTGGAATTTTGATCACTAGATCCAAAGTATTTCCCTACACACAGTTACATTACCTGCTCTGTTTTGTTCCTTATGTGGAGATCTAGTACTGCACCCTCTCTAGTTTGGACCTCTACATATTGATTAAGGAAACTTTCCTAAAAACATTTGACAAGTTCCATCCTATCCAATCCCTTTACAGTATGGAAGTCCCAGTAAATATGTGAAAAGATAAAATCTCCAGCTATCACAACTTTATATTTCTCGCAACTGTCTGCTACCTCTCTACAAATTTACTCCTCTAAATCCTGCTGACTTTTGGGAGAACTATAATGTAGGCCCATTAATGTGGTCATCCCGTTTTATTTCAAATTTCCAGTCATATTACCTTGGTGGACTAGCCTTCCAGTATGCCCTCTTTGAGCAATGCTGTGACATGTTCCCTGATAAGTAATGCCACCCCTCCCCTTTTAATACATCCCCTCTACCATGTCTAAAACATTGAAGCCCCAAAACAGTGAGCTGCCCTTCCTGCAACTGACTAATGGCCACAACAGTATAATTCCACATGATTTATTTCTTATTAGGTTAAGGAAGTTTGGCTTGTCACTGAACACTCCACAAACCTCTGCAGATGCACTGTTGAAAGTATCTGACTGTTTGGATCATAATCAGCATAATAACGTAGAAAGCTGCATAAAGTCCTGGATTCCATAAGACCATAAGACATAGGAGCAGAATTAGGCCATTTGGCCTATCAAGTCTGCTGTGCCACTTAATCATGGCTGATCCTTTTTTTCTCCTCCTCATCCCTATTTCCTGGACTTCTCCCCGTAACCTTTGATGCCATGTCCAATCAGGAACCTATCTCTGCCTTAAATACACCCAATGACTTGGCCTCCACAGCTGCATGTGGCAACAAATTCCACAAATTCACCACCCTCTGGCTAAAGAAATTTCTCCACATCTGTTTTGAATGGATGCCCCTCTATCCTGAGGCTGTGCCCTCTTGTCCTAGACTCTTCCACTATGGGAAACATCCTTTCCACATCTACTCTGTCTAGGCCTTTCAACATTCAAAAGGCTTTAATGAGATCCCCCCTCATCCTTCTAAATTCCAGCAAGTACAGCCCCAGAGATAACGTTTTCATTCCTAGAATCACCCTTGTGAACCTCCTCTGGACCCTCTCCAATGCCGGCACATCTCTTCTAAGATGAGGAGCCCAAAACTGTTCACAATACTCAAGGTGAGGGCTCACCAGTGCCTTATAAAGCCTCAGCATCACATCCCTGCTCTTGTATTCTAGACCTCTTGAAATGAATGCTAACTTTGCATTTGCCTTCCTCGCCACTGACTCTACCGGCAAGTTAACCTAGGGTGTTCTGCACAAGGACTCTCAAGTCCCTTTGCATCTCAGATTTTTGGATTTTCTGCCTGTATAAAAAATAGTTTGCACATTTATTTCTACTACCAAAGTGCAGGACGGTGCACTTTCCAACATTATATTTCATTTGCTACTTTCTTGCCCATTCTCCTAATCTGTCTAAGTCCTTCTGCATCCTACCTGTTTCCTCATCACTACCTGCCCCTCCACCAATCTTCACATCATCTGCAAACCTGGCAGCAAAGCCATCTATTTAATCATCTAAATCATTGATATACAGCATAAAAAGAAGTGGTCTTAACACCAACCCCTGCGGAACACCACTAGTCACCAGAGCCAACCAGAAAAGGATCCTTTTATTCCCACTCACTGCCTCCTACCATTTTTTTTTGTGTATTTTTATCAATAAATACTGTTAAAAATAGTACCATCAGACTTCAACGGACCTCTCTATCTTTGCTGGTAAGTGACCCAGTTACGGGGTACGTAACAATAGCTTACCACAAAGATATTAATGGGGCAAGTACTATCCTTAGCTTTCAAGAATTGATATCTCGATATAATATTGATAAACACTCTCTTTTCTACTTTAGAGTAAGATCAGCTTGTAAAGCCTACAGTGTTCCCTGGGGGTCAGATTTAAAGGACCGTCCCATTTTAAGTTGGATACAGGGTGCTCCAGGACAGATAGTGTCATATATCTATGATAAATTAAACTCCCAGAATTATATGCCCACATCAGGAATGAAAGCCTGGGATAGGGACATATCTGAATTGGGACAAGACTTAGACTGGGATGTGATTTGGGATAATGCTGCCGGTGCTTCAAAAAACCCAAATCATCGGTATATACACTTGAAATTTTGTCATAGAGCATATTTAACACCGAGAATTGGACATCAGATGGGACTGGTTCCTGACCCATATTGCTCATTTTGCTCTCATGGAACCGTTGGTTCTTTTATACATGTTATATGGGAATGTCCAGGGGTTTTTGGTTTGTGGGGGAAGGTTACCAGTACTCTAACGGGAGTACAATTACCAATGGACCCCGCTGTACATCTTCTAAATGATGAGTCCCACCTTTCCCTTACGGAAAAAACACGCAAAATCTGGCTGACAGGCCTGACTGCAGCTAAGTAGACTGTAGTCCAGCGTTGGAAACCTCCTCATGATATTTCAAGTACCCACTGGCTTCGGAGCTTTTTGGACATTTCTTACCTGGAATTATCATCAGCGAGAGTAAATGATGCACGACCAAACACAATCTTAATGTGGACAAATTTGATACCTAACTTAAAAGATCTTTTGTTAAAATAGGAATGCTTTGTGTATGCACTACTATTCAGTTGGTTGGTCGAGAAGAGAGGGGTAGAGGGGGATGGTGAGGAAGGTTGGGGGGGGTGGCTGGATTAAACAATCAAAATGTAATTGGCTATTGGTTGTATTGAATGTAATTTGTTGGTGTTGCAATAAAAAATTAGTAATAAAAAAGGAAAAGCTTTTACTATCCACTTTGATATTATTTGCTAGCTTGCTTTCATATTTCATCTTTTCTGTTCTAATGATTCTTTTAGTTTTCGCTGCAGGTTTTTAAAAACTTTTCAATCTTCTATCTGCCCACTAATTTTTACTTTGTTGTATGCCCTCTCTTTTGTTTTTACATTAGCTTTGACTTCCCTCTCAGGCACAGTTGTACTATTTTGCCATTTGTGTATTTCTTCACTTTTGGAATACACATATCCTGCACCTTCCTTATTTTTCCCAGAAATGCACACCATTGCTGCTCTGCTGACATCCCTGCCAACAGCTCCTTCCAATTTACTTCGGCCAACTCCTCTCTCATACCACTGTAATTTCCCTTACTCCACTGAAATACTGCTACATCAGACTTTACTTTCTCCCTATCAAATTTCAAGTTCAAGTCAATCATATTGTGATCGCTGGTTCCTAAGGGTTCTTCTACCTTAAGCTCCCTAATCACTCCTGTTTCATTACATAACATTATAGCTGATCCCCTAGTAAGTTCAACAACAAATTGCTCAAAAAAGCCATCTCATAGGCACTCAACAAACTCTCTCTCGGGATCCATTACCAACCTGATTTTCCCCAATTGACTTGCACGTTAAAGTCTCCCATGACTATCAATCCAATACAAGATGGGCTCATCCTTTCCCACCATTGGTAGTATCTACAGGAGACACTGCCTCGAAGGTAATGTCTATCATCAAAGATCCCCACCATTATGAGATAGGAGGTTCAAAAGCCTGATGTCCCACACCAGCAGGTTCAAGAATAGCTGCATTCTTTGCAGAAACAACCTACATCATGATGGCACTATGGATACACTCTCACTTATTTGGCAGAACAGTGTTCTATTTTTTCTTTTGCATATAATTTGTTTTCTTTGTGAATGCTTTATCCATGATGTAATGTGCCTGTGATGCTGCTGCAGGTAAATTTTCCACTGTACCTGGTCACACATGTGAATATCACTCACAATTGACAAAGGTTCACCGGCTTGATTACAAAGATGCTGTAGGAGGAGAGAATGGACAATCTAGGTCTGTACTTGGTATAAAGACTGGAAGAATGACAGGTGATTTCATTAAAATTCATTCAGTTCTGGTAATGACGTTCTGCCAGGCTGCACTGTTGGGACTGGGAGTCAAATAGAGGTCGACCATTCAGGAATGAGATGAGAAAAAATTTGTAGTGATTTTTTTGTAATTCTCTGCCCTGGGTTATGGAGACTCAGTCACTGAAAGTATGAGAGACTTAGATCAGTAGATTTTTATTTATTTTATTTAGGGAT
This sequence comes from Hemitrygon akajei, assembly GCF_048418815.1. Lineage (NCBI taxonomy): Eukaryota > Metazoa > Chordata > Chondrichthyes > Myliobatiformes > Dasyatidae > Hemitrygon > Hemitrygon akajei. Next base: position 6,175,327 of record NC_133148.1, on the reverse strand, counting down.
AATGCACAGAATAGAGTCTTCTGGCTCGTTAAACCATGCCACCATGCTACCCCCAGCAACTCCAATTGAACCCTAACCAGGCAACTTACAATGACCAATTAACCCACTAGGTCTTTGGAGTGTGGGAGGAAACCAGAGCACTTGGAGAAAATCTATGTATTTCATGAGGAGGACAGAGGACACCAGGAATGAATTCTGAACTGCAACACCCCAAGCTGTAATAGTGTTGCCCTAACCACTACATTACCTAGCACCCATAAGTTCCATATGAAAGGAAGTGGGGATAGTGCAGAGGAGTGGTGCTGAGGTAAAAGATCAGCCATGATCTAATCAAGAGGGGGAACAGGCACCAGAGGGGATGAAGAGACTGCTCATAGACAAGAGTCCTGATAAGGGTCTCAGCCCAAATCATTGACTGTACTTTTTTCCATAGATGCTGCTCTGTCTGCTGAGTTCCTCCAGCATTTTGTGTATGTTGCTTGAAAAGTCTGATTCTATTTCCTCTGCTCAAGAAGAATATCTCCAGCTTCCGTGGGCCTTTCTAAGTAAAGCTGCCTTTCCCCATTCCAGGGTCTCAGTATCTTTCTTAAAGTGTGGGGCCCAGATTTAGACAGACTCCAACGCAGCCAACCATGAGATTTATAAGGTTAGGCATTACTTCACTGCACTTTAGCACTCTATTAATATAGTGCTGGATCTCTGACCCACCCCATTCCAGGATATCCCTTTCAGTAGAGACACTACAGATGATTCCAGAGAAATCCACCCAATGCCAAATGGCTGACATCATTTCGGTGTAACCCTTTCATTTCCAGTTATCCAGTCACCGATCAACTGACACTGTCAGCAGTCAGTCACAAATCAGTCACTGCCAGGTGCCTGTAGCTAAGCAGAGCAACCCTCTCAATGACAGCACTTAGTCACCAATCAGAGTAAACCTTTCACTGACAGAACTTAGTCACCAATCAGAGTAAACCTTTCATTGACAGCACTTGGTCACCAATCAGAGTAAACCTTTATATTGGCAGAATTTAGTCACCAATAAGAGTAAACCTTTCATTGAGAGCTCTCAGTTACTGATTAGAGTAACCCTTTCAGGTCTCAGTCAAAAAATATCACTGTTTATTCTCTTCCATAGCTGTTGCCTGACCTGCTGAGTTCCCCCAGTACAAGATTTCCAGCATCTGTAGAATCCCTTGTGTCTATGAGCAACACTTTCACTGTCAGGTCACTGTCACCAATCAGAAAAACCCTTTCATTGCCAACTCCCAGACAGTGACCCAAATTCTGCTCCTATATTTTGTGGTCTTAAGAACAGGACCACTGCTTTCCTTTGTATTAACAACTTGGACTAGGGTGTAGAGGACACAAATGCCAAATCAGCAGATGACATACAACTAGTCCAGGAGATTCTGTGGGCAAGAATGAAATTCTTAGATGGTATGTTGTTTCCTGGGTGTTAGATTCTGTAACATCCTGGGTCAAGTACTCAGCATTCTTAATTGGGAGGGTGAATGGCTAGAGACCATGGTCCATGTAGTTATCAATGAAATGGGTAGCACAAGTGATGAGGTTCTGCATTGGGTGTTAGGTGCTAAGTTAAAGGGCAGGACCTCCAAGTTATGATCTCAGGACCATGATCCCAGAACTAGGAAGATTATATAGTTTAACACGTGGCTAAGGAGTTGGTGTAGGAGGGAGAGCATAAGATTTTTGGATCATTTAGCTCTCTTCCAGGGAAGGTGGACCTGTACAGAAATGACAGTTTGCACACGAACTGGAGGGGTACTAATAACCTAGCGGTAAGGATTGCTGATGCTGCACAGTAGGACTTAAACTAGAGTTGCAGGGGGAGAGGAACCAGCATGCTAGGAGTTGCAGGGGGAGAGGAACCAGCGTGCTAGGAGTTGCAGAGGCCGCTGTTGTTAAGATCTCAAAGTCAGAAATCAAAAGGTTGAGCATGGTGCGACTAGATTGCTGAGCTGTGCATATTTCAATGCAAGAAGAATTGTAGGAAAGGTGGATGATCTTAGGGAATTGATCAACACCTGGAATTATGACCTTGCGGTCATTAGTTAGACTTGGCTGTCGGAGGGACAGGACTGGCAGCTCAATATTCCAGGATTCCATTGTCTTAGACGTAACAGAACGGAAGGGGTTAAAGGAGGGTGGCATTATAGTCAGGGTAAATGTCACGGCAATGTTCAGTCAGAACAGACTGGAGAACGTCTAGTGAGGTGTTATGGGTGGAACTGAGGAATAAGAAAGGTATGACCACGTTAATGGGGCTATGTTATAGGCCACCTACAGTCCAAGGGATTTGGGGGAACAAATTTGTAGCAAGATAGCAGACAGTTGTGAGAAATGTAAGGCTGTGATAGCAGGGGATTTTATCTTTTCAGATATTGACTGGGGATACCATACTGTGAAAGCACTAGATGGGACAGAGTTTATCCAAAATGTTCAGAAAGGTTTCCTTCATCACTATGTAGAAGTCCCAGAGTGAGAGAGTGCAATACTGGATCTGCTTTCAGGAAATGAGACAGGGCAGGTGAAGAAGTTTGTGTAGGGGAACACTTTGCATTCAGTGACCACAATGCCATTAGTTTCAAAGTAAATATGCAAAAAGATAGGCCTAGTCCACAGACTGAGATTCTGAATTGGAGAAAGGCCAATTTTGATGGTATCAGAAATGATCTGACAAGTGTTGATTGGGACAGGCTGTTTTCTGGCAAAGATGTACTTGCAAAGTGGGAGGCCTTCAAAAGTGAAATTTTGAGAGTACAAAGCCTATCAGAATAAAAGTAAAGATAACAAGTGCAGGGAACCTTGGTTTTTGAGAGATATTGAGCCCCTGCTTAAGAGAAATAAAGGAGGTGCATAGCAGGCCCAGGCAAGTAGGATCAGATAAGTGCAGAAAGCTTGTATACATACTTAAGGCAGAGGTTGATAGATCCTTGATTGGTCAGGGCATGAAGAGATACAGGGAGAAGACAAGAGATTGGGTTTCAGAGGGAAAATGGATCAGACTTGATGAAATAGCAGAGCATACTCGATGGGCCAAATGGCCTAATTCTGTTCTGCTATCTTATGGTTTTTTATGGTTTAAGAAATGCAAGAGAACACTTAAGAAAGAAATCAGGAAGATTCCAGCAGACAATGTGAAGGATCCTAAGGATATGTTAAGAGCAAAAGGATTGCAAGGGACAAATCAGAATGATAATCCATTTGTGGAGCTAAAACAGATGAGGGAGATCTTAAATGCATTCTTTGCATCTGTATTTACTCAGAAGGATGCAGAGTCTATAGAAGTGAGGCAAAGCGGCATCAATTTCATGAACCCTGTACAGATTACAGAGGAGGAGGTGTTTGCCTCCCTGAGGCAAATCATGGTGGATAATTCCCCAGGGCCTGACAATATGTTCCATCAGACCCTATGGAAGGCAAGTGCAGAAATTGCCAGGGCCCAAGCAGAGATATGTCTGGTGACAGGAGAGGTACCAGAGGATTGGAGGACAGCCAATGTCTATCCGCTGTTTAAAAAAGGCTCTAAACACAAACAAGGAAATTATAGGCTTGTGAGGCTGACATCAGTTGTGGGAAAATTATTGAAAGGGATTCTAAGGGACCAGATATATCAGTATTATGATAAACTGATTAAACTGATCAGTATTATGATAAACTCATTAAGGATAGCTATCAAGGCTTTGTGCATGGTAGGTCATGTCTAACCAATCTTATAGAGTTTTTTGAGGAAGTTACCAAAAAAGTGAATGAAAGTAGTGGATGCTGTCAACATGGATTTTAGCAAGGCATTTGACAAGGTCCTGCATAGCAGGCTGGTCAAGAAGGTTCAGTCGCTCAGCATTCAGGATGAGGTAGTAAATTGGATTGGACATTGGCTTTGTGGGAGAAGCCAGGGAGTGATAGCATAGGGTTGCCTCTCTGAGATCTGTGACTAGTGGTATTCTGCAAGGATCAGTGCTGGATCCTTTGTTTAACATCTATATCAATGATCTAGATGATAATATGGTTGACTGGATCAGCAAATTTGTGGATGACACCAAGATTCGGGGTGCAGTGGACAGTGAGGAAGGCTATCATGGCTTACAGAGGGATCTCTACAATAGCTGGAAAAATGGGCTGAAAAAAGGCTGATGGAATTTAATGCAAAGTGAGAATTTTTACACTTCGGTAGGACCAACCAGGGTAGGTCTTACACACTGAGCAGTAGGGCACTGAGGATTGTGGTAGAACAAAGCAATCTTAGAATATAGGTCCATAATTCCTTGCAAGTGGCTTCATAGGTAGATAGGGTCATAAAGAAAGCTTTTGGCATATTGGCCTTCATAAATCAATGTACTGAGTACAGGAGATGGGATGTTATGTTGAAGTTGTACAAGACATTGGTGAAGACTAATTTGCGGTATTGTGTGCAGTTTTGGTCACCCACCTACAGGAAAGATGTAAATGAGGTTTACATCATAGGGGACACTATAGTTAGGGGTCAGACAGGCGATTCTGTGTACACAGGAAAGAAACTCAGATGGTAGTTTGCCTCCCAGGTGCCAGGGTCTGGGATGTTTCTGATCGCGTCCAAGATATCCTGCAGTGGGGGGGAGAACAGCCAGAGGTCATGGTACATATTGGTACCAATGACATTGGTAAGGAAAAGGGAAAAGGTCCTGAAAGAAAACTACAGGGAGTTAGGAAGGAAGTTGAAAAGCAGGACCTCAAAGGTAGTAATCTCGGGATTACTGCCTGTGCCACGTGACAGTGAGAATAGGAATAGAATGAGGTGGAGGATAAATGCGTGGCTGAGGGAATGGAGCAGGGGGCGGGGATTCAGATTTCTGGATCATTGGGACCTCTTTTGGTGTGGGTGTGACCTGTACAAAAAGGACGGGTTGCACTTGAATCCCAGGGGGACCAATATCCTGGCAGGCACGTTTGATAAAGCTGTTGGGGAGGGTTTAAACTAGTTTGGCAGGGGGGTGGGAATCAGAAAGTGAGTGCAGGGAATGTGTAGAAGGACGAGGGCATGATGCTAAGAGTTCTGAGTTGATGAGGAAGGGCAGGCAGGGGATGAAACATAATTGAAGCCAGTTAAAGGGGTTAAAATGTGTCTATTTCAATGCTAGGAGTATTAGGAACAAGGAGGATGAACTTAGAGCATGGATTAGTACGTGGAACTAGAATGTTGTGGCTGTTACTGAAACTTGGTTAGAGGAAGGGCAGGATTGGATGATGCAGGTCCCGGGGTTCAGGTGTTTTAAAAGGAATAGGATGGGAGGTAGAAAGGGGGGGAGTGGCATTGCTGGTCAGGGATAGTAACACAGCTATAGAAAGGGAGGACACTGCAGAGGTAGTGTCCACGGAGTCAGTCTGGGTGGAAGTCAGAAATAGGAAGGGATCAATCACTGTGCTGGGAGTAGTCTATAGGCCCCCAAATAGTCCTCAGGACACCGAGGAGCAGATAAGTAGGCAGATTTTAGAATGGTGCACAAAATACAGGGCTGTAGTTATGGGTGATTTCAAGTTCTCTCATATTGACTGGCACCTCCTGAGTGCAAGGGGGATAGATGGGGCTGAATTTGTCAGGTGTGTTCAAGAAGGATTCCTGACACAGTATGTGGACCAGCCGACGAGAGGAGAGGCTATACTGGATCTAGTTCTGGGTAATGAACCTGGTCAGGTGACAGACCTCTTGGTGGAGGAGCATTTTGGTGAGAGTGACCACAACTCCCTTAGCTTCAGCATAGCTATGGAAAAGGATAAAATCAGACGAAATGGTAAAGTGCTTAATTGGGGAAGGGCTAACTTTGAAGGGATGAGGCAGGAACTAGTGAGAGTAAATTGGAAACAGATGTTCAAAGGGGAAAGCACAGAATTAATGTAGGAGAAGTTTAGGGACCACTTGAGCTGGGTTCAGGATAGGTTTGTCCCACTGAGGCAAGGAAAAAATGGTAGGAAAAGGGAACGTGGCTGACGAAACACATGGGGCAACTTGTCAAGAGGGAAAAGGAAGCATATGTTAGATATAAGAAGCAGGAAGTAGGAGGGGCTCATGAGAAATATAGGGTAGTAGGAAGGAGCTAAAGAAAGGACTTGGGAGAGCTCAAAGGGGGCATGTAGGATTAAGGAGAACCCCAAGGTGTTCTATGCATATGCGAAGAACAGGAGGATGACGAGATCGAAGGTGGGACTGCTAAAGGATAAAGAGGGTAACATGTGCCTAGAGGTGGAGGAGGTTGGGGAGGTCTTAAATGAATACTTTGCTTCAGTATTCACAAGTGAAAAGGATCTTGATCAGGGTGAGGTCGAAATAGAGCAGGCCTGTGTGCTGGACAATGTGGAGATTACGGAAGAAGTGCTAGATTTTCTTAAAAACATCAAGATTGATAAATCCCCAGGGGCAGATATGATACACCCCAGGTTGTTGTGGGAATTGAGAGAAGAGATCGCTGGAATATTAGCTATGATCTTTGAATCATCTTTGGCTACAGGGGAAGTGCCAGAGGACTGGAGAATGGCAAATGTAGTCCCCTTGTTTAAAAACGGTAATAGGGAGAAACCTGGGAACTATAGACCGGTAAGTCTTACGTTGGTGGTCTGCAAACTACTGGAAAGGATTCTTAAGGATAAGATCTACGAGAATTTGGAGAAGTACAGTCTACTCATGGATAGTTAACATGGCTTTGTGAAGGGAAGATCGTGCCTCACGAGCCTGACTGAGTTTTTTGAAGACGTAACAAAAGAAATTGATGAGGGTAGGGCAGTGGATGTAGTCTACATGGACTTTAGCAGAGCATTTGACAAGGTCCCTCATGAGAGACTCATCCAGAAATTCATGAGGCATGGGATAAGTGGAATCTTGGCTGTTTGGATAAAAAATTGGCTTAAAGGAAGAAAGCAGAGGGTAGTTGTGGAAGGAAAGTATTCTGCCTGGAGGTCGGTGACTAGTGGAGTGCCACAGGGATCTGTTCTGGGACCCCTGCTATTTGTGATTTTTATAAATGACGTGGATGTAGAGGCAGAAGGATGGGTGAGTAAGTTTGCGGATGACACGAAGATTGGAGGAGTTGTGGATGGAGCTGTAGGTGGTCGAAGGTTACAAGAGGATATAGACAGGCTGCAGCGTTGGGCAGAAAAATGGCAGATGGAGTTCAATCCGGACAAGTGTGAGGTGATGCATTTTGGAAGGACAAACCAGAAGACTGAGTACAGGATTAATGGTCAGTTACTTAAGAGTGTGGATTCAAATCCATACATCCCTCAAGGTCGCTGGGCAGGTTGATAGGGTAGCTAAGAAGGCCTATGGGATGCTAGGCTTTATTAACAGGGCGATTGAGTTCAAGAGTAGAGAGGCCATGTTGCAACTCTACAAATCTCTGGTGAGACCACACTTAAGAGTATTGTGTTCAATTCTGGTTACCTCATTATAGGAAGGATGTGGAAGCTATGGAGAGGAGGCAGAGGAGATTTACCAGGATGTTGCCTGGTTTAGAGAACAAGTCATATGAAGTAAGGTTAGCAGAGCTGGGATTTTTATCTTTGGAGCGTTGAAGAATGAGAGGGGACTTGATAGAGGTCTACAAGATTATGAGAGGTATAGATAGGGTGGATAGTCAGTACCTGTTTCCCAGGGCACCAATAGCAAACACCAGAGGGCATATGTACAAAATTATGGGAGGGAAGTTTAGGGGAGAAATCAGGAGTAAGCTTTTTTACACAGAAGGTTGTGAGTGCCTGGAATGACTTGCCAGGGATGGTGGTGGAGGCTAAAACATTAGGGATTTTTAAGAGCCTCTTGGACAGGCACATGGATGAAAGAAAAACAGAGCGTTATGGGGTAGTGTGGGTTTAGTACTTTTCTTTAAGGATTATATGGGTCTGCACAACATGGAGGGCTGAAGGGCCTGTACTGTGCTGTAGTGTTCTATGGTTCTAAGGTTGAAAGAGTACAGAGAAAAATTACAAGAATGTTGCCAGGTCTGGAGGACCTGATTATAAAGTTAGGACTATATTCTTCAGAATGTAGAAGATTAAGAGGAGATTTGATAAGAGGGGTATAGATAGGGTAAATGCAAACAGGCATTTTCTACTAAAGTTGGATGGGACTACAACCAGAAGTGATGGGTTAGGGGAAAATGTGCAAAGTCCAAGGAGAATGCGAGGAGGAACTTCTTCATTCAGCATGCGGTGTAAGTATGGAATGAGCTGAGAGTAGAAGTGGTGGATGCATGTTAGATTTCAACATTTAAGAAAAATGTGAACAGGTACATGGATCGGAGGGGTATGGAGTATATGGTCTGGTTCCAGTAGGTGGGACTATGCAGAATGATACTACTGCATGGACCAGATGGGCTGAAAGGCCTGTTCTACACTGTAGTGCTCTACGACTAAGAGGAATGAAAAGAGATTCTTCCAACAGGGATGCACCTTATTTCTTAAACAACGTGCATTTAGATACAACACCTTGAGTACCGTATTCGGTATCCTTTCTGACTCTGCATCTCTAATGATTTGATATTCAGCCCGTTGACTGCAACTAAGTCATATCACCTGCCTACCCTTCCTGACAGTCTGACTGCACGCTATCTTTACTTTTTTACCATCCATCCTATTCTGAGTCCCTTCACTCCGGTTCCTGGCCCCACTGCCAAATTATTTTCAACCCTCCCTAACAGCTCTAACAAATCTGTCCATGAGAATATTGGTCCCTCTCAGGTTCAGGTGCAACCCGTCACTTTCCTCCCCCAGAAGAAATCCCAATTATCCAAGAACCTGAAGCCCTGCCCATGCACCAGCATCTCAGCCACGCATTTATCTGCCAAATCATCCTGCTTCTACCCAGGCAGCAATCCAGAAACTACTACCCAGGAGATCCTGCTTCTCCACTTTCTACCTATAACCATATAACAATTACAGCACGGAAACAGGCCATCTTGGCCCTTCTAGTCCATGCCGACGCTTACACTCGCCTAGTCCCACTGACCCGCACTCAGCCAATAACCCTCCATTCCTTTCCGGTCCATATACCTATCCAATTTTACTTTAAATGACAACAATACCAAACCTGCCTCTACCACTTCTACTGGAAGCTCATTTCACACAGCTACCACTCTCTGAATAAAGAAATTCCCCCTCGTGTTACCCCTAAACTTTTGCCCCCTGACTCTCAACTTGTTTGAATCTCCCCTACTCTCAATGGAAAAAGCCTATCCACATCAACTCTATCTATCCCTCTCATAATTTTAAATACTTCTATCAAGTCCCCTCTCAACCTTCTATGCTCCAAAGAATAAACACCTAACTTGTTCAACCTTTCTCTGTAACTTAGGTGCCCAGGTAACATTCTAGTAAATCTTCTCTGTACTCTATTTTGTTGACATCTTTCCTATAATTCAGTGCCCGGAACTGTACACAATACTCCAAATTCGGCCTTACCAATGCCTTGTACAATTTTAACATTACATCCCAACTCCCATACTCAATGCTCTGATTTATAAAGGCCAGCATACCAAAAGCTTTCTTCACCACCCTATCCACATGAGATTCCACCTTTAGGGAACTATGCACCATTATTCCTAGATCACTCTGTTCTACTGCATTTTTCAATGCCCTACCATTTACCATGTATGTCCTATTTTGATTATTCCTACCAAAATGTAGCACCTCACACTTATCATCATTAAACTCCATCTGCCATCTTTCAGCCCACTCTTCTAACTGGCCTAAATCTCTCTGCAAACTTTGAAAACCTACTTTATTATCCACAATACCACCTATCTTAGTATCATCTGCATACTTACTAATCCAATTTACCACCCCATCATCCAGATCATTAATGTATATGACAAACAACATTGGACCCAGTACAGATCCCTAAGGCACACCACTAGTCACCGGCCTCCAACCTGACAAACAGTTATCCACCATTACTCTCTGGCATCTCCCATCCAGCCACTGTTGAATCCATTTTACTACTTCAATATTAATTCCTAACGATTGAACCTTCCTAAGTAACCTTCCGTGCGGAACCTTGTCAAAGGCTTACTGAAGTCCATATAGACAACGTCCACTGCTTTACCCTCGTCAACTTTCCTAGTAACCTCTTCAAAAACTTCAATAAGGTTTGTCAAACATGACCTTCCAAGCACAAATCCATGTTGACTGTTCCTAATCAGACCCTGTCTATCCAGATAATTATACATACTGTCTCTAAGATTACTTTCCATTAATTTACCCACCACTGACGTCAAACTTACAGGCCACTAATTGCTAGGTTTACTCTTAGAACCTTTTTTAAACAATGGAACAACATGAGCAATACGCCAATCCATCCCTGTTTCTGATGACATTTGAAATATTTCTGTCAGAGCCTCTGCTACTTCTACACTAACTTCCCTCAAGGTCCTAGGGAATATCCTGTCAGGACCTGAAGATTTATCCACTTTTATATTCCTTAAAAGTGCCAGTACTTCCTCCTCTTTAATCGTCATAGTTTCCATAACTTCCCTACTTGTTTCCCATACCTTACACAATTCAATATCCTTGTCCTTAGTGAATACCGAAGAAAAGAAATTGTTCAAAATCTCCCCCCATCTCTTTTGGCGCCACACATAGCTGTCCACTCTGATTCTCTAAGGGGCCAATTTTATCCCTCACTATCTTTTTGCTATTAATATAACTGTAGAAACCCTTTGCATTTATTTTCACCTTACTTGCCAAAGCAACCTCATATCTTCTTTTAGCTTTTCTAATTTCTTTCTTAAGATTCTTTTTACATTCTTTATATTCCTCGAGCACATTTACTCCATGCTGCCTAAATTTATTGTAGATCTCCCTCTTTTTCTGAACCAAGTTTCCAATATCCTCTCTCAAACTTTTAACCTTTCCTTTCAACCTAACAGGAACATAAAGATTCTGTACCCTCAAAATTTCACCTTTAAATGACCTCCATTTCTCTATTTCATCCTTCTCATAAATCAAATTGTCCCAATCTATTCCTTCTAAATCCTTTCGTATCTCCTCAAAGTTAGCCTAGCTCTCTAAATTCTCTTTTCAGGACCTCTGTTTTTCCTTCCTATGTTATTGGTACCAACATGTACCAGACATCTGGCTGCGCCCCCTCCCTCTCCAAATGTTGTGGAAGCAATCCGAGACGTCCCTGACCCTGGCACCTGGGAGACAACATACCGTCCGAGTGTCCCGTTCACATCCACAGAATCTCCTGTCTGTTCCCCTCACTATCAAGTCCCCTATCACTACCACTATCGCTCCCTTCTTCTCTCTCTTTCCCTTCTGCATCATGGACCCATGGTCAGTGCCTGTAACCCAGTCACCATGGCATTCTCCCGGGAGGTAATCCCCCACAAAAGTATCCAAAATGGTATACTTGTTTTTGAGGGGAATGTCCACAGCTGTACTCCGCTCTCACTGCCTATTTCCATTTCTCCTGACAGTCACTCAGCTTCTTGCCTCCTGCAGCTTCGGGGTGACTTCCCTGCAACTTTGATCAATTATCTCCTCACTCTCCTGTATATCCAGTCATCCAGTTGCTGCTCCAGATCTCTAACATGGTCTTCAAGGAGCTGCAGCCGGATGCACTTCATGCAGATGTAGTTCCCTGGGAGACTGTGGGTCTCCCAGTTCTCCAACATCTGGCATGAAGAGCTTACCACAGCCATTTAAATGGTACAGTAAGAGAGGGGGAAAAGCAGTCGCTTTGCATAGAACCAACGCCTCTTTCAAGCTGAAGCCTCCTTTGAGCCAAAGCCTGTTGCTTCTACTCTCGCCACTGGCCTTTTCCCGACAAAGGCCTACTCCTGACAATGGCCACTCCGCTTATCCCTTCTGTACTTTTATTTAGTTCGTAAAGCTCGGTTGACACCGCTGATAGGCTCTGTACAATGGACAAACGTCCGCAAAGCTCTCTTTTTAAATAATCGCTGCCCACCTGCAAGAAACACGTCTTCATAGATCTCTGTTGACTCCAGTGATAGGCCCTGCACAGTGAAATGCACCATTTGTGTCAAGTCAAATCAATGAGGATTGTGCTGGACAGCTTGCAAATCTTGTCATGCTGTCAGGTGAATCTTGCAAATCTTACAGCATGCCTACAATGTACTAACCTATTTAGTAATAGACAATTAGAGAGAGAGCTTCACTCCCTACCTAAACCAGGTTGTCTGTGGGCTTACCTAATTGGTCTGCAACCTTGAAGGACTCAGTTTTGCAGAGGTCTGTTTGGTCCAAGGCACTGAGTTGCCACGGTGACTGCCGGCTGTCCAACTGTGCTTCATCATCCATCACTTCCTGAGCTCCTTGACCAATTGAGACCTGGATGACTGGGGGCTGCCATACAATGGTATCACCACTGATGGTGTTGACGTCACTTGCTCCTGGCTTTGCGTCGTCCACAATGTCCGCCGCTCCCGTGGGCATTAAAGTATCAATGAAACCCACTATCTGCGGTACACCTGGTTTGCTTAGGGTTCCTCCGTGGTCTGGCATGGACACCTCCTCTCCCTCTGCAAGAGTAAAGAACAGCAATAATATCAATCTCCTCATCCATATCGCTGGGACAGTGTGTGTGTGTGTGTGTGTGTGTGTGTGTGTGTGTGTGTGTGTGTGTGTGTGTGTGTGTGTGTGTGTGTGTGTGTGTGTGTGTGTGTGTGTGTGTGTGTGTGTGTGTGTGTGTGTGTGTGTGTGTGTGTGTGTGTGTGTGTGTGTGTGTGTGTGTGTGTAAGGGATAAGTGTCCTGAACCACCAGTGCGAGTGTGTGTGTGTGTCTGTGTGAGTGTGTGTGAGTGATTGTGTGAGTGTCTGCAGAGGTGTACGTTTTTATCTGTGTGTGTGTGTGTGTGTGTGTGTGTGTGTGTGTGTGTGTGTGTGATATGTGTCCTGTACCACCAGACAACAGAATTCAGAAACATGTTAACCTACACCCTGCTGTTCGCCTGATCCTCCCATGACAACGCACAACATAGAACAGTACAACTCAGAAACAATATTATACTGAACTGGAACATCAATCATAGAACACAGTACAGAGCAACACACACAAAATGCTGGAGGAACTCAGCAGGTCAGCTAGAAGGTGATAGATGAAAATGGGTGGGAAAGGCAAAAGGGCTAGTGAAAAAGGAATCTGATAGGAGAGGAGAGTGGACCAAGAGGGAAATGGAAAAAGGGGTACCAGAGCAAGGTGATAGGCAGGTGAGGAGAAGAGGTAAGAGGCCAGAGGGAAAGAGGAGAGAAAAAAATTTGAAAAGGAGAAATCAATTTTCATGCTATTGGATTGGAGGTACAGTACAGGCCCTTCAGCCCATGTAATGCTGACCTTTTAACCTAACGCAAGGTCAATCTAATGCTTTCTTCCTGCATAACCTTTAAGTGGTTCTTTAAACATGAACTACTTAATCTAATGACATGTAAATCCCTTCTGCCTTCACATGACCCATATACCTTCTGCCTTCACATGACACATATTCACTTACAGGTTCACATGCTATACTGTACATTCCCTCTGCTTGTCCATGGTCTATATCCCTGTAACACCCTGGGAAAGGTTTCACTGCTAATGTAATGGACTTTTGGTGGTGTAATGTAATGGTGTTTGGATTATCATTAGAGTTAACGGGTGCTTCGGACCGTGAACCGTCCAATGACAGGAGTGTGTGTTCATGCTGTGTGCCTGACACTGAGGTGATTTGGGTTCGGCGAGAGATGAAGAGAGAAGACACCAGAGAGGAGAGGTCATAGGCGTGGACTTGGAGCGGGACCAGGAGTCAACAAAGCCCGTGGAAATCAAGGAAGGATCGGTGATGGGGAAACTGTCCGGCTTGTGCACATTAGACTGTTTCATTAAAATGGTCCCTTTTCTTTTTTAACCCTTTAGTCACATTAAGAATTATAAAGCTAAATCGTTTATTTGCATGTGGTGTACTGTCTGTTATTTCATGGTACTGATTTGTAACAGGGTAACACATCACGCAGAATCCACACAAACGGGGTTTTCAGGGTGGACTTGCATCTCAATCTCACACGTTTGGCAGGGCTATAGATTGCTGTCCCTAGACTTACGCAGCCAACAGAACCTGAGGGTTACAATTGTGGGGGTATCGTTCGGGATTGATTTCGTTGGATGCTGTGTGATTGCCATGAACACTGAACCAATGGGTTCTGTGTTTATGTCTGTGCTAAACTATTGTCCAGTAAAGTGATTACGATACGTGGATATGGATGCTGCCGGGGTCGAGCGGTGGTGTGAATCCACGGGGTTACTGGTAACGAATGTGTGTATGTTGAGTGGGGTAGATATTCGTACTCCTGATGAATTGTTAATTCGACTTTTAAGTACTGTTAAAGCTGTAGAAAAAGTTACGATTGTGGGGCGGAAGTTTGATAAAATGTTGGACACAGACTTTGTTTTAGTTCATACTAGTGCTGACGTAACAGCAGTGGAGCTGCCTGGTACTATTGGGGCCCCGGGAGAGAGGGGCTGTGGACTGTCCATTCTTGCTGGGGGAGGAGAGTGTAGGTGAGGGGGCTGAATTGCAAGTTGAGTCTCCCATGGCTGAGAGTATAGACTTCAAAGACAAGGTTCTCACATTTCTGCACAGTGAGGGGAGAATAGTCTAATGAGAATGTCTAATGAGTCCCCCAGCGAGGAGTGAGAATTTTGAGTTGGTATTAACCCTTACCTATATGGTGAATAAACAGGCTGAGGGTCCTAGCTACTGAAAGCTGAGAATGTTCTCTGGAGTGAAGCCCACCCCCGAGAGGGAAGAGGAGTTTGAGACTTGGGCAAAGCAGACTTCTGAGTTGTTAGAGTGGCAGTGCTCTGATGACATAAAGAGAGGTTGAGCGCTTAAGGGAGCGGGCTGCTGATGTAGTGAGAGCTGTAAAGGCACAGAACCCCCTTGCCACTTCTGCGGCCGACATGCAAGCACAGGAAAAGGAATTTGCCATGAAAGGAAGCCCAATGGAGTTCATGACGGGGTTTCAGAACATGCATCAGGAGAAGGGGGAGACGCTTTCTTCCTACATCTTTCAGCTGGAGAGACAGCTAAATTGTTTGCATGTAGGGGGGGCCATTAAGAAGGCTGAGGTGATCAGTTAAAAATGGACCAAATAGCAAAAGGTGCCCAGTACCAGAACCCGATCGCTTGGGGTCTCAGACTGTCTTGTAAGATGCAGCCCCCCTCCCTCATTTGTTGAGCTGATCAGAGAAGTACGGGAGGAGGAGAACATGTCAGAGGCATGGGAGGGATCCATCAGCAGGGTAGTAGCGGCAGGTAACCACGGATAGCCCAACCCAGGGAGTGGTAAAGGAGATCATGGCAGACTTGAGAACTGAGATGTCCTGGTTGCTATCAGCGGGCGTGGCCCCTGGAACTGATAGGGAGGCAGACCCCCTAAGTGGACGGATGATGCAGAGGGCTGCTAGTGGCTGGGGAGCGGCTGGTATTGTCTTTAATAACTATAGTGAAGAGGGACACTTCAGGCGGGAGTGTGAGCAATGGGAAATCCCTCGGAGAATGAGCCCCCAGGTACCTAAGCAGACAGAGACGTCAGGAAACTTAGAAGAGACCCAGTGAGGGAACAGCCTGATGTTCCCAGCAATATATCAAGGAACACTCCAAAACAAAAGACCTATTCCTGAAGACTTAGTGAGGCCAAGCTCCAGTGTATTGCTACGGATAGAGGGTACTTATGCTAGAGTTATACCTGACACAGGGTCGCAGGTCACTTTGCTGTACCATTCATTTTACAACCTGTATTTGACACATTTACCATTGATGCCACTCAGAGCACTGAGATCTGGGGACAGTACAGGTGATTATCCATGTGATGGTTATTTGTCAGTGAAGCTGTACTTCTTGGAGATCGATGTAGCAGTGGCTGAGGCCGTCGATACATTCGTGCTGGTTTGCCTGGACCCTGTTGAGAAGGGCGGTGTTTCAATTCTTGTGGGGACCAACAGTCCTATTGAGAGAGGCTTGTGGGGGCCTGCAAAGAGAAAGCTGCAGAGAGCTTTCTGAGAACATTGTCGGTTCACCTGGTGTTTCGAGCTGCTTTTGAGGAAGTGCGTAGCTGCATTGGGCCAGATAGCGAGTTTAGAGGAGGGACTGCGTGGTTCACCCAGTCAAAGCCAAACGTGTTACAGCCCGGGAAAGTAGCAAGAGTGATGGGAAACCCCAAATTTCTCAGAATGCCTGAGGTGAGGCCCTCCTGGTGCATGCTCCGGAAGACCATGAAGAGGAGTTGGATGTGCCTGCTGGGGTACTGGTGAGGCCTGAACTGCAGAAGCCCTTAGTTGGACAGGTGAACAGGATGGCAGTGAGTGTCAGGAATACTACGAAGAGGGAGGTCATCTCTTCCCGGTGACGGTAATGTCCAGTGTCCCAGTGAGACAAACTGTGGTGAAACTATCTGCAAAGGGGGGAAAGTTGACCACTGAGTCATTAAAGTTACTTCCCACTACCTGCGGGTTGGAAGAGGAGGTTGACAGAGAAGATGTTGAAACTGGAAGGTGTCTTTTCTACTGACGAGCGGTCCGTTGTCACTCAGTTGTGTTGTTCCAAGAGCACTCGCCACACTATCTGGGTGACCCGAACACTCTGTTCAGAGAAAGGCCACGGCGACTGGCCCCTGCAGAGCTGGAAGATGTTTGGCAGCATTTGTGTAGGTTGAAGGAAGCTGGGATCATCACTGAGTCCAGAAGCCCCTATGCGTCCCACATGGTAGTGACCAGGAAGAAGAATGGGAAGGTACGGATGTGTGTGGACTACAGGATTCTGAACAAGCGTATGGTCCCCGACCAGTATTCAGTCCCAAGGATTGAGACGCGCTGGCCTGTCTGAGTGGTGCGAAGGGGTTCAGTGTGCTGGATTTGAGGAGTGGATATTATCAGATCCCCACAAGTGAGGCTGACAAAGAGAAGACAAAGACATTTATATGTCCACTGGGATTCCTCCAGTTTGAATGGATGCCCCAGGGCATATCCGGCGCCCCTGCAAACTTCCAGCGTGGTATGGTGAAAACGGTGGGGGATATGAACTTGCTTGAGGTATTGGTGTATCTGGATAGCCTCATACTGTTTGGGTCCATCTCGGAGGAACATGAAGTAAGGCTACTAAAGGTGCTGGGCCACCTGAAAGCTGAAGGGTTAAAACTTTCTCTGGACAAGTGCTAGTTCTGCAAAATGTATGTCAGCTATGTTGGGCACATAGTCTCATGGAATGGAGTAGCTACAGATCCATCTAAGATAGAGGTGTTGGCAACATGGCCAAGGTGCCAGACTGTGAGCATTTTGCGCTCGTTCCTTGGGTACTATCGGAGGTTTATGAAGGACTACGCAAAAGTGAGTCACCCATTAAATCAGCTTCCGTGTGGTTACCCTGCATTGGGGAAGAAAGGGAGGAGGACAAAAGGAGAGCAAGGTAAAGAGTATCTTAGCATTTCATAGCCTTTTGGAGCGAGGTGAGTTGCAAAATGTGAAGAGGCCTTTCAGGCACTGAAGGAGCTGCTGACACAAGCGCCTATGTTGGCTTTTGCAGTCCCCTGATTGCCGTACTGTCTGCACACAGATGCCAGCAGGGAGGGCTTAAGGGGTGTCCTGTATCAGGATCAGGGCACCGGGTTGAGATCTGTTCCGTTTGTCAGCTGGAGTCTGTTGTTATCCCATGCACAAATTGGAGTTTCTGATGTTGAAATGGGCTGTGATGAATAAGTTGAGTGACTACCTCTATGGTGCCAAGTTTGAGGTGACGATACCCTGACCTCAGCGAAATTGGATGCCACAGTTGGCGTTATCTGCCTATGATTTCAGCCTGAAGTACCCGCCAGGAAGTAGGAACATTGATGCTGATGTTTTGTCTCGATGTGCTGATGAAGGGCTGGATAGGGTTGAAGAGTGGGAGTACTCTGCCCCCAGGAGTGAAAGCCATGTGTCAGTTTGCCATCACGGTGAAGGCAAGGGTAGGACTGAGCGGTAGATCAATTGGGAGCATCTGTTGCCATCATTCTGTAATCTGATTGCTCTGAAGACATACTAGTTACCAGAATGAAGTCCTGGGGAAGTGGCAGCTGCTCAGCGAGATGGCCTGGGCATCGGTACCATTTGGTTGGTGGTCAAAAAAGGAGACCCGGACCAAGTCGAGAAGACAAAACATGCTGTAGTGCCTCCATTACTGAGAGAATGGCCCAGATTGGAGTTGAGGAACCAGATCCTATACCGGGTCACGTCACCTCCACACTGGCCTCAGCATTCTCAACTGGTTCTGCCTGAGAAGTATCAGAGGATTGTGCTGAAGTCACTTCATGATGATTCTGGACATTTGGGGGTTGACAAGACCTATGGATTGCTCAGAGATCGGTTCTATTGGCCCCAAATGAAGCCAGAGGTTGAAGAATACTTCAGGTCAGACATTCGATGCATACGGAGAAAGGCGCTGCCTACGAGGGCTACTCCGTTGTCCCACTTGCAGAGTGCGGGGCCCCCGGACCTGGTGTGTATGGATTTCCTGTCAATAGAGCCAGATGTCTGCCACATGGCGAATGCCTTAGTCATCACGGATCACTACACCAGATATGTGCAAGCTTTCCCTACCAAGGATCAGAGGGCGTCCACAGTGGCCAAAGTGTGATGGGAGAAGTATTTCATTTATTATGGCCTCCCCAGGCAGATGGATATATTGTAATCAGGGACGGGATTTTGAGAGTAGGCTCATACATGAGTTACTGGGCATGCTCGGAGTTGAGAAGTCGAGGATCACACTCTATCACCCACAGGGTGATCCCCAGCCAGAGAGGTTTAATCAGACCTTGCTAGATGTGCTCAGAACCCTGGAGGTCAGCAAGAAGAGCAAGTGGAGTCAACATATTGGACATCTGGTCCTCTGCTACAACTACACGAAATGAAGCTACCGGGTACTCGCCATAACATCTGACGTTTGGGTGCGAGGTGAGAATGCCCATCAACCTTTGTTTTGGGACTGACGAGGAAGATCTACCACAGAAGACTTATCTGAAGTACATGTCTGATATGAGAAGGGAGCTGAAAAAGGCTTATAAATTAGCTGAGCCCACGGCTGCCAAGCAGAATCAAGGAAATAAGAGGAGGTACGATCAAAAGGTTAGGTTCTCCCAACTCATGCCAGAGACCAAGACTACATAAGGAATTTGGGGCTACCATAAGTTGGCTGACCGACTGCTGGGCAGCTACACACTATGTAGTGGAGAGTCAGATGCCAAACATAACTGTTTTCCGAGTGAAACCAGAAGATGGGAATGGGCCTGTCAAGATTCTCCAATGGAACCAAAAATTGTTCAATTGTATAGATTGGTTCTTGATTAGCCAGGGCAACAAAGGGTATGTGGTGAAAGCAGGGGAGAGGGGATGACCGGAAGAATTGGATCAGCCCAAGATTGAACGGTGGAGCAGACTTAATGGGCCAAATGGCCTATTTCTGCTCCTATGTCTTATGGTCTTCTGTGGTGTTCTGTCTGTTATTTTGTGGTACTGATTTGTAACAAGGTAACATATCACGCAGTATCCACACAATCAGGGGGCTTCAGTTGAGTTTACACCTTAATCTCACACTTTTGGTGGGGCCAGAGATTGACTTCCTTAGACCTAGGCAGCCAGCCAAACCTGAGTATTACATCCCTTCCGCCTGAATGTGGCTCATATACATTCGGTCTATACATGGTCCGTATGCCTTCTTCCTGTCCATGGTCCGTATGCCTTCTTCCTGTCCATGGTCCGTATCCCTTCTTCCTGTCCATGGTCCGTATCCCTTCTTCCTCTCCATGATCCATATCCCTTCTTCCTCTCCATGATCCATATCCCTTTTTCATGTCCATGGTCCGTATCCCTTCTTCCTGTCCATGGTCCGTATCCCTTCTTCCCATCCATGGTCCGTATCCCTGTTGCCCGTCTATGGTCCGTATCCCTGCTGCCTGTCCATGGTCCGTATTGCTTCTTCCCGTCCATGGTCCGTATCCCTTCTTCCCGTCCATGGTCCGCATCCCTGCTGCCCGTCCATGGTCGATATCGCTTCTTCCCGTCCGTGGTCCGTATCCCTGCTGCCTCCTACATGGCTTGTATCCATTCTGCCTACGTATGGTCCATATTTTTTGTACATGGATGGGAGGGGTATGGAGTATATGGTCTGGTTGCAGTTTGGTAGGACTATGCATGGACTAGATGTGCCGAAAGGCCTGTTTCTATGCTGTAGTGCTCTATGACTAAGAGGAACGAGAAGAGATTTTTCCAAGGGGGATGCAGCACTCAGGGACTTCGGGCAGGGCAGATGAGAAACTGGTCACAAAAGCATACAGATTCCAGTTGTAGTGCATCACTTCCAGACAGATATGAAGATGTCAGAATGACATGGGAGAGATTTATATGTATGAATGCAGGAGGGTCAGTCTGTGTGGGAAGGGGAGAGAAATTGGAAAATTGGGAGAGAGATTGTAAGCTGCTCTGATCAAGGTATTTAAAACCATTACAGGTGCAGACAAGGTGGGTGATAAGAAACTATTCACATAGACTGAAGTGTCCAACGGGGAAGAGGGGGCAGAGAATGAGTGTGCTGGCATTGGAAAGGATCCAGAGGTGGTTCACAAAAATAATCCAGGAATTAAAAGGTTAACATATGAGGAGCTCTGGGCCTGTACTCACTGGAGTTTCAAAGTATGAGGATGGATCTCATTGAAACCTATCTAATTTTGAAAGACGAAGATAGATATGATTTTTCCTATAGTGGGTGAGACTAGGACCAGAGTAAAAGCCTCAGAATAGAAGGACATCCATTTAGAACAGAGATGAAAAGGAATTTTTTTAGTCAGAGTGCTAAATCTGTGGAATTTGCTGCCACAGGCAGCTGTAGAGACCAAGTCATCGGATAGATTTAAAGTGGAGGTTGATAGATGCTTGGTTAGTCAAGGCATCAAAGGTTATAGGGAGAAGGTGGAAGAATGGGGCTGGGAAGGATAATAAATCAGCTGTGATAGAATGGTGGAGCGGACTTGATGGGCAGGGTGGCCTAATTCTGCTCCTATGTGTCTTAATGTCTAAAGACCTGAACATTACCCACACAGCAGGTAGTAGAGGTCAGGAATGCAAGGCTTCGGATTAGCAGAGGCAGATTTAAGAGTTGAAACAGGACTTGTTTGAAAACCTGACACAGTGTGTAGGGGTTGTGAGCATCGCAGAGTGGGGATGACTCAAATGACTCAGGTGGCATAATGCTTTACAGAGCCAGCTTCTGTCGGTCAGGAGTTTGTACATTCAGATCACAGCATTGAGTATAGGAGTTGGGATGTAATGTTAAAATTGTACAAGGCATTGGTAAGGCCGAATTTGGAGTACTGTGTACAGTTCTGGTCACCGAATTATAGAAAAGATGTCAACAAAATAGAGAGAGTACAGAGGAGATTTACTAGAATGTTACCTGGGTTTCAGCACCTAAGTTACAGAGAAAGGTTGAACAAGTTAGGTCTTTATTCTTTGGAGCGTAGAAGGTTGAGGGGGGAACGATAGAGGTATTTAAAATTATGAGGGGGATAGATAGAGCCGACGTGGATAGGCTTTTTCCATTGAGAGTAGGGGAGATTCAGACAAGAGGACATGCGTTGAGAGTTAGGGGGGCAAAAGTTTAAGGGTAACATGAGGGGGAGCTTCTTTACTCAGAGAGTGGTAGCTGTGTGGAATGAGCTTCCAGTAGAAGTGGTAGAGGCAGATTCGATATTGTCATTTAAAGTAAAATTGGATAGGTATATGGACAAGAAAGGAATGGAGGGTTATGGGCTGAGTGCAGGTCTGTTGGACTAGGTGAGAGTAAGCATTCAGCATGGACTAGAAAGGCCGAGATGGCCTGTTTCCGTGCTGTAATTGTTATATGGTTATATGCTATATTGTTATTCTCGCTGTGAATGGTGGGTTTCCTCACGGTGTTGTGGTTTCCTCCCACATTCCATAGAAACATTATGTTGGTGCTGGAAGCATGGTGACACTTTGCATGTTGTCCCCAGCACATTCTTATTGCAAATAATGCATTTGCCTGTATGTTTTGATTTGGATGTACATGTGACAAATGAAGCTAATCTTTTGATGCTATGATTTCAGTGCTGTATCCCACATATTACCCCATCCCATTACAGGAAGGATGTGATTGCACTGGAAAGGGTATGGATCACATGCTCAGACACCAGTCAGTCTGCGTTGATAGCAACATCGCTACTTCCATCTCACAGAGCACTGGGGCCACTCTCCCGCCGCGACCCCCAGGATCACGTGCTCAGCCTGCTGCTGCTCCATGATTGTACTGTTAGATCCAGTTCAGACTATATCATCAAACGTGCTGATGACACAACCATGGCCTCATTAACAACGAGATAGCATACAGAGGAGGTGGAGCGGCTTGTCAAATGATGACAGCACAACTTGACACTCAGTGTGGACAAGAGTAAAGACATGATTTAGGAAATGTATGCTGACCACTCCTTAGTTACATAAACTGCTCCTTTGTGGAGGAAGTTAGGAACATGAAGTTTCTGAGAGTACACATGAAGGATCGTTTCACTTGGTCCCTCAACCTCATTTCTTTAAATCAGGAAAGTGGAAGCATTTCCACTTCCTGAGGTAATTGAAGTGAATGAGGCCTCCCCCCACCTACAGATGCACCACTGAGAGTATGCAGACCAGCTGCACCACGTCTGGTATGGGAGTCACAAGGCATCTGACCACAAGCCCCTACAAAAGAGTACCATCAGGATTTCTCTTCCACCCATCCATCCAACAATCTCTTTGCCTCTCCCTTCCCACAGTCATCGTAGCATTAGTGTAACAAAGGCTGTTAGGATCGGAAACAAGGCCGCGAGATTACTGAACGCACTGCCATCACCCAGTTCTCATCACGTACGAAGCACTAGTGATGTTATACTGTTTACTTTTTATGTTGAATAGAAACATAGAAAACCTACAGCACAATACAGGCCCTTTGGCCCACAAAGTTGTGCCGAATATTTCCCAACCTCAGAAATTACTAGGATTACCTATTCCAGACAATGTTTATATTCTGGAATATATTTTATTTTTGTTAATTTATTTGTGATATTAATACTTTATGCATTGTGTGTGAGTTATATGTACTGTGTTGTGCACCTTGGTCTGGAGGAACATTGTTTCGTTTGGTGAATGGGAAGTCAATAGAGCACAGATCAGGGATTAGGAGTGAAAAGGTTAAGCAATATCAAACTCCTGATTGACAACATCTCTGAAGATCTATCCTAGGCCTAACAAACTAATGCAGGACAGCAGCTCCAACATGGGCACTAATCCCGCACATTGAGGACATCTCAACCCTCAAAACTGGTGCCCCTCAGGGCTGTGTACTAAACCTCCTCTTTTACTCTCTGTATACCCATGACTGTGTCACCAGCCACAGCTCCAATCTGCTAATTAAATTTGCTGATGACACTACACTGATTGGCCTAATTTCAAATAATAATGAGGCAGCCTTCAGAGAAGTCATCACCCTGACACAGTGGTGTCAACAAAACAACCTCTTCACTAATGTCGCAAAAAAACAAAGGAGCTGGTTGTGGATTACAGGAGGAATGGAGACAGGCTAACCCCTACTGACATCAATGGATCTGGAGTCGAGAGGGTGAACAGCTTTAAATTCCTCAGCATAAGCAATCCTGAGGATCTCATGTGGTCTGTACATACCGGCTGTGTGGTGAAATAGGCACAACAGCACCTCTTTCACCTCAGACGGTTGAGGAAGTTTGGTATGAGTCCCCAAACCATAAGCACTTTCATCAGTGCCTAATATGGGAACTGTACTTCCCTCAGTCACAGGACTCTGCAGAGAGAGGTGCGGACAGCCCAGTGCATCTGTAGATGTGAACGTCCCACTATTCAGGACATTTACAAAGACAGGTGTGTAAAAAGGGCCCGTAGTAACATTGGAGACCCGAGTCACCCCAACCATAAACTATTCCAACTGCTTCCATCCGGGAAACGGTACCGCAGCATAAAAAACAGACCCAACAGGCTCCGGGACAGCTTCTTCCACCAGGCCATCAGACTGCTTAACTCATACTGACACAGCTATCTTATATTGACAATTTTGTTGTGCATACTATTTAATGCTAATTGCACATTTAGACAGAGAAGTAATGTAAAGATTTTTACTCCTCATGTATATGAAGGATGTAAATAATAAAGTCAATTCACAGAAACATAGAAAAGCTACAGCACAATACAGGCCCTTCGGCCCACAATGCTGTGCCAAACATGTACTTACTTAGAAATTACTTAAGGTTACCTATAACCCTCTATTTTTTGAAGCTCCATGTACCTAATCCAGGAGCATCTTAAAAGACCCTATTGTATCCATCTCCACCACCGTCGCCGGCAGCCCATTCCACACACTCACCACTCTCTGAGTAAAAAATTCTACTCCTGACATCTCCTCTGTACCTACTTCCAAGTACATTAAAACTATGCCCTCTCGCGTTAGCCATTTCAGCCCTGGGAAAAAGCCTCTGACTATCCACACGATCAATGCCCCTCATCATCTTACACACCTCCATCAGGTCGCCTCTCATCCTCCGTCGCTCCAAGGAGAAAAGGTCAAGTTCACTTAACCTATTTCTCACAAGGCATGCTCCCCAATCCAAGCAACATCCGTGTAAATCTCCTCGGTACTCTATAGTTTCCACATCCTTCCTGTAGTGAGGTGACCAGAACTGAGCACAGTACTCCAAGTGGCGTCTGATCAGGGTTCTAAAAAGGTGCAACATTACCTCCCGTCTCTTAAAATTAATCCCATGATCGATGAATGCCAATGCACCATATGTCTTCTTAACCACAGAGTTAACTTGCACAGCTGCTTTGAGTGTCCTGTGGACTCAGACCCCAAGATCCCTCTGATTCTTCACATTGCCAAGAGTCTTACCATTGACACTATATTCTGCCATCATATTTGACCTACCAAAATGAACCACCTCACACTTATCTGGGTTGAACGCCATCTGCCACTTCTCAACCCAGTTTTGCATCCTATCAAGGTCCCGCTGTAACCTCTGACAGCCCTCTACACTATCCACAACACACCCAACCTTTGTGTCATCAGCAAATTCACTAACCCATCCCTCCACTTCCTTATCCAGGTCATTTATATAAATCATGAAGAGTAAGGGTCCCAGAACAGATCCTGGAGGTACACCACTGGTCTCCATGCAGAATATGACCCGTCTACAACCACTCTTTGCCTTCTGTGGGCAAGCCAGTTCTGGATCCACACAGCAATGTCCCCTTGGATCCCATGACTCCTTACTTTCTCAATAAGCCTTGCATGGGGTACCTTATCAAATGCCTTGCTGAAATCCATATACACTACATCTACTGCTCTACCTTCATCAATGTGTTTAGTCACATCCTCAAAAAATTCAATCAGGCCCATAAGGCACGACCTGCCTTTGACAAAGCTATGCTGACTATTCCTAATCATAATATGCTTCTCCAAATGTTCATAAATCCTGCCCCTCAGGATCTTTTCCATCAATTTACCAACCACTGAAGTAAGACTCACTGGTCTATAATTTCCTGGGCTATCTCCACTCCCTTTCTTGAATAAGGGAACAACATCTCCAACCGTCCGATCCTCTGGAACCTCTCCCGTCCTCATTGATGATGCAAAGATCATTGCCAGAGGCTCAGCAATCTCCACTTTTCCACTGTCACACTTGATTGGTCCTATTCTCTCAAATCTTATTCTCTTGCTCTTCACACACTTGTAGAATGCCTTGGCGCTTTCCTTAATCCTGTTTGCCAAGGCCTTCTCATGGCCCCTTCTGGCTCTCCTAATTTCATTCTTAAGCTCCTTCCTGTTTGCCTTATAATCTTCTAGATCTCTATCATTACCTAGTTTTTGAACGTTTTGTAAGCCTTTCTTTTCTTCTTGACTAGATTTTTAACAGCCTCTGTACCCTACCATCCTTTCCCTGTCTCATTGGAATGCAGAACGCCTTGCAAATATCCCCTGAATATTTGTCACATTTCTGCCGTACATTTCCCTAAGAATATCTGTTCCCAATTTATGCTTCCAAGTTCCTGCCTGATAGCTTCATATTTCCCCTTACTCCAATTAAACACTTTCCTAACTTGTCTGTTCCTATCCCTCTCCAATGCTATGGTAAAGGGGATAGAATTGTGATTATCTCCAAAATGCTCTCCTACTGAGAGACCTGACACCTGACTAGGTTCATTTCCCAATACCAAATCAAGTACAGCCCCTCCTCTTGTAGGCTTATCTACATATTGTGTCGGGAAACCTTCATGAACACATCTAACAAACTCCACCCCATCTAAACCCCTTGCTCTAGGAAGATGCCAATCAATATTGGGGAAATTAAAATCTCCCAGCACAACAACCCTGTTTTTTTTAAAAACATCTCTATATTGTTTTTACGGAATAAAAAGAAAAAAAACACAATATATATCATTCATAAGTTGAAAATATAACAAAGTTGAAGAAAAAAAATTGGAAAACAAAAGAAGAAAATATATATCAAAAAAAAGAGGCAACCATCTCACCGTGAAAAAAAAAGCAGTCAATTCAGTTTGTTACTTTCAACATCTTGAACATTATTCTCCAGGAACTTGTAAAAAATGTTCCATATTTCTCAAAATTTGTCAAGTTTGTTTTTTGTAGTGTAGCTTATCTTTTCCAGAGCAAGATTATAAGTCATTCCTTTCAACCATTGTGAGAGTCCACTGGTTGATGGTTTCTTTCATGAATAGGCTATGCAGCGTTTAGTTTCCAAAATGCAAATGTTAAGCAGCAACCTTACATTTTTGGAGGTCACAAAGTCATTTGGATAAATATTCAGAATACATAATTTAGGATTGAGGGGCACCTTTTTCCCAATAATCTGACTAATCAAATCCAGCACCTTCTTCCAGAAACAAATTATCCGGGGGCACTCCCACATACAATGAAACAGAGATCCCTTTTGATGGTTACATTTAATGCAAGTGTCTGGAATGTTGGGGTTAAAATGATGCAATCTGACTGGAGTAATGTACTGTCTGGTTATCCATTTATATTGTAATAATTTGAGTGAGTGTTCACTGATTGGGTTTGAGCTAAGGAACAAGCTTCTGACCATTCTTTTTGAGATATATTCTCATTCAAATCAGTTCTCCATGCTTGAAGTATGTTGTTTGACGACTCTTTGCATTTGCTTGCAAATAAATTGTATAGTACAGAAACATGTCCCCTAGCTTCAGTAAGTTCACAGTGATGTCTTCTAGGGTAGATAAAGGAGGGAGTTTCAAACTGTTGCCTTGCCTGGACGTAATAAAACTTCACAACTGAATGTATTTAAAAAAGTGTTTTGTTGGAATATGTGGCCTTGAGTTCTTCAAATGACATAAATGTATCGCCCTTAAAAAAGTTCAGACACCTTTACTATGCCTCGGGTTGCCCAAGTTTTAAAACCAGGGTCTGCTCTGCTGGGCCTAAAGCCATCATTACCAAAGATGGGGGTAAACTGGGATAACTGTGATGTCTCTCCCAAATATGCAAAAGCATCATGCCAAATCATCATTGCATTTTTTTAAAAAGGATTTTTAGTTTGTTTAATCAGTTTTTTCTTATCTGCTGAATACAAATAAAGATCTAGAGGGATATTGATCAACTGGGATTCCATTGAGACCCAAGTAGGGGAGTGATCCTTAACAAAGTAGAACATTCCTGCTCTAATTTAGGCCGCCCAAAAATACCACATAAGATTTGGTAGCTGTAGGCTGCCTCTATCATACGGCAAATATAATAGGGAAAGCCTGAGTCTTGGACGTCTATTATTCCAGATAAAGTTAGAAAAAACTTTCTTTAATAAATAAAAGAAAGACGATGGAGGAGAAAGTGGGATAGATTGAAAAAGGTACAGGAACTTGGGTAAAATTGACATTTTTATAATGTTTATGAGTCCAATCAGAGATAAAGGCAATTTCAACCATCTGTTTATAAGTTGAATAACTGAGTCTGCGAGAGGATTATAATTAGTCAGGATAATTTCATCAATAGTAGGAGTGATTTTAACACCCAAATAAGTAAAACCCTGTACTGACACCATGAATGGAGTTTGAAATGAGGGACTGAGTCTCTCATCTTTATCCATGAATAATATTACAGATTTATTGTTGTTTATTTTATAGCCTGCAAAAGTACCAAAATACTTATCAGGTCAGTTAAGGCAGGTAATGTTTGTTTCAAGTTAGAACAAAACAAAATTACATCATCCGCATACAGGGCTATGTGATGTTCTATATCTCCTACAGTTATTCCTGCTATGGTAGCCTCTTTTCAAATTGCCATAGCAAGCGGCTCAATGGCCAGGATAAACAGGAGGGGAGATGGGGACAGCCCTGTCTTGTTCCCCTTTGGAGTTTGAAAGGTGCTGAAAAAAGCCCATTAGTTAAAATTTCAGCCTGTGGGTTAGAATAAAGAAGCTGTAACCATCGTAAAAATTTCCCCCCATACCGAATCTTTCTAAAACTTTAAACAAATATTGCCATTCCACTCTATCAAAAGCTCTCTCGGCATCCAGTGACAGAATAGCACTATCAGAGCTTCCAGACTTCTCGTAGAGTATATTAAGCACTCTTCGGATGGTGTGGAAGCCCTGTCTTCCCTTAACAAAACCATTTTGATCAGGGTGGACCATCGTTGGCAAGAGTGGCTCCAGCCTCTTAGCTAATACCTTACAAAGAATTTTGAGATCATTATTCAGAAGTGAAATTGGTCTATAAGATCCACATAGGGACAGTGATTTTCCAGGTTTTAGTAGTAGTGTAATTACTGCCATATTAAGAGAGGGGGGAAGGGATCCAATATCAAATGACTCCTGATACATATCAAGCAGAGGTGGTGTTAACTTAATTTTAAAGATTTTATATATTTCAATCGGAATGCCATCAGGCCCAGGACTTTTCCCTCCCTTCATATTAGTTATGGCTTCAGACAATTCTTTATCCTCTAAGTTATACTCCAGCAAGGTCAAGGTCGTTTCATCCAGGGGTGCAAATTCTACCAAATCCAGTAATTCCTTTTGTATTTGTGGAGTTGAATCTGAATATTCTGATGTATACAAATTTTGGTAAAATCGCAAAAAGATATTATTTATTTCTTTTGGGTCAGCAGTTGTCACCCCCTCATCTGATTGTAGGGAGTTTATTATCCTTTCTGTTTGTATCTGTTTGATACGCCAGGCCAAGAGTTTACTAGCCTTTTCACCCTGTTCATAATAGGATTGCTTCAATCTCATCAAACTTTTTGTTACCTTATCAATGGACAATACATTATATCTAGCTCTCAGTCTGTTAAGTTCTGCAAATAGCTGCTGAGAAGGATTTTGAAAATTTTCAGATTCAGTCTCTTTTATTCTTTTCTTGAGCTGTTCTATTTCAAATCTAAAAGATTTCTGCTTAAAGCTGGTGAAGCTAATCATCTGACCTCTTAGAAAAGCTTTAAAGGCTTCCCATCTTATAGCCACAGATGTCTGGTCCATATTAATTCCAAAATAGTAGTCTATTTGTACTCCAATAAACTTTATAAATTCCGGATCCCTAAGCCAAATATTTTGAAGCCGCCTCCTTGGGGAGTAATGTAAAGCGTTAGGCTGGTTCCAAGTAAATGAAACTGGAGCATGATCCGAAATTAATATGCTGTCATACCAGCAGCTTGAAACTGTAGATATGAAGGTAGCTGAAACTAAGTAATAATCAATTCTGGAAAAGGTCTGGCAAGTGCTAGAAAGCAAGAAAAAGCTGGTTTATCTGGGTACTTCCTTCTCCACACATCAACTAAATTAAGGTCTTTAACACATTGCAATAACTCTTTTCTTGTTTGATTGTGAGAGGTATCTTTCCCCTTAGATCTATCTAGTTCAGGTTGAAGTGTGCAATTAAAATCACCACCTATAATAAGGTAGCCCGGCAGAGCAGCTAATGATAAAAACAGATGTCTGAAAAAAGCTGGATTGTCATCATTTGTCCCAAACACATTGACCAAATTGAACCTGGTTGAGAAAATTTCACATTGAATAATAAGGTATCTGCCAGATTGACCATCAGTAACATTAACAAGGTGAAAAGGCACCAACTTATGTATAAGGGTAATTACCGCCTTTGAGTGCGAGTTAAAAGACGCTGAAAAAACCTGTCCCGGCCATCTCTTCCTTCCTCTAACTATATCTTCAGGGGTTAAGTGGGTCTCCTGCAGAAAAACTATTTTGGCTTTTAACTGTCTTATCCTACTCATTACTTGCTTTAACTTGACAAGTTTATTTAATCCTCTTACATTCCAAGAGGTAAACTGAAGTCCTCAGGACATAGACTATTAGTTATAATTTCAATCATGTTGAGCTGAATTGATTTAGAATGACTGCTAACTGGGATAACAACATTACAAAAAAGAAAAATAGATAAAAAACCGGGAAAAGTAAATAGGAAAATGTGAACATAACTGAGTGTATTTCCCAAACTGAAATGCACCCACCCACCCCATAATGAAAGCTTCCTGGCGCCCTAATTATGGACCTTAACTGGTCCTCCCATGTTATCATGTTGAGGAACAGCATAACCAGCAACCAGGTCGGAGCCCCCACGTTATCAGTAGTAGAAAATCTTACAACTGTATTATACCAAGAGACTTCATCAGATTTAACCTAATCGTAGTTACATTGCCACTGTAGAAGGTGAGAACTGATGCAAATTCATTAGCCTAAATAATGCATTGATAAACACACTGCTAACGTTCATTAGCTTTCATTTATGTCCCTTAGGGACAATGAACATGCCTATTTAAGCAAAAAGTTAAAGAGAAACCTACTGTATTGTCTTATTTGTCCGCAGCCTCCAAGTTATAGTTCAACTCCTGCACAAATGTCTCCGCTGCCGGTGCATTGTCAAAGGTGTAGCGTTTTCTTTTATGAGTTACCAGCAGTGTAGCACGATAAATCAGACCATATCGTAGTCCGAGATCGAGAACGAAGCCAACTCTTTCTTCACCGAATTGAATACATGCCTTCGCTTAAGTAATTCGGCAGAGACGTCGGGGAAAAACCTGATTCTTTGATTATCGAAAAGTACAGATTCTTTCAGTCTGGCAGCCTTCATAACCCGAATTTTATTGGCGTAGTTTAAAAACTTCATTATCACTACCCTGGGTCACTTGGCCGACTTTGTTTCGTTTGCCCTGCCTATTCTGTATGCTCTCTCAATTAGCAAGGGCCCAGGGAAGTTTTCAACACCCAGAACCTCGGGAATCCATTTTTCCAAAAAATAGACCACATCCGACCCTT
This sequence comes from Hemitrygon akajei, assembly GCF_048418815.1. Lineage (NCBI taxonomy): Eukaryota > Metazoa > Chordata > Chondrichthyes > Myliobatiformes > Dasyatidae > Hemitrygon > Hemitrygon akajei. The sequence goes on along the minus strand of NC_133148.1, from coordinate 6,143,932 downwards.
CCGCCCTCTCTGGAAGTCCCACCAAGCAAAGGTTTGAGCGCTACGGTTTTCCAAATCGTCCAATTTAAGCACTAACGCCTCCAAAGCTGCTTTCAAAGTAGTATTCTGAGTACGTAAAGAGGCGATATCGTCCTAATTGGTGTTAATTCTCCCTTCGGCTTCTGAAATGCACGCTGTAACAGCTTTCAAATCCGCTTGTATTGCGCTCAGTAGCCCTTCAAATCTCGACACAAAGTCATCCTTCATTAGAACATACATTGTGACCCTTCAGCCCACAATGTTGTGCCGACCCTCAAACCCTGCCTCCCATATAACCCCCCCACCATAAATTCCTCCATATACCTGTCTAGTAGTCTCTTAAATTTCACTAGTGTATCTACCTCCACCACTGACTCAGGCAGTGCACTCCGCAACAGCCACTCTCTGAGTGAAGAACCTTCCTCTAATATCCCTCTTGAACTTACTTCCCTCCCCTTACCTTAAAGCCATGACCTCTTGTACTGAGCAGTGGTGCCCTGGGGAAGAGGCGCTGGCTGTCCACTCTGTCTATTCCTCTTAATATCTTGTACACCTCTATCATGTCTCCTCTCATCCTCCTTCTGTCCAAAGAGTAAAGCCCTAGCTCCCTTAATCTCTGATCATAATCCATACTCTCTAAATCAGGCAGCATCCTGGTAAATCTCCTCTGTACCCTTTCCAATGCTTCCACAGCCTTCCTATACTGAGGCAACCAGAACTGGACACAGTACTCCAAGTGTGGCCTAACTAGAGTTTTATAGAGCTGCATCATTACATCGCGTCTCTTAAACTCTATCCCTCGACTTATGAAAGCTAACACTCCATAAGATTTCTTAACTACCCTATCTACCTGTGAGGCAACTTTCAGGGATCTGTGGACACGTACCCCCAGATCCCTTTACTCCTCCACACCACCAAGTATCCTGCCATTTACTTTGTACCCTGCCTTGGAGTTTGTCCTTCCAAAGTGTACCACCTCACACTTCTCCGGGTTGAACTCCATCTGCCACTTCTCAGCCCACTTCTGCATCCTATCAATGTCTCTCTGCAATCTTCGACAATCCTCTACACTATCTACACTATTACTTGAATGGCGTTTAGGATTTGGCTTTGACCTGTTAAAGCCTCCTCCTCGCCGGTATTGTCGGTGGTCTGCACCGCCTAGCTACAAGAGGAGCCCAATTTCGGAGACTTTTGAGTCTGCTTTGTTGCCTTCGGTGGCATTTTGGCTTTCCTTCAATTTCCAATCAGATCAGACTGGAACTATTCAGGTATTTCAAAGTTGTTTAATTGCGTAATTTCAAAACTTTTCATAGGGGCTCCGACACACGTCCGCTTAGCACGGCGCCATAACCGGAAGTCCCAACAACCCTGTTGTTATTACACTTTTCTACAATCTGTCTCCCTATCTGCTCCTCGATGTCCCTGTTACTATTGGGTGCTCTATAACAATCACCCGGTTATTGACCCCTTCCTGTTCCGAACTTCCAGCCACAGAGACTCCATAGACAATCCCTCCATGACTTCCTTCTTTTCTGCAGCCGTGACACTATCTCTGATCAACAGTGCCACACCCCCACCTCTTTTGCCTCCCTCCCTGTCCTTTCTGAGACATTTATAGCCTGGCACTCTAAGTAACCATACCTGCACCTGAACCATCCAAGTCTCTGTAATGGCCACAACATCATAGCTCCAAGTACTGATCCACACTCTAAGCTCATCCGCTTTGTTCATGATGCTTCTTGTATTAAAATAGACACATCTCAAGCCATCAATTCAATTTGAAGCCTCAAAAAGGCAGCATCCATCATTAAGATCCCCATCACCCAGGACATGCCCAATTCTCATTGCCACCATCAAGGAGGAGATATAGCAGCCTAAAGTCACACACTCAAGATTTTAGAAACGGCTTGCGTGCCATAGTAGGGGTTAATACAATGCTGTCTCAAGGCATTGAAGCTTGGAGTTCAATGCTGGTGTTCACTATAAGGGGTCTCTGTATGTCCTCCATGTGGAATGTGGGGATTTTCTCCAAGTCCTCTGGTTTCCTCTCACAGTCCAAAGCGTTAGTGAATTGTTCACTATAATTGTCCCATGATTAGGTTAGGGTTGAATCAGGGTTGTCAGGGGTTGGTGAGTGGTACGACTCATAGGGCCAGAAGGTCTGATTGTGCACTATATCTCTAAGTAAGTAAAAATTAAATAACAAGCTTTTCCCACCACCATCAAATTTATGAATGGACAGTGAACGCATTACTATTTTCTTTTTCCGCTCTCCTGTTTCACTACTTATTTAATTACAAATACATATTTCTTATTGTAATTTATAGTTTTTTTATTCTGTGCTTCTGCCACAAAACAACATATTTCATGATATTAAACCTCATTCTGCTTCTGACTTTGGAACCCCACAGGAATGAATTGCCAGTCCCGCCCCTCCAACAACCAACAATAGCTTCAACACCTTAATTCCACATAACACATACCGGTAATTTCTTTCTTAGTAAGTAAGAAGGTTTGGCTTGTCAGCAAACACTCAGACAAACTTGTACAGAAGTACTGTTGAAAGTATTGTGATTAGTTGCATCATAGTTGATGTAAAAACATAGCAGGTTGAAGTGTAGTGAATTCAACTCAGCACATTAATTCCTAACATTCCCTCCCAACACTGCTAGTATCCACAGGAGGCACTACCTCAAGAAGGCATCCACTTATCAAAACCCCCATCATCTAGGTCATGCCATTGACTCACAACTACCACCACACAAGAGGTACCAAAGCCTGAAGTCCCACACTACTGGGTTCAAGACAAGGCGAGGTAGTAAATTAGATTAGATGTTGGCTTCACAGGAGAAGCTGAAGGTGATAGCGGATAGTTATATTTCTGTCTGGAGGCATGTGACAAGTGGAGTACTCTAGGGATCAGTGATGGGACCATCGTTGTTTCTCATCTATTTCAATGATCTGTATGATAATGTGGTAACCTGGATCATCAAATTTGTAGATGACACCAAGATTGGGGCTGTAATGGACAACAAAAAAGACCATTTAACAGGCAGTAGAGAAGCATCTTTTCCTTACACCTCATCCTTGACATCACTGCCTTGAGAGTTTTCATTCAGACTGCAATTAGCATTATTTGTCATGTACACATCGAACATACAGTGAAATGAGCCATTTATGTCAAGTCAAATCAGTGAGGATTGTGCAAATCTTGTCATGCTTCTGGCACCATTACAGCATGCCTACAGTCCAGTAACCTTAAACCTATTTAGTAATACAGTCCGACTTACGGACAACTCGTATTTATGAACTGAGGAAGGAGAACGCTGTCCGCCATTTTAAGTCAGATCGCGACGCCGTCCGCCATTTTAAGTCGTTGCCATTGACACTATGTTGAGTGTTTAACTTTCTATTTGGCTTAATTTTTTCTTAGTAAGATTCACCCTGACCCCACACCCCCCCCCCCACCATTCCGGTCGGCTGGTGGCACAGTGAGATCAGCGAGTTCGATCCAGTGACAGACCGCTCCCGTGCCAGGTTGATGTCGATCCAGTGACTCCCGTACCATCCGTGCCGGGTTGATGTCGAGCTCGCAACTCGACCTCGTTAAAACAAAACTACCCCACAAGTTTAAATTCCCATGCGGAATATTGTGGAGGATCAAATACCCAAACCCGGCACAGCCCCCACGTCCCACTTAGCCTGGCTTAGCATGGTGGTCCTTAGGACCTTGGGAGCCAGTGCAGAGCGGGACCCGCCGCCCGCAGTGTTTCTGTTCCATTGACGGGAAGCGATCGTGATTGAAAATAAACAGGAAATAATAAAGCGTTTGTAAAGAGGTGAAACACCATCGGTCATTGGAAAAGCGTTAGGCTATAGTCGGTCAACAATTGGAACAATTTTAAAGGATAACGGATAAAGTGAGAATAATGGAGCATGTGAAACGCCCTGCCCGATGAAAGCTACAGTTATTACTAAGCAACGCAGTAGTTTAATTATTGGAATACATACGTTTCAAGTGTTTTACATGCATAGAAAGGTAAAATATATACCTTATACTAAGACAAATGTTTGACAAACTGACGCTAAATAATACTGGATGTACTTGTTCCAACTTACGTACAAATCCGACTTAAAGAAGCACTCAGGAACGGAACTCGTACGTAACCCGGGGACTGCCTGTAGACAATTATAGAGAGAGCTTCACTCCCTACCTAAACCAGGTTGTCTGTGGGCTTACCTAATTGGTCTGCAACCTTGAAGAACTCAGTTTTGCAGAGGTCTGTTTGGTCCAAGGCACTGAGTTGCCACGGTGACCACCGGCTGTCCAACTGTGCTTCATCATCCATCACTTCCTGAGCTCCTTGACCAACTGAGACCTGGATGACTGGGGGCTGCCATACAATGGTATCACCACTGATGGTGTTGATGTCACTTGCTCCTGGCTTTGCGTCGTCCACAATGTCCGCCGCTCCCGTGGGCATTAAAGTATCAATGAAACCCACTATCTGCGGTACACCTGGTTTGCTTAGGGTTCCTCCGTGCTCTGGCACGGACACCTCCTCTCCCTCTCCCTCTGCAAGAGTAAAGAACAGCAATAATATCAATCTCCTCATCCATATCGCTGGGACTGTGTGTGTGTGTGTGTGTGTGTGTGTGTGTGTGTGTGTGTGTGTGTGTGTGTGTGTGTGTGTGTGTGTGTGTGTGTGTGTGTGTGTGTGTGTGTGTGTGTGTGTGTGTGTGTGTGTGTGTGTATGTAAGGGATAAGTGTCCTGAACCACCAGTGCGAGTGTGTGTGTGTGTCTGTGTGAGTGTGTGTGAGTGATTGTGTGAGTGTCTGCAGAGGTGTACGTTTTTGTCTGTGTGTGTGTGTGTGTGTGTGTGTGTGAGATTGTGTGTCTGTGTGCGAGTGTGCGCGAATGTGTGCAAGTGTGTGTCTGTCTGCATATGTGTGTGTGAGTGTGTTGTTTGTGTGTGAGAGAGAGTGACTGTGTGTGTGTGTATGTGCCCGTGTCTGTGTGTGTGTCTTTGTGTGTGTGTGAGTGTGTGAGTGTGAGAGTGACTGTCTGTCTAAATGTGTGTGTGTGTGTGTACAATTTGTGCGTGTATCTGTGTGTGTATGTAAGGGATAAGTGTCCTGAACCACCAGTGCGAGTGTGTGTGTGTGTCTGTGTGAGTGTGTGTGAGTGATGGTGTGTGTGTCTGTGTGAGTGTCTGCAGAGGTGTACGTTTTTATCTGTGTGTGTCCGTGTCTGTGTGTGTGTGTGTGTGTGTGTGAGATTGTGTGTCTGTGTGCGAGTGTGCGCGAATGTGTGCAAGTGTGTGTGTCTGTCTGCATATGTGTGTGTGAGTGTGTTGTTTGTGTGTGAGAGAGAGAGTGACTGTGTGGGTGTGTATGTGCCCGTGTCTGTGTGTGTCTTTGTGTGTGTGTGAGTGTGAGAGTGACTGTCTGTCTAAATGTGTGTGTGTGTGTGTAGAAGGGATATGTGTCCTGTACCACCACTCAACGGTATTCAGAAACATGTTAACCTACACTCTGCTGTTCGCCTGATCCTCCCATGAGAACGCACAACATAGAACAGTACAACTCAGAAACAATGTTATGCTGAACTGGAACATCAACCATAGAACACAGTACAGAGCAACACACACAAAATGCTGGAGGAACTCAGCAGGTCAGACAGCATCTATGGAGGTGAATAAACTGTTGACCTTTCAGGCTGAGACCCTGAGGTAAGAGGCCAGAGTGTGGATTAGAAGAAAAGGGAAAGAGGAGAGAAAAAAATTTGAAAAGGAGAAATCAATTTTCATGCTATTGGGTTGGAGGTACAGTACAGGCCCTTCAGTCGACGTGTTTGTTGTCTACACGGACTTCAGTTAGGCCTTTGACAAGGTCCTGCAACATCGGCCTTGTGGGAGAAGTCCGAGATTGGTAGTAGAGGGTTGTCTCCCTGACTGGAGGCCTGTGACTAGAGGTGTGCTGCAGGGATCGGTACCTTTATTGTTTGTCATCTGTATGATAAGATGGTTAACTGGATCAGCAAAATTGCAGATGACACCAAGATTGGGGTGTAGTAGATAGTGAGTAAGGGATCTGAATCAGATGGAAAAATGAGCTGAAAAATGGCAGATGGAATTTAATGCAGACAAGTGCGAGGTCTTACACTTCAGTAGGACCAAACAGTGAACGGTAGGGCACTAAGCAGTGTGGAATACAGATACATAAATAGTTGAAAGTGGCATCACAGATCATAAAGAAAGCTTTTGGATCATTGGCCTTCATAAATTAATGCATTGAGTACAGAAGATGGGATGTTATGTTAAAGTTGTACGAGACATTGGGGAGGCCTACACCGGAGTATTGTGTGTAGTTTTGGTCACTTTTACCTACAGGGAAGATGTAAACAAGGTTGAAAGAGTACAGAGAAAATTTACAAGGATGTTGCTGGGTCTGGAGGACCTGAGTGAGATGGGAAGATTGAACAGGTTAGGACTGCATTCTGCAGAACGTAGAAGATTGAGAGGAGATTTGATAGAATTTGAGGGGGTATAGATTGGGTAAATGCAAGTAGGATTTTTCCACTGAGCTTGGGTAGGACTACTACCAGAGGTCGTGGCTTAAGGGTAAAAAGGGTAAGTTTAAGAGGAACATGAGTGAATCTTCTTCACTCAGAGGGCTGTGTGAGTGCGGAATGAGTTGACAACACAAGGGTCCATGCAAGCTTGATTTCAACATTTAAGAGAAGTTTACTTGGATAGTAGGGATATAGACAGCTATGGTCCTGGTTCAAGTCAGTGGGTGTTGGCAGTTTAAATGGTTTTCGGTAGTACTAGATGGGCCAACGAATCTGTTTCTGTGCTGTAGTTCTCTATGACTCTATTAAATCATGTCTGATCCATTTCCCTCTTAGCCCAATTCTCCCACCTTCTCCCAATATCACTGACTAATCAAGAATCTATCAATTCCTACCTTAAATATACCCAATGACTTGTCCTCCACAGCTGTCTGTGGCAACGAGTTCCATAGATTCACTACTCTCTGGCTAAAGAAATACATCCTCATCTCTGGTCCCTCTGCTTTGAAGCTGTGTCCTCTGGTCTTAGACTCCCCCACCACAGGAAATACCTTCTCCAAATCTACTCTTCCGAGGCCTTTCAACATTCAATGGACTTCAATGAGAACCCCCCTCATTCTTCTGAATTCCAGTGAGTACAGGCCCAGAGCCATCAAATGCTCCTCAAATGATAAGCCTTTTGATCCTAGAATCATTTTTCTTAACCTCTTCTCAAACCTCCAATGTAAATACATTCTTTCTTAAGGGGCCCAAAACTGTTCACAATACTCCAAATGAGGCCTCACTAGTGCCTTATAAAGGCTCAACATTACATCCTTTATTTTATATTCCAGTCCTCCTGAAAAGAATGCCAACATTGCATTTGCCTTCCTCAACCTGTAAATTAACTTTTAGGGAATCCAGCATGAGGACTTCCAAGTCCCTTTGCACTTCAGATTTTTGAATTTTCTCTCCATTTAGAAAATAGTCTAGATTTTTATTTCTCCTACCAAAGTGCATGACCGGTACTGTATTCCATCTATCACTTCTTTATCCATTCTCCTAATCTGTCTGTCCTTCTAAAGCCTCTCTGCTTCCTCATAACTACCTGCACCTCCATCTCCACCAAGTCCACAAAAATGGCCACAAAACCATCAATTCTTAATCCAAATCATTGACATATAATGTAAAAAGAAGTGGTCCAAACACAGACCCCTGTGGTACACCACCAGTCACTGGCAGCCAACCAGAAAAGGCCTTTATTTCCACTCTTTGCTATCTGTCAATCAGTCAATGCTCTATCCATGCTAGTATCTTTCCTGTAATAAAATGGGCTCTTAACTTGTTAAGCACCTTGTCAAAGGCCTACTGAAAATCCAAGTACACAACATCCACCTTTGTCTATCTTGCATGTTATTTCTTCAAAGAATTCCAACAGATTTGTCAGGCAAGATTTCCCCTTAAGGAAACCATGCTAACTTTGATCTATTTTATCATGTGCTTCCAAGTACCCCGGAATTACATCCTTAACAATTGACTCCAATATCTTCCCAGCCACTGAGGTCAGTATCACTGGCCTATAATTTCCTTTCTTCTGCCTCTCTCCCTTCTGGAAGAGTGGAGTGACATCTGCAATTTTCCAGTCCTCTGGACCCATGCCAGAATCCATTGATTTGTGAAAGATCATTACTAAAGCCTCCACAATCTCTTCAGCTACCTCCTTCAGAACCCTGGAGTGTAAACCATCTGGACCAGGTGATTTATCTTCCTTCAGACCTTTCAGTTTCTCAAGCATCTTCTCCCTAGGAATAGCAACTCCACTCATTTCTTCCCCCCAACATTCTTGAACATCTGGTATACTGCTAGTATCTCTCACAGTGAACACTGATGCAAAATGTTTATTCAGTTCCTCCGCCATTTCCTTGTCCCCCTTTACTGCAGTCCAATATCTACTCTTGCCTCTCTTTTTATATATCTGAGAAAACTTTTTATATCTTCTCTCGCCTCTCTTTTTATATATCTAATAAGTTGTCCTGTTTGGCTAACTTATCTTCATATTTCATCTTTTCACTCCTAGTGGATTTTTTTATTTCCCTTCTGATGGTTTTTAAGAACTTCCCAATCCTATAACTTCCCACTAATTTTTGCTCTATTATATGCCCTCTCTTTGGCTTTTATGTTGGCTTTGAATGCTTTTGTTGGCATTCTGTGTCATCCTTCCTTTAGAATACTTCTTCCTGTTTGGGATGTATCTATCCCGCGCCTTCGTCGTCATCCCTGCTAGAGTCCCCTTCCATTCAATTTTGGCCAGCTCATGCCTCTGTAATTCCCTTTACTCCACTGTAACATTGATATGTTACTTTAGCTTCTCCTTCTCAATTTGCAGAGGGATTTCTATTATATTATGATCATTGACCACTAAGGGTAATTTTCAAACCACATCTTTGCTACTGTTTGGAGCAAAATATAATTCCAATTAGGGTCCTTTTACCCTTACAGTTTCTTAGCTCGACCTATAAGAAATTCTACACCTTCCAATCCTAAGTCACTTCTTTCTAATGATCTGATTTCATTTTTTACCAACAAAGCCACCCCACACCCTCTGCCTAACTGCCCGTCCATTCAGTACAATGTGTATCCTTGGACGCTGCTCCCAGCTATAATCTTCTTTTAGCCACAACTCAGTGATGCTCACGTCTGTAACTGCGCTACAAGTTCATCTACCTTACTCTGTATACTGCATGCATTCAAATCTAACACCTTCAGTCCCGTTTGATTTTGTTCCCTTTTTATATTGCAGCTCATCCTGCTGACAGCAATTTTGTCTTTGTTAGCAGTCTTAGTTCACACTGTCTCTGTTTGTAAATCAACTGCCCCATCACTCTGGTTCACATCCCCCTACCAGATTAGACTCTCCCACTATTGGAAACATCCTCTGCTTGGCCACTTTCAATACTCATTAGGTTTCAATGAGATCCACCCCCATTCTTCTAAACCCCAGTAAGTACAGGCTCCAAGCTATCAAATATTTCTCACACATAAAGGCAAGCTGAATTAGCACCTCACCATGCTTCTGGAAGTTGGCCACTATCTCAGGCATCGCTACACACCCTTGGGTGCTCCTGACTTTCTGCCCTGCTGTGCCCTCCTACCTGAGACAGATGGCAGTGAGGGATCTGAAGACAGCTGCTCTTCTTCCATCTCCCTCAGCAGTGGGGGCTTGGCAGCCAGTGACATCACCCCAAGGACTTCTGTAAACTTCACCTTCTCCTTGTTGGAGATGGTACCTTCCAGATTCAACCTTCCTTCCACTTCAGTCTCCATATCAGGCCTCTCAAGATCCTTCTGGTCATTGGAGGCCCCCATTGGATTGACTGGTGTCTGTGTCACAGTCTCATCAAGGCCCAGTCTTGGTACCTCAGTCTCCTCATAGTCTTGGCTGAGCAGAAGAGCTCCTGAGGCAGAGGGAATGGGGCTGCAGAGCAATGGGTCCCAGTTCTCTGCATCCCTTGGTATGGGTTTGGTTCTTTCTGCACCAGCCTTTAGTTCAGGTACACTTTCCCTCTCTTTCTGCTCCAACACCCCAGACAGATCGATGTTATCTTTCTCCATGCCATCCTTGTCTTCCACCAGAAAAGCCTCAATTGTTTCAGTTCGGACTATGCCCCTGGGCACAGAACGCTGCTTATTAGTTGTGTGGGATATATCAGCTGCCAAGAACCCACAGCCACTTCTTCCATCTCCAAACCCCCTCTCAGTGAGGTCGGACAGGCTGCTGGATGGGAAGCAACCAGCCTGAATGAGGGATGCTCTGCATGACAAGGCTGAGTCCAGGGACATCTGGCGTGGGGTGCCCCAGTACAGGGAAGTGTCCGTTGAGACGTCATCATCGGACAGGTCTTGTGCCGTCTGGGGTTCCAAGAAGTCCTCACTGACACCTAAATGGGACAGGGGAGCAAGGAAGTCCTCGGTCATTGGTGACCCCACATCAAGGCTGTGCCTCCAGTAACAGATCTGCTCACCACATCCACATAAACAAAACGTGTCTCCTTCACATCTCCTCCCATGCCCCCAAATCTACTTTCTTTTTGCCTTTGCTCACTGACCCACCTTGCCAGTTATCAAACTGCAGGAACAAGGTGGCAGTCCTGATACAGGTTTTCATCAATAATTCCTTTCACCCTTACACCATTCTGTCACTTTATGTTTTTTGCAGTATTATATTGATTATTACTGTGTACACATTGTACTCTGTGAGTTTCACAAGAGCTAATAATTTCATTGCACTGTTATGTAGACATATATTTATCTGTTTGTTTGTTTATTGAGGTCCAGGAAGAATAGACCCTTCCAGCCCTGTCGCCCATCAACCCCTGATTTAACCCTCGCCTAACCACGGGACAATTTACAATGACCAATTAATTTATTAACCGGAACTTCTTTGGGCTGTGGGAGGAAACTGGAGCACCTGCAGACAAACAACATATTTCACGAGCAGAACATACAGACTCCGTACAAATGATATTGGAATTGAACTCCGAACTCCGTCACCTGAGCATTAATAGCAGCATGCTAACCACTACGCCACTAAGGCGCATATGACAATAAAGTAATGTGATTTGATCTGCCTTGTGAAGCACGTGCATTCAGACTGTACTGACAACACAGAGCTTTCAGTCACATTATTTCATGTTCCCATTCCATCTGTAGTGCCTCACACTGGTATGTTGAGGCCCCATGCAAGCTTGCAGAAGAGCTTCCCACTTTCTGTCTGGGGATCACTGCAGACTTTCTGATTCAAAATCAAATTCAAGGTTGGCTTCATTTGTTGCATGTACATACAGCAAAATGCATCGTTTGTAGTGATCAAATCAGCGAGAAGTGACTGGGCATGCAAGTGTCACCATGCTTTTGACACCAACATCATATGCCCACGGCTCACTAACCCTAACCTGTACAACTGGGATGTAGGAGGAAACCAGAGCCATGCTGTCATGGGAGAACGTACAGATTACTGTGCCCATGGTCTGTTTTTTATCAATTATGCTATTGTTTGCACTGTTGTAACTATATGTTGTAAATATGTGGTTTTGTGCAGGTCTTGTAGCTTTAGTTTTTGGTCTTGTTTGTCTGGTGGGATTGAAGCTCCTTTCCGGGGAACGTGCTAAGATGGTAGCACGATATTAATACGCAGCAGCCTCTCCGGACTCTGGATTGGGGATTGCCAAATGTTATGTGGATTTTCTAGTGTAGTCTGTTTTGTCATGTGCTTTTGTGATAACATTCTGGAGGAATGGTATCTCATTTTTTAACTGCATTGCATCTGTGGTTTTTAAATGACAATAAACTGAATCTGAAATTCCTTACAGATAGTGGCAGAAATCGACCCCCAAGTTTACAGCTGGTGCTGTAACAGCTAACTGTTATGTTACTGTGCCACCCCAACATGCTCAGGTAAGCTAGAAGAGCTAGAAGAATACAGTACAGCACAGTACAGACCCTTCAGCCCTCGATGTTGTGCCGACCCATATATTTCTTAAAAAAGTACTAAACCCACACTATCCTGTAACCTTCTATTTTTCTTTCATCCATGTGCCCCTGTGTAAAAAACTTACCCCTGATGTCTCCCCTAAACTTCCCTCCCTTAACTTTGTACATATGCCCTCTGGTGTTTGCTATTTGTGCTCTGGGAAACAGGTACTGGCTATCCACCCTATCTATGCCTCTCATAATCTTGTAGACCTCTATCAAGTTCCCTCTCATCCTTCTACGCTCCAAAGAGAAAGTCCCAGCTCTGCTAACCTTGCCTCATAAGACTTGTTTTCCAATCCAGGCAACATCCTGGTAAATTTCCTCTGCACCCTCGCCATAGCTTCCACATCCTTCCTATAATGAAGTGACCAGAACTGAACACAATACTCTAAGTGCAACCTCACCAAAGATTTGTAGAGTTGCAACATGACCTCTCTACTCTTGAACTCAATCCCCCTATTAATGAAGCCTAGCATCCCATAGGCCTTCTTAACTACCCTATCAACCTGTGCAGCGACCTTACTCACCCATCCTTCCACCTCTTCATCCAAGTCATTTATAAAAATCACAAAGAGCAGGGGTCCCAGGACAGATCCTTGCGGCACTCCACTAGTCACCGACCTCCAGGCAGAATATTTTCCTTCCACAACTACCCTCTGCTTTCTTCCTGTAAGCCGATTTTTTATCCAAACAGCCAAGGTTCCACTGATCCCACACCTCATGACTTTCTAGATGAGTCTCTCATGGGGGACCTTGTCAAATGCCTTGCTAAAATCCATGTAGACCACATCTACCGCCCTACCCCCATCAATTTCTTTTGTTACCTCTTCAAAAAACTCAGTTAGGCTCGTGAAGCACGACCTTCCCTTCACAAAGCCATGTTGACCATCCTTGAGTAGACTGTACTTCTCCAAATGCTCATAGATCCTATCCTTAAGAATCCTTTCCAATAGTTCGCAGACCACCGATGTGAGACTCACCAGTCTATAGTAACCAGGATTCTCCCTAATACCTTTCTTAAACAAGGGAACTACATTTGCCATTCTCCAATCCTCCAGCATCTCCCCTGCAGCCAAAGAGGATTCAAAGATCATAGCTACTGCTCCAGCGATCTCTTCTCTCACTTCCCACATCAACCTGGGGTATATCAGGTTCAGCCCTGGGGACTTATCAATATTGATGTTTTTAAGATGATCCAACACTTCTTCTTTCTTAATCTCCACATTGTCCAGCACACAGGCCTGTTCTATTTTGACCTTACCCTGATTAAGGTCCTTTTCACTTGTGAATACTGAAGCAAAGTATTCATTTAGCACCTCTCCAACCTCCTCCGCCTCCAGGCACATGTTGCCTTCTTTATCCTTCAGCGACCCCACCTTCATTCTTATCATCCTTTTGTTCTTCACATACGCATAGAACACCTTGCATGTAATCCTACATGCCAAGTACTTCTCATGCTTCCTTTGAGCTCTCCTAAGTCCTTACTTAAGCTCCTTCCTGGCTACCCTATATTTCTCATGAGCCCCTCCTGCTTCTTATATCTAACATATGTTTCTTTCTTCCTCTTGGCGAGTTGCCTCACGTGTTTCATCAGCCACGGTTCCCTTTACCTACCATTTTTTCATTGTCTCAGTGGGACAAACCTATCCTGAACCCAGCACAAGTGGTCCCTAAACTTCCTCCACATTATTTCTGTGCTTTGACCCTTGAACATCTGTTTCCAATTTACTCTCGCTAGATCCTGCCTCATCCCTTTATAGTTAGCCCTTCCCCAGTTAAGTACTTACCCATGTTTTCTGTTTGTATCCTTTTCCATAGCTATGCTGAAGCTAAGGGAGTTGTGGTCACTCTCACCAAAATGCTTCCCGACCAAGAGGTCTGCCACCTGACCAGGTTCATTACCCAGACCTAGATCCAGTATGGCCTCTCCCCTCGTTGGCCAGTCCACATACTGTGTCAGGAATCCTTCTTGAACACACCTGACAAATTCAGTCCCACCTATCCCCCTTGCAGTGAGGAGGTGCCAATCAATATGAGGGAAATTGAAATCACCCATAACTACAATCCTGTATTTCCTGCACAATTCTAAAATCTGCCTGCTTATCTGCTCCTCTGTGTCCCGAGGGCTATTTGGGGGCCTGTAGACTACTCCCAGCACAGTGATTGATCCCTTCCTATTTCTGACTTCCACCCAGACAGATTCAGTGGACACTCCCTCTGCAGCATCCTCCCTTTCTATAGTTGTGATACTATCCCTGACCAGTAATGCTACTCCCCCCCCACCCCTGTTTCTACCTCCCATCCTATTCTTTTTAAAACACCTAAACCCTGGTACCTGCATCAGCCAATCCTGTCCTTCCTCCAGCCAAGTTTCAGTAACGGCTACAACATCGTAGTTCCATGTACTAATCCATGCTCTAAATTCATCCCCTTTAATCCTAATACTCCTAGCATTGAAATAGACACATTTCAACCCCTCAAACTGGCTATATTTATGTTTTGTCCCCTACCTGTCCTTCCTCACCAACTCAGAACACAAAGCTTCATGCTACCTTAGGAGATTAGGGTAGCGTCCTTCTACCCTAATGTCCGCACTCACATTCCGATTTCCACCCCCCACCAAACTAGTTTAAACCCTCCCCAACGACTCTAACAAACCTGCCCACCAAGATATTCGTCCCTTTCCAGTTCAGGTGCAGCCTGTCCGTTTTGTACAGGTCAGACCTTCCCCAGAAGAGATTCCAATGATCCAGAAATCTGAATCCCTGCCCCCTGCACCAACTCTTCATCCACACATTCATCTGCCATAACTTCCTGTTCCTACCCTCTCTGTCTCGTGGCACAGGCAGCAATCCCGAGATTACCACCCTTGAGGTCCTGCTTTTTAACTTCTTTCCTAACTCCCTATATTCCTTCTTCAGGACCTCATCCCTACTCATTGTCATTCATCCCCATGTGGACCATGACATCTGGCTGCTCACCCTTTCCTGAGGATACCGAGATATTGCAGACCCTGGCACCAAGGAGGCAACAGACCATCCACGATTCTCGCTCTCTCCCACAGGACCTCTTATCTGACCCCCTAACTATATCGAATCCCCTATCACTACTGCTCTCCTCTTTTCCCTCCTTCCTTTCTGAGCTGAGGGTCCAGACTTGGTGCCAGAGACGCAACCACTACAACTTGTAGATCGTCCCCACCAACAGTATCCAAAACAGTATACTTATTGTTGATGGGAACGGCCACAGGGTCTGCTCTTTCTGTCTAATCCCCTTCCCTCTCCTGACAGTCACCCAGTTACCTGTCTCCTGACTGTCTCCCTGAAACTCCAATCTATTACTGCCTCTGCCTCCCAAATGATCCGAAGTTCATCCAGCTCCAGCTCCCTAACTCAGTTTGACAGGAGCTGCAGCTGGATGCACCTTTTGCAGGTGTAGTCATCAGGGACAATTGTGCTGTCCCCGACTTCACAAATCCTACAATCAGAGCACTGAACTGCCCTATCTACTGCTTCCATTACCAACTCCTAAGTTAATAAAATTAATTAAAGAAACTTACCCGGCCTTACCTCACTGGGAGCAAGCTCGTTCTCTGTCTCCTCGCCGAAGCCTCTCAACCCAAAGCCTCAAAGCTCCACTCCTTCACCGGCCCACTCAGTCACTGGCCGCTCTGCTCTCACTGTTTGTGTCAGATCTAGCCAGTCCTGCTTTTAAGTAACACTGTAACCCTGGCTTATTTTTTAATTCTGTCTGTTAGCACAGCCTGAGTCTCTCGCTGTGCACCTCGTAGCTTTTACACTCCTTTGTATCAAGAAATGTAGAGGAGGCTTAACCCAACCACGGAGACAATTTAGTGGTCATTTAATAAAAAAAATGAAAAATAACAAGTCTCCAGGGGCCACAAAACAAGAGAGAATGGATACTTAATGCAAGGCAACAAGCTAACTGAAGGCTTGGAGCAGCTGGTTGAGGCCAGCTGGTTCAATGAGTGAACAAGGACTGTGAATGAGAATTGGGTTTAAATAAGCTGCAGGTGATGAATTGGGAACAAGTACCAGAACTCTTGTTACCTGGGTGGAGACTGGGAGATACCTCTCTGTGCAGGCCTGACACTTCGTGTTTTCTCTCTCTAAATACTCTTGTTAACCTTTAAACCAGATAATTTCATCGCATCTTATCCCCAAGTCAATCCTGGCTTCACTTTTCCAGAGACATTCCCTTAGTTTTAAATTACAGAGTGAGCATGGGGGAGGAACTAACTTGTTTTCTCTTTCACATTTCTGACCAACTCCTTCTCTTCCCTCAGACACTGCCTGACCCACTGAGTGTTTCCAGCATGTTCTGAGTTTATTTCAGATTGACGGCTCCTGCAGTATTGTTTCTATTTATTCCCATAATGGTTGGAAGGGAACAAGTGAACAAATTGGAGTCCACGAGAGAAAAAAGACTGGGGATTCAAGTCCCCTGGATGACCAAAGATAGATTAAAATAAATAAGGAATTCAAGTCAGATCTATTATAAGACAATAAATAGATAGGTGGAGGAATAAGTAGTTCTGAGGAAGCAGAGAATCTGCAGAAGGGACAGATTAGGAGAATGGGCAAAGAAGTTGCAGATGAACTATAGTGTACGGAAAGTATGATCATGCATTTTGGAAAAAGGAATAAAAGCATAGATTATTTTCTAAACTGGAAGAAATTTTTGACACTAGAGGTGCATAGGGCCTTGGGAGACCTGGTGCAGGATTCCCTGAAGGTTAACTTGCAGGTTGAGCCGGTAATGAGGAAGTTAAATGCAATGTTAGCATTAATTTTGAGAAGACTAAAATATAAAAGCAAGGATGTAATGTTGAGGCTTCATAAAACCATAAGACAAAGGAGCAGAAGTCGGCCATTCAGCCCATCAAGTCTGCTCCGCCATTTCATCATGAGCTGATCCATTCTCCCATTTAGTCCCACTCCCCCGCCTTCTCACCATAACCTTTGATGCCCTGACTACTCAGATACCTATCAATCTCTGCCTTAAATACACCCAATGTCTTGGACTCCACTGCCGCCCTTGGCAGCAAATTCCACAGATTCACCACCCTCTGGCTAAAAAATTTTCTTTGCACCTCTGTTCTGAATGGGCGCCCTTCAATCCTGAAGTCATGCCCTCTTGTACTAGACTCCCCCCACCATGGGAAACAACTTTGCCATATCCACTCTGTCCATGCCTTTCAACATTCGAAGTGTTTCTATGAGGTTCCCCCTCATTCTTCTAAACTCCAAGGAGTACAGTTCAAGAGCGGTCAAACGTTCCTCATATGTTAACCCTCTCATTCCTGGAATCATTCTAGTGAATATTCTCTGAACCCTCTCCAACGTCAGCACATCCTTTCTTAAATAAGGAGCACAAAACTGCACACAGTATTCCAAGTGAGGTCTTACCAGTGCCTTATAGAGCCTCAACATCACATCCCTGCTCCTATACTCTATTCCTCTAGAAATGAATGCCAACATTACATTCGCCGCCTTCACCACCGACTCAACTTGGAGGTTAACCTTAAGGGTATCCTTCATGAGGACTCCCAAGTCCCGTTGCATCTCAGAACTTTGAATTCTCTCTCTATCTAAATAATAGTGTGCCCATTTATTTCTTCTACCAAAGTGCAAGAGCATACACTTTTCAACACTATATTTCATTTGCCACTTCTTTGCCCATTCTCCCAATCTATTCAAGTCTCTCTGCAGACTCTCTGTTTCCTCAGCATGACCGGCCCCTCCACCTATCTTTGTATCATCAGCAAACTTAGCCACAAAGCCATCTATTCCATATTCCATAATTCCATAAGTTGATATACAACTTAAAAAGAAGCGGCCCCAACACGGACCCCTGTGGTACACCACTGGTAACCAGCAGCCAACCAGAATGAGATCCCTTTATTCCCACTCGCTGTTTCCTGCCAATCAGCCAACACTCTATCCACGTATGTAACTTTCCTGTAATTCCATGGGCTCTTATCTTGTTTAGCAGCCTCATGTGTGGCACCTTGTCAAAGGCCTTCTGAAAATCCAAATACACAACATCCACTGCATCTCCCTTGTCTAGCCTACTTGTAATTTCCTCAAAAAATTGCAATAGGTTTGTCAGGCAGGATTTTCCTTTAAAGAAACCATGCTGAGTTCTGCCCATCTTGTCATATGCCTCCAGGTACTCTGTAACCTCATCCTTGACAATCGACTCCAATAACTTCCCAACCACTGATGTCAAGCTAACAGGTCTGTAATTTACTCTTTGCTTCCTTGCCCTCTTCTTAAATAGTGGAGTGACAATAGCGGAAGCATGCCAGAATCTACTGACTTTTGAAAGCTCATTGCTAATTCCTCCGTAATCTCCACAGCTACTTACTTCAGAACACAAGGGTGTATTCCATCTGGTCCAGTAGATTTATCTACCCTTAGACTATTCAGCTTCCTGAGTACTTTCTCTGTCGTAATTGTGTACTTCTCTTCCCTGACACCCTTGAGTGTCCAGTATACTGCTGATGTCTTCCTCAGTGAAGACTGATGCAAAATACTTGTTCAGTTATTCCGCCATCTCCTTATCTCCCATTACAATTTCTCCAGCATCATTTTCTATCAGTCCTAAATCTATTCCCACCTGTCTTTTACTCTTTATATGCTTGAAAAAGCTTTTAGTATCCTCTTTGATATTATTTGCTAGGTTCCTTTCATAGTTCAACTTTTCCCTCTTAATGACCTTCTTAGTTTCCTTTTGTAAGCTTTTAAAAACTTCCCAATCCTCTGTCTTCCCACTAATTTTTGCTTCGTTGTATGTCCTCTGCTTTTACTTTGGCTTTGACTTCTCTTGTCAACCATGATTCCATCCTTTTTCCATTCGAAAATTTCTTCTTTTTTGGAATATATCTGTCTTGCACCTTCCTCACTTCTTGCATAAACTCCAGCCACTGCTGCTGTGCCGTTCTTCCCGCTAGTGTCCCTTTCCAGTCAATTTTGGCTAGTTCCTCTCTCATGTCACTGTAATTTCCTTTACTCTACTGAAATACAGACACATCGGATTTCGGCTTCTCTTTCTCAAATTTCACAGTGAACTCTGTCATGTTATGATCACTGTCTCCAAAAAGTTCCTTCACCTCAATCTCTCTAATCACCTCTGGTTCATTACACAATACCCAATCCCGTACAGCCGAACCCCTAGTGGGCTCAACAACAAGTTGTTCTAAAAAGCCATCTCATAGACATTCCACAAATCCTCTCTCTTGAGATCCAGCACCGACCTGATTTTCCCAATCCACTTGCTTAGTTCAACCCATAAAGATACTGCAGCTTCCGATCCGATGTCACCTCTTTCTAATGATTTAATATCATATCTTACCGATAAATCCACACCACCCCCTCTGCCTACCTGCCTATCCTTCCGATACACCGTGTATCCTTGGACGTTCAGCTCCCAGAGACATGCATCCTTTAGTGACGCCTCAGTGATGGCCACAATATCATACCTGCCAATCTGTAACTGTACAACAAGATCATCCACCTTATTCCCTATGCTGTGTGCATTTAAGTATAACAGCTTAAGTCCAGTATTTGGTACTTTTTGCTTTGATTTTGCTTTCATAAGGCATTGGTCAGACCACATTTGGCCCCTGTGAGCAGTTTTTGGCCCCTTACCCAAGGAGGAATGTGCTAGCATTGGAGAGAGTCTAGAGGAGGATTCTGAGAATGATTCTGGCAAAGAAATGGTTAATATATGAGGAGATTTTAGAAGAATGAGGGCTTTCACATTGAAACCTATTGAATATAGAAAGGCTTAGACAAAGTAGACATGGAGAGGATATTTCCAATAGTGAGAGTGTCTAGGACTAGAGGGCACATTCTCAGAACAGAAGGATATCTCTTTAGAACAGAGGAGAAATTTCTTCAGCTAGAGGGTGATGAATCTGTGGAATTAACTAGCACAGATGTCTGTGGAGACTGTCATTGAGTATATTTAAAGTGGAGGTTGATAGGCTTTTGATCAGTAAGGGAGTCGAATGTTATGGGAAGAAAGTAGAAGAATGGCATTGAGAAGAAAGATAAATCAGCCATGATTGAATAGTCGAACAGACACAAAGGGTCAAATAGCCTAAATCTGCTCAAATGTTTTATGCTCTTTTAAGGCAGCAAGCAGACAGAGGAAAACTGTGAAAGTAAATTAGAAGGATAATAAGCAAAAGCCATAGAACAACCATGGTGTAAGGGTATCCTGTCCTCTTTAGTAGGGAAGAATAGATCGGGCCTGGATGAGCATGAAACATGAATGCTGACTAGCAGAAAGCTCAGGATCGCCCAGCGCTTCATGTCCACGACCAGTGAGCATTAGCTTTGTTCTTCCATTTTACCTGAATGATACATGATTAAAGAAAAGTTTCTATGAATGAAGTGCAATCCCATTGCAATATACAGGGTCAATAGAGGGATTTATTTCCCAAGGCTGGAGATCAGAATGCAGCAGATAGTGAGGTCAGCTGAGAAGATCATCGGGGTCTCTCTCCCTGCCATCACGGACATTTACACTACACGCTGCATCCGCAAAGGGAACAGCATTATGAAGGACCCCATGCACCCCTCATACAATCTCTTCTCCCTCCTGCCGTCTGGGAAAAGGCTCCAAAGCATTCAGGCTCTCACGACCAGACTATGTAACAGTTTCTTCCCCCAAGCTATCAGACTTCTCAATGCCCAAAGCCTGGACTGACACCTTGCCCTACTGTCCTGTTTATTATTTATTGTAATGCCTGCACTGTTTTTGTGCACTTTATGCAGTCCAGTGTAGGTCTGTAGTATAGTGCAGCTTTCTCTGTTTTATTTAATTATGTAGTTCAGTCTAGTTTTTTTGTACTGTGTCACGTAACACCATGGTCCTGAAAAACGTTGTCTCATTTTTACTATGCACTGTACCAGCAGTTATGGTCGTAATGACAATAAAATTTGACTTGACTTGAGAATCAGGTTTAAAATCACCAGCATACTGTATGCCATGAAATCTATTGTCTTTGTAGCAGCAGTACAATAAGATACATAATAATAGAGAGAAAGCATGAATTACAGTGCCTATAAAAAGTATTCACCTCCCTGAGAAGTTTTCATGTTTAACAAAATTGAATCACAATAGATTTAATTTGGCTTGTTTGACACTGATCAACAGAAAAGACTCTTTCATGTCAAAATGAAAACAAATTTCTACAAATTGGACTAAATTAATTACAAATATAAAACACACAATAATTGATTGCATAATTACTCACCCCCTTCAAGTCAGCATTTAGTAGATGTACCTCTCGCAATAATTAAGCATTGTGTCTGTGTGGATAGGTCTCTATTAGCTTTGCACATCTGGACAATGCAGTTTTCCCCCATTCTTCCTTACAAAACTGCTCAAACTTTGTCAGATTGCATGGAGATTGTGAGTGAACAGCTCTTTTCCAGTCCAGCCACAAATTCTCAATTGGACTGAGGTCTGGACTCTGACTTGGCTACTCCAGGACATTAACTTTGCTGTTTTAAAGTCATTCCTTTGTAGCTTTGACTTTTTACTTGGGGTAATTGTCTTGCTGGAAAACAAATCTCCCAAGTTGTAGTTCTCTTGCAGACTCCAGGATTTCCCTGTATTTTGCTGCATTCATTTTACCCTCTACCTTCACAAGCCTTCCAGGGCCTGCTGCAGTGAAGCATCCCCACAGCATGCTTCATGTAGGGATGATGTGTTTTTGATGATGTGCCATGCTTGGCTTAAGCCAAAAAGCTCAATTTTGGTTTCATCAGATCATAGAACCTTCTTCCAGCTGACTTAGTCTCCCACATGCCTTCTGGCAAACTCCAACTGAGATCACGTGAGATTTGTTTCCAACAGTGGCTTTCTCTTTGCCACTCTCCCATAAAGCTGTGACTGGTGAAACACCTGGGCAACAGTTGTTGTATGTGCAGTCTCTCCCATCTCAGACACTGAAGCTTGTAACTCAGCCAGAGTTTTCATAGGTCTCTTGGTGGCCTCCCTCACTAGTTCCCATCTTGCACAGTCACTCAGTTTTTGAGGATGGCCTACTCTAGGCAGATTTACAGCTGTGCCATATTCTTTCCATTGCTTGATAATTAAGTTAACTGATTTCCAAGAGATATTCATTGATTTGGAAATTTTCTTGTATCCATCTCCTGGCTTTTCAATAACTTCTTCATGGTGTTGCTTCGAGTGTTCTTTTGTCTTCATGGTGTAGTTTTTGCCAGGATACTGACTCACCAGCAGCTGGAGCTTCCAGATACAGGTGTATTTTTGCTACAATCATCTTGACTACACACAGTGATCTCCATTTACTCTATTAACTAAATATGTGACTTCTACAACCAGTTAGCCACACCAGTGATGATTTTGGGTGTCATGTTAAAAGGGATGAAAATTTACAATTAATTTATATCACTTTGTAGAGATCTGTTTTCACTTTGATATAGAAGAGTCTTCTTCTGGTGATCAATGTAAAAAAAAAGCCAAATTAAATCTACTGTGATTCAATGTAGTAAAACAATAAAACATGAGAACTTCCCAGGGGTTGAATACTTTTTATGGCACTTTATGTTAAATAGATAAATAAGTAGTGCAAAAAAGTGAGGTAGTGCTCACGGATTCAATGTCCATTCAGAAACCTGACAGCAGAAGGGAAGAAGCTGTTCCTGAATCATTGAATGGCATCTTCGGGCTTCTCTACCTCCTTCCTGATGGTAGCAATGAGAAGGGGGCATGTCCTGGGTGATGGGGGTCCTTTTTGAGGCCTTGCTTCTTGAAGATGCCTGAATACTATGGACTCTAGATATCATGACAGAGCTGACTAATTTTACAACTCTCCGGAGCTTACAGTTCAGTTTCAGTTTATTGTTATTTAGAAACCAAAATGCAATGTAGCTAAAAAATGAGACAATGTTCTCCAGAATGATATCACAAAAGCACACAACAAAACAGACTACACCAGAAAATCCACATAACGTTTGGTAATCCCCAAATCCAGAGTCCGGAGAGGCTGCTGCATATTAATATTGTGCTACCATCTTAGCGCGTTCTTCGGAAAGGAGCTCCAAATCCACCAGACAAAACAAGACTACCCAGACATACCAAGTCAAGAGACCAACTCTACCACCCAACAAACCAAAAACTTAAGCTACAACACCTACACAAAACCACATAGTTACATATATAGTTAACATATAGTTACAACAGTGCAGACAATACCATAATTGATTAAAAAACAAACCATGGGCACAGTAAAAATAGTCCAAAGATGCTAAAAGACTGTAAGTCCGAAAGAAACCACCACACAGTTTCCACAAGTCCTCAGGGTCCCAATAGACTCGCCATCCCACACAGGCTGCAGAAGGGAGTACCCCCGCTATGGACCTCCATGGCACCAGATTCAGCCTCGCAGACGCAGCACACAATGAAAGCTCCGTCGGACACAGCCTTGCAGACGCAGCACACAGACCACAGCAGACTCTGAGTCCGTCGAATCCCCGAGCCTCCGACCATCCCCTCCGGCACAGCCTCTCCGAGCACCATCCTCTGCCGAGCGCACAACGACGCCCCTACCAACAGCCATTGGCAACACAACCCCGAGGACTGGGGGCCTGTTCTTCTCAGCAGAGACCTAGACCTCACAACAGCAGCAGCAACAAAGAAGGCCTTCCTGGAGATTTCCAGATGTTCCTCTGTGCTCCCACGTCTGTTTTTCATCAGATTAGGATTGATCATCAGATCAGATTACTTCAATCCTGTGCAGTATTGACCCCACCTCTCCCCCCCCCATACCAGATGGTGATGCAGCCAGTTAGAATGCTGTCTATGCTACATCTGTAGAAATTTGCCAGTGTCTTCAGTGACATACCAAATTTCTTCAAACTCCCACACTCCTTGGGAGTGTGAAGGAGCAGAAGGATCTGGGGGTACATGTCCATAGATCCCTGAAAGTTACCTCAGGGGTAGATAGGGTAGTTAAGAAAGCTTATGGAGGGTTAGCTTTCATAAGTTGAGGGATAGAGTTTAAGAGTCGTGGGGTAATGATGCAGCTCTATAAAACTCTGGTTAGGCCACACTTGGAGTACTGTGTCCAGTTCTGGTCGCCTCACTATAGGAAGGATATGGAAGCATTGGAAAGGGTACAGAGGAGATTTACCAGGATGCTGCCTGGTTTAGAGAGTATGGATTATGATCAGAGATTAAGGGAGCTAGGGCTTTACTCTCTGGAGAGAAGAAGGATGAGAGGAGACATGATAGAGGTGTACAAGATATTAAGAGGAATAGACAGAGTGGACAGCCAGCGCCTCTTCCCCAGGGCACCACTGCTCAATACAAGAGGACATGGCTTTAAGGTAAGGTGTGGGAAGTTCAAGGGGGATATTAGAAGAAGGTTTTTCACTCAGAGAGTGGTTAGTGCGTGGAATGCACTGCCTGAGTCAGTGGTGGAGGCAGATACACTAGTGAAATTTAAGAGACTACTAGACAGGTATATGGAGGAATTTAAGGTGAGGGGTTATATGGGAAGCAGGGTTTAAGGGTCGGCACAACATTATGGGCTGAAGGGCCTGTACTGTGCTGTATTGTTCTATGTTCTAAATATAGCCACTAAGATATAGGTATCACTTTGAGATCTATTGAATGTATAGAACATAAAAGTAAGGATGTACTGATTAGGCTTTATAAAGCTCTGATCTGACTATTACTATTATCGGACTATTAAATTACTATTGTGAGTAACTTTGAGTCCAGACTCAGAATAATTGGGCGTGCCTTTAAAATTGTGATGAGGAGGAATTCCTTCAGCAAGAAGATGGTGAATCTCTGGAATTCATAGCCACAGGTGGCTATGGAGGCCAAGTATATGTATATTTAAGGTGAAAATTGATAGATGCTGAACTAGTAAGACAGTTAAAGTTTACGGGCAAAAGTGGTTGAAAAAGAAATCAGCACTAATTGTAAACACAAGAGGTTCTATAGATGTTGGAAATCTTGAGCAACACATAAAATGCTGAAGGAACTCATCAGGTCAGGCAGTGTCTACGGAGAAGAAGAAACAGCAGACGTTTCGGGCCAAGATCCTTCCTGATTGAGTCCCATGTAGGGTTTCAGCCCGAAATGTTAACTGTTTATTCCCTTCCATAGATACTGACTGACCTGATGAGTTCCTCCAGCATTTTGTGTGTGTTGTTCAGCTTTGATTGAATGTGGAGCAGACTCAATGGACTAAATAGCCTTTCTTTTCCTTTATCTTATCCTATGGCCTCTCTTCTCTTCAGTTGTCCATCTGAATCCAATGATGACATCCACTCCTTTAACGGTGAGATCCTTGATGACTATACAGTCCTATCTTGGACCCACAAGTTCTATTGCAGGTGGGACATGTATATGTCGTAGTGATGATAGTGATGGCAACCATGGCTACGTTTCTCTGGCTCTCTTCTGCTGTCTTCTGGTTGTTCTTTCCATCTCCAGAATATGAACCCCATCCCTACACAGCTGTCGCCAAGTGTTACGGTCAGCAGCAACATCCTCCAGGTCCTCAGGTCTGACCTTACACTTCCTTAAAGCGTTCTTCATCTGATCCTTATAGCGCTTCTTCGGCCCTCCAGCTGAGCGTCGACCATGATGTAGCTGGCCGTATAACATTCTGCGGGGTAGCCGACATGGGGGCATCCTTATCAGCCCCAGCCACTGCAACTGACGCTGGGTGATCATAGCCTCAATACTTCTGCAGTTGGTCTTTACAAGTATTTCAGTGTGAGGCACCTGCTCTCGCCAGGTAATTCCCAGGATGCGCTGAAGGCAGCTTATGTGGAAGCGCTCCAAGGACTTGATGTGAGGGCTCCAAGCTTCACAGCTATAAAGGAGGGTGGTGACACAGACCGCTTGTTATACAGCGATCTTTGTGGAGGGACGAAGGCTCCTGTTCTGAAATACTCTACGCCGAAGTCTCCCAAAGGTAGCTGATTCCTGTTTAATGCGGCTCTGGATGTCGTTGTCAATGCCGCTATCCTCAGAGAGAATGCTCCCCAGATATTTGAAAGATGGCACTACTGACAGCTTTTCATCACCAACAGTGAAGGCAGGTAGGGTGGGTGGGATACTAGCACTCCGTTGGCAAACCACTTCTGTCTTGGTGGTATTGATGGTCAGCCCCATCCTGCTGTACGCTCTCACCAACACAGCAAGGACAGTCTGAAGATCCCCCGGGGTATGGGCCACAAGAGCACAGGCCTATATTCAAGACAGAGATTCATAGATTTTTTGATGTTGCAGAATAAGAGGTTGGTGCAGGAATCTGACAGATGGAAAAAATAGGTATGATTTTACAGAAAGACAGAACAGGCTGAATAGCCTCTCCTACCTCCAAATGAGTAGTCAAGTAAAGGGAGAGGCAATGCACAAGATGCTGGAGGAATTTAATGGGTCAGGCAGATTCTATGGAGGAAAATGGACAGTTGATGTTTCGGGTCAAGACCCTTCATCTGAAATGAGGGAAATAGCCAGTGTAAAGAGGTGGAGCAAGGGCAGGCAGGCTGTAGATGAATCTGGATAAGAAGAGCAGATTGGAGGAGGGAAGAGTTGGAATTGTGACAGAGACTGGGAGGTGATAGGTGGATGTAACAGATGGCTGCAGATAGGAGACGATGGTGGAGCATGGAGTGAAGACAGGTATTCATATGGAGGTTATGGAGAGGGCACAAAATGAGCCCCTTGCATTCATCTTTGTAAAATATGGTGGTGCTAATGTCACAATAAAGGAGGTAGTTGGAGAGGAAATTGGTTAATTTAGATGGCTGGTACTCAAGATTGGAAAGGTAGGGTGCATCCCGGGCTATGAAGGTAAGCCACTGTTTGCAGCTCTCTTTAGAGATGGTGGTATCACAAGAGATTTGCAACCCTGTTCAGTAAAGTGAGTGAGTGACTTAGGCTTGTCAACCTTACAACGGGTGACAGAGACAATAACCTCAGCAAATCCAATGGAAAAAGCAAACTGTGCTATAAAACTATGGCTGTCCTCAGTATCCATGACTATGGTGACTGATATTCTGGGCATTGGATAGAAAACCTGCTTGAAAAATTGCTGACCATGCAATTAAAGGGACTGTGCCAGTCAGCACATAAAATTTACCAAAGGACAGGAAGCACAACATTAGTGGTCTCTGTTGTACAATCCCCTCCTGTCTGAGGAATAAGGGAGTTACCAGGACTGGGAGTGGGATCTCCGCCTTTGAAAATATATTTAGTAATACCTACGTCAGGCTGCTATTTATTGACTACAGCTCAGCGTTCAACACAATCATACCCTCAATTCTAATCAACAAGCGAGAAACCCTGAGCTTCTGTACCTCCCTCTGCAACTGGATCCTTGACTTGTTCACTGGGAGATTACAGTCTGTGTGATTGGAAATAACATCTCCTCTTCGCTGACAATCAACACTGGCACACCTCAAGGAGCAGAGCCATCCATCACTTTACTCTCTCTACACACAATTGTGTGGGTAGACATAGCTCAAATGCCATCTTTTGCTGACAACACAACTATTGATAGCAAAATTTCAGATGATGAGGAATCCTGCAGGAGCAAGATAGATCAGCTGGATGAGAGATGCTGCAGCAACAGCCCTGCCATCAACGTCAATAAGACCAAAGGATTAATTGTGGAGCTCAGGAAGAGGAAGTTAATGGAAAACACACCGGTCGTCATCAAGGGATCAGAAGTGGAAAGGGTGAGCAGTTTCAAGTTCCTGGGTGTCAACATTTCAGAGGATCTAAGCTAGTCTCAACATATTAATACAATTACAAATAAGGCATGACAGCAGTTATATTTCAATGGGAGTTTAAGGAGAATTATTTGTCACTAAAGACACTCGCAAATTTCTACTGATGTACCATGGAGTGCATTCTAAATGGCCACGGCACAGGATTGGAAAAAACTGCAGAAAATTGTAAACTCTGCCAGCTCCACCATGGGCACTAACCTCTGCAGCATCCAGCAAATCTACAAAAGGTGGTATCCATCGTTCAGGACACCCATCAGCCAGGACATCCCCTCTGCTCATTGCCACCATCAGGAAGGAGGTACAGGAGCCTGAAGACACATACTTAATGTTTCCGGAACAACTTTTTTCCCTCCGCCATCAAATTTCTGAATGGACAATGAACCCATATACACTACCTTGCTACCTTGTTTCCTCTCTTTATGCACTACTTATTTAATTAAATTATATATATTGTGGTAGAAATGGTTAAAACATTACAGGTTTCCCCTGCTATTCGAAGGTAGAGCATTTCTATGAAATGGTTCATAAGCCGGAATGTCGTAAAGTGAAGAAGCAATTACCATTTATTTATACGGGAAAAATCTGTGAGCATTTGCAGACCCAAAAAATAACTTACCAAATCATGCCAAATAACACATAAAACCTAAAATAACAGTAACATATAGTAAAAGCAGGAATGATCTGATAAATACACAGCCTATATAAAGTAGGAATACTTTTCTGCAATTATTGCAGCACTGTCCACTGCAGCGAAAATCTCACACAAGCGCTCTCAGCAGAAAGACTCGGCGCAAGCGCTCTTGGCAGAAACACTCTTTCCAGTAACCTTTAAGCTATGAAGCTGCCAAATCATACCAAATAACACATAAAAATACACAGCCAAAATAAAGTAGAAATAATGTTCGCCCAGTGTAGCTTCACTTACCAGAATTGGGAAGACAGCGAGCACACTGATGATGGTGTGTTAGGCTGAGTCGTCAGAGGTTGGGGTGGTGGGAGGTAGAGGAGACTGGGGTGTCATCTCATCGTCATCTGTTTCCATCAGGGCAGGCAGGTCACCTTCTTCTATGTCTGCCTGCCTTGATGTCAAAGGTTGAGTTTCGTCATCTGCTGTGGCTGATGTGGAAGGCTTGAAAAACGACAGTATGCTTGACTGCTTAGCCTCGCACATTTTTCTATCATACAGTTCTTTGTAAGCACTCAAACCATCCTGTAAATATGCCCTAAACCTACGTACCCTTTCAAAATTAAAGTCATACTTTTCTGCAATCATTGCAGCGTTGTCAATCACAGTGAAAATCTCACGCAATTGCTTCATGTTCAGTTCCTGGACGACTTCACTTTCGGGCCGTTTGCTACTACGTTCGGCTTCAATTGTTGTCCTTTCCTCTTCATTGGCTGTTCATCTATCAGTTCTTGGTCATGGAACATCAAAACCTCTTCCACATCATCTTTGTCAACTTCCACAAGCCAAACTCACTTTGTCCTTACTTCGTTCACCACGATGGAAACGCTTAATTATGTTTAGTTTTACGCTATGTGTGACACCCTTACACGCTCTTTTAGGCTTTTCTGATACCTTAGAACTCATTTTGCTAACGGATGCACAAAATAAATCGACAGAAAGCACAGATGCTCACAGGCACGTGTTTAAGCAATGCCAGCTAGAATGCAGTTTCGGGGAGGAGCTTGGCTGCTCGGTGTGCGCTGCCTTTTTTGCGCGCTACCTTTTTCGCATGCTGCCTTCTTTCGTAACAGTGAAAACACCTTCTGTTAGTGAAAACAGATAACTAATGTAGGTCTTTCGTAACAGCAAGGTGTTGTAAAGCGAACGTTCGAAAAACGGGGGACACCTGTATATGATGGGATACTTGACCATTCTGGATTGCTGATACGAGTCAAGAATAACCTTGGATGATAAGTGTAGTACCAGGAACTCCAATAAACAAGATACTAAGCCCCTGGGACCAGGATGGAGGAGGTGTCTGGGGGTAGATTATGAGTCCTGATAACAGGGAACAAAGAGAACTGTTACATTTGCACTGACATGTCTTTTAAACAATTGAT
This sequence comes from Hemitrygon akajei, assembly GCF_048418815.1. Lineage (NCBI taxonomy): Eukaryota > Metazoa > Chordata > Chondrichthyes > Myliobatiformes > Dasyatidae > Hemitrygon > Hemitrygon akajei. The sequence continues at coordinate 6,113,934 of NC_133148.1, read as the reverse complement.
CATGTACTGAGTGTGGAATGCTAAACAACGTTATGAGAAGTTGCTTGTCTTGCTGTATAAATATGAGCTCTGTACAACCTAAAAATCAGAGTTCTGGTGGCAGTGGAGACTGCTGCAGACTCTCCATGGTATCATGTTAATAAATTCTTAAAATGACACTCGAAGTCACTCTGGTGCTCTTAGTTAGTACTTCCATGGCATATTTGTTTATTTATTTAAATGTATATAAATTTATATTTTTATTATGCTTTGCAGTGCACTACTGCTACAAAATAACAATTTCATGACATAAGCCATAAATGAGCTGAACTTGTGTACATAGGGGATTGTTCATTTGACAGTTGACAGCCTCCCTTATAAATGCAGTAAAAGAACAGAGGACAATGGCAGACTCAGGAGGACATGCCCGACTGGAAACAGTAAACATGTAGCAAATATGGTTTAGAGCAGAGAACCATTAAATAATGTGAGGAAGTGAAGAGAGGTGATATATGGTACAGTAGTTTTAAAAACACAGGGACTGCCACCTGGGATTTAAGGATATTGAATATTAGGTTCCTTAAAACAAAAATGTGCACGAAACACTCAGGCACAAAGGCAAAAAGCCATGTTAAACCTTCATGAAGCAGGCCTTGGCTAAAGTATCACACCTAATTTTCACTTGAAGGTGTGGAGAAGATCTAATGGAATGGTGCTGTGATGGTATGAGTTTGCTGACCATGAAATTCTAAACTCAACAGAGATCTTAAGCCCTATCCGATAGTTAAAGGTACCCTCACTAAAGGGAGGCTATACTGTAACTCCCTACTTTTCAAAGATTAGTTCTCTTCCCTGTTTATCCTCCATGGCATGTCTAGCTGCCAATACTCACTATTTGAGCGGTGGGTCCCTACCAGGGAAGTGATACTTCCAGCTAATGAAGCAGGTTAAACAGTTCATTTATTACAAATGATTTAAAACCACAAAGGATTTCCAAGACACAAGTCCAAAAGCTAAAAAGATATGCCAACGAGTTGCAGACAAACAAATGAAGGCAGAGGAATGAATTCTAGTTCACTTCGTCTTTCTGCCATTCTTCTTGATGTTCCTGGACCATTGTTAATAAGCCTGACTGCTTTCTTACATTTATTTAATTTCCTGCCTATGGGGTGAATTTACATATATGTGGTATTCTTTCAAAAATGCATCTTTTCACACTGGTGGTCTTAAAAGTTCTGGAGAAAGAGATTCCCAGATACCCACAATTTAAGCTGTAAATGCTAACTCTTAAGCACACAAATCTTCCAAATATTAATAGATCAGGTATTTGATGTGTTAAGTGATAGTATCAAACAGATCTGCAAGCTTCCTTGAATGAAATAATTTAGCCAATGTTGTCTGGTTGGATACAGGCCTAATTATTATAATCCCATTGTTTTACACTGCTTGTCATGAGCAGATAGCCCAACTGCTATATAAACAGTGCTGCTTGTTGCAAAGCAGTCCTTTTAACTTTAAACTGATCACTGCTTTCCATTTACATTTAAACCAAAGACTGGCTCCCACTTACAATACTCAAAAACAATACTTTGATCCTTACAAGCATCGGCTTCTGTGCAGAAAGCTGAGTTTGGCTAAAAAGGAAGTGGACATTGAATACCCATCACAGTGGCTCAGTTGTTAGGGGATGTTCTCTCATAGCAGATCAAGTTAAAAGAGACTTAACAATGGAATAAGGTAAAAGGAGAAGTGACAATGGAATTCACTGGAGTTGGTATTGTGATTACAGGTTTTTTTGATAAAAATGCGAACGGTCCTTCACAGACAAAGCCCTCCTCACCACTGCATGCAGCGCTGCCACATGAAAGCAGCAGCTATCATCAAAGACCCCTACCATCCACCAGTGTGATGATTTTTCTCACTACTACCATCAGGTGTGGGGCAGTTTAATGGTTCAGGAATGATGATTACTGTACAACCATCAAGCTTCTGGATAACTTCATGTTTTTCAACTCTCAACTGATTACACAACCTGCAGACTCACTTTCAAGGACCATTAACAACTCATATTCTCATATTTCTTTGTGTTTGCAGTTTACTTGATTTTGCACATTGGTTGTTTGTTAGCCTTTGTCTTTTTAGCCTTAAAGTCTTTCCTAAATTCTATGGTATTTCCTTTTTCCCTGTAAATACTATACTTTCAAGAAAATTAATTTCAACAGAAACATCTACATACTTTAATAACAAATTTTCTTTGAAGTTTGTCTCTATAAACTAGCCTTTGAATAACCTCAATCTTACAAATCTCCCAATAACCCCAGACAAAAGAGAACATCAAACTCTGCCTCTTCCACATTTCCCAACCCAATCTTCTCACTTGGCTCCATGGAATTTATATAAAAAGACTCACTCTGCATTGGCACCTCCTCCCACAACCACATAGAGCAAAGACAGCAGCCACCAGATATGGCAAGGATTCACGAGCGAGGCTTACCTTCAGTGGAGGAAGGTGTGGAATCTGGAGTAGTGGAGACAGTTGAAGCAGATTCCTCTGTTGGTCAAAGTGAAACAAATCACATCAAGCTAGTTAATGTTCCTCCGGCCCCTCACCATCACTACTCCCCTCAACCCCAGTGCTATCTGAGGGTCAGCATGCCCCTCAGATGAAGTGGCAAATGAATACTCATGTCTTCCTCCACTAAGCTGAAGTGACTCAGAACTATCACCAAGTCCAGCGTCTGAACAATGGTCTAGCAATGCTGTATGTGTTACAGTCAGTGCTGGTGTGACAGTGAGTTATGACTGACTGTGTGGGAATGACTGTGTAAGTTGCAATCAGTGCACGAGGTGTGACAGTAACAGTTGTGCTTTAGTCAAATATATACGACTATATATAAGGCATGCGTGCGTGTGTGCGTCTCCATAAATGGAAGATGACAAGAAGTACACTAGGGCTAACACACACACACACGCACACATGTATATGCATAGTTCATCGTCAGTATGAACAAGTTGGGCTGTAAGATTCAATGACCCATTCTTCCCATCATCATCACTACTGACAGGGCAGTGTATGTACAGAAGCACACAAAAACACAGATCATCTTGTTTTTGTGACAGCGCAGGAGGGAGAGAGGGGGAGAGGGGGAGAGGGAGTGTATGTGAGTGTGCATCTGTGTGTGTGAGTGTGCATGTGTGTGTGAGAATGAGTGTATATCTGTGTGTGTGTATGTGCACATTAGTGTGAGTTGGTGTGGGAGAGAGGGAGGGTGGAAGAGAGGGTTGGGAGACAGGGGGAGAGGGGAAAAGAGAGAGGGGGAGAAAGGAAGAAAGAGAGGGGAGAGAGTGAGACAAGGAGAGAGAGGGCAAAAGGGAGTAAGAGAGAGGTTGAGAGAGGGAGAGGGACATGGAGAGTGGGAGAGTGAGGAAAGAAAGATGGGGAGTTAGAGCGGGGACAAGATGAAGTGGGAAAGTAGGTGCAGATACAGGGAGAGAGGGGGTGGGAGAGAGTGGAGAGGAGAGGAGGAAAGTAAGAGACAGAGGTGGGAGATAGGGAGAGGTGTGGGGGAGAAAAGGGTAGAAAGTGGGAGAAGGGATGGGGAGTGGAGGGAGAGGAAGTGGCAAGGAGAGGGGAGGAGAGAGAGGGGGCAGTGAGAAGAGGTTGAGGAGGACAGGGAAGAAGAAGGAGTAAGATGGAAAAACAAACAAAGAGTGAGGGGGAGAGAGGATGGAAAAGGAGAGAAAGAGTGCTGGCAGAGTGGAGGAGAGGTGGAGGGGGAGATAGGGAGGGGCAAGGGTGCAGGAAAGTAGTATGGAGGAGAAGGATGGTTAGACTAGGGAGAGGAGGGGTTGAGAGAGGGGAGGAGTAGTAGTAGAGTAGGGTGAGGTGGAGAGTGGGGGTGTAAGAGGGAAAGAGGAAGAGTGGGGAGAGAGGTGGAGAGCAGGTGCAAAGTGTGATGGGAGAGGGGTAGGAGAGGTGTGAGAGGGAGAGGAGGAGAGGGAGCAGAGGGATAAAGAACAAATAGAAGAAAGAGAAAAAGGGGAGAAAGAGAGAGAGGAGGGGAGAGAGAAGGTGACTGACAGGAGGAAGAGAGACATAAGGGGAGGGAGTGAGACGGAGAGAGTGAGGTAAGAGAGAGGGGTGAGAGAGAAGGAAAGAGCAAAAGGGAGAGAGAGGGTGAGGAGAGTGAAAGAAGGGGGAGGGAGGGGGTAGAGAGAGAGGGAAGGAGAGGGAGAGAGGGCAGGGTGGAAAATGAGAGGGGGCAGGGATGGAGAGAGACCAAGGGAGAGGGGGAGAAGGAGAGGCAGTGCAAGAGGGAGAAGGAAAGAGAGAGAAGGGGTGGAGAGAGAGGGAAAGAGCAGAGAAAAGGAGAGAGAGAAAGGAGTGGAGAGACACCGAGAGGGAGAGAGGAGAAGAGCAGGAGGGGAAGAGCAATAGGAAGGCAAAGAGAGAGAGAGGGAGGAGGAGGAGAGTAGAGGGAGAGCAGGAGAAAAAGGGAAAGAAACAGGGAGAGTGGGAAGAGAAAGGGAGAAGGAAAGCAAGGTGGGCAAGGGGAGAAAAGAGTAAAATTGGGAGAAGCATTGGGGAAGGAGGTAAGAGGGGGACAAAGGGGAGACGGGGAGAGAAGAGGCTAGCGAGAACAGGGGCAAGGAATGATGGGGTGGGGGAAGGAAACGAATGAGAAGTGGGGAGTAGGAGAGGGAGAAGGAGCAAGATGGAGAGACAGAGGGAGGGTGGAGAGAGATAGAGGAGAATGGGGAGAGAAGAGGGAAAGAGTGAGACAGTGAGAGAGAGGGAGAGACAGTGAGGAAAGGGAAAGGGTGAGAGAGGGCCAGGAAGAGAGGGAAAGAGAGGGAGTAGGAGAGAGAGGGCGAGGGGAAAAGAGCGGGAGAGGTGGAGTCAGAAAGAGGGGGCATGGAGAAACAGCGAGAGGGAGGGAGACAGAGGGAGAAGAAAAGGAAAAGAGAGAGGGATAGCGGAGAGGGTTAAGAGAGAGAGATGGGGAGAAGGAAGGAAGAGGGAGAGCAAAGAGTGGTTGTAGACTGGTCATATTCTGCATGGAGGTCGGTGACCAGTGGTATGCCTCAGGGATCAGTTCTGGGACCTCACACTCTTTATGGTTTTTATAAAATACCTGAATGAGTAAGTGCAGGGATGGGTTAGTAAATTTGCTGATGACACAAAGGTTGGGGGTGTTGTGGACAGTGTGAGAGGGCTGTCAGAGGTTACAGTGGGACATTGATAGGATGCAAAACTGGGCTGAGAAGTGGCAGATGGAGTTCAACCCAGATAGGTTTGAGGTGGTTCATTCTGGTAGGTCAAATATGATGGCAGAATTATAGCATTAATTGCAAGACTCTTGGCAGTGTGGAGGATCACAGGGATCTTCGGGTCCGTGTCCATAGGACACCTAAAGCTGCAACGCACATTGACTCTGTTAAATAAGAAGCCATATGGTGCATTGGCTTTCATCAACCGAGGAATTGAGTTTAACAGCTATAACCGTGGGATTGAGTTTAATGTTATAGCTAAAAAGGACCCTGATCAGACGCCACTTGAAGTACTGGTCACCTCTCTACGGGAAAGACGTGGAAAGTATAGAAAGGGTGCAGAGGAGATCTACAAGGATGTTACCTGGATTGGGGAGCATGCCTTATGAGAATAGGTTGAGTGAACATTGGCCTTCTCTTCTTGGAGTGACGGAGGATGAGAAGTGACCTGATAGAGGTGTACAAGATGATGAGAGGCATTGACCATGTGGACAATCAGAGGCTTTTTCCCAGGGCTGAAATAGCTAACAAGAGAGGGCACAGAGTTAAGGTGCTTGGAAGGAGGTACAGAGGAGATGTCAGGGGTAAGTTTTTTACACAGAGAGTGGTGAGTGCGTGGAATGGGCTGCTGGCAACGGTGATGGAGGCAGAAACGATAGGGTCTTTTAAGAGACTCCTGGATAGCTACATGGAGCTGGGAAAAATAGAGGGCTATGGGTAACCCTAGGTAGTTTCTAAAATAAGTACATGTTCGGCACAGCATTGTGGGCCGAAGGGCCTGTACTGTGCTGTAGGTTTTCTATGTTCCTATGCTTCTAAGGGGGGAAAGGGAAAGAGAGAAAAAGAGGAAGAGGAAAGGCAATAGGCAGTGGTGGGAAATAGGGAGAGGCAAAGGGGATAGGGTGGGGAAGGAGGTGTAGGGTGGGAGGAAGGAGAGAGGAAGGTGAGAGGTGGGAGAGAGGAGGGACTGAGAAAAGGTGACAGACAGAAGGGGAGAGTGAGACAGGGAGAGAGACAGAGAGAGTGAAGTAAGAGGTAAGAGAGAGGGAGGAGAGGGGGTGATGGGGAGAGAGGGGGTGTTGGGGAGATGGGGTGGGGAAAGGGGGGTTGGGAGGGGGGTGGGGAGAGAGGGGGTGTGGGCGAGAGAAAGGCGGTGAGAGGGAGGGTGAGAGGGCAAAAGAGAGAGAGGAGGGTTAGACGGCAAACACGAGGAAATCTGCAGATGCTGTAAATTCAAGCAACACACACAAAATGCAGGCCAGGCAGCATCTATAGGGAGAAGCACTGTCGACGCTTCGGACCGAGACCTTTCGTTAGGACTAACTGAAAGGAAAGATAGTAAGATATTTGAAAGTAGGAGGGAGAGGGGAAAATGCAAAATGATGGGAGAAGACCAGAGGGGGTGGGGTGAAGCTGAGAAGGGGAGGAGGAGCATTAATAGAAGTTAGATTGACACTTCTCTAACTTCCGTTAATGCCCCTCCTCCCCTTCTTACCCCATCCCTGATATATTTAGTGTTTTCCTCCCTCCCTTTTTTTTTCTTTCTCTCTCTGCCCATCACTCTTTGCCTGTTCTCCATCTCCCTCTGGTGCTCCCCTCCTCCTTTCTTTCTCCTGAGGCCTCCGGTCCCATGATCCTTTCCCTTCTCCAGCTCTGTATCCCTTTCGCCAATCACCTTTCCAGCTCTCAGCTTCATCCCACCCCCTCCGGTCTTCTCCTATCATTTCGCATTTTCCCCTCCCCCCAATACTTTCAAATCTCTTACTATCTTTCCTTTCAGTTAGTCCTGACGAAGGGTCTTGGCCCGAAACGTCGACGGTGCTTCTCCCTATAGATGCTGCCTGACCTGCTGTGTTCCACCAGCATTTTGTGTGTGGTGCAGAGGAGGGTTAGAGCAGGGCAGGGAGCGAGGGAGAGGAACAGAGATAGAGTGTGGAAAAAGGGAGGTGGAATTAGGGTGGGGAGAGAAAAGGACAGGAAAAAGAGAGCTAGAGGTGGAGAGAAGAAGAGAGTAAGAGGGAGGGGGAGAATGAGAGACAGCAAGGATGAGAGAGAAAAGGAGATGGGGAGAGAGTGTAAGGGTGAGGAGGCGAGAGGGGGAGGGAGAGGGAATGAGAAGGACAGAGATGGAGGGGTAGAGATTGAGAGAGAGTGAAGGGACAAGGGAGAGACAGAGGAGGAGGAGGAGGAGTGGAGAGAGACTGGTCGGAAGAGCAGGAAAAGGAGAGAGTAGGGGAAAGGCAGAGCAAGAGGGAAATGGAAAGAAAGAGAGAAGGGGGTGTGTGAGAGGGAGGGGTGAGAGAGGGATGGAGAAGGAGAGCAAGAGGAAAGAAAATGAGAGAGGGGAGGAAGGGAGGTGTGTGGAGGGAGAAACAGGGTGGAGTGGGAGAGAGAAAATGAAGGAGAGAGGGAGAGAGAGGGCAAGAGAGAGAAGGAAATGCAGAGAGAAGGCAAAGGAGAGAGAGAGGAGAGGGAGAGTGAGGGGAGGGGTGGATGACAGAGACAGAGTGGGGGGTGGAGAAAAAGGGTGGAGGAATGGAGAGAGAGGAAGAGGGAAAGAGAAAGGAAGAGAAAGAGGGGAAAGAGAGAGAGAGGGTGGAGATGGAGGGGGAGACACAGAGAGCTGGAGACGGAGAGAGATTGGGAGAAGGAAAGAGAGGGAGAGGGTGAGTGGGAGAGAGAGGGACAGTGGAGAGGAAAGTAGAAATGGAGGGACAGAGAGAGAGATTGGAGAGAGAGGGGACAGAGGGAGGGGAAGAGGAAGGGAGAGGAAGGAGGGATAAGGAGCAAGAAGGAGAAAGAGAAAAAGAGGGAGAGAGAGAGAGAAGGGGAGAGAGTGAGACAGGGAGAGGAGGAGAGAGGGAGAGGGGAGTTAGTGAGAGAGATGGAGAGAGAAGGAGAGAGGGAGAGTGAGGGAAAGAGGGAGAGGGAGAGAGTGGGTGGGGGAGAGAGAGATGGAGAAAGAGGGCAAGAGGGAGGAGTGAGAGTGAGAGTGGGGATGGAAAGGGAGACAGGAAGAGGGGCAGCAAGAGGTGGGAAGAGGGGAGAGACAGGGCAAGAAGGAGAGGGAAAGAGAGAGGGGTGAGAAAGAGCCTGGAGGAGGAGAGAACAGGGAGAGCAAGAGGAAAAAAGAGAGAGAGAAAGGGAGAGAAGAGGGAGATTTAGAGTGGGTGAGAGAAGGAAAGGCTGGAGGGGGAGGGAAGGAAAGAGAGAGGAGAGAAGGTGAGAGGGTGAGCAAGGGAAAGGGAAAGAGAGGAGTGCAGGGGAAATGGAGTGGTGAGGAGTGAGAGGGAAGGGGTAAGCGAGAGGCAGAGGGAGGAGATGGATATCAAGCAAAATAGGAGAAAGAGTAAAAGAGGGAGAGAGAGATGTAACAGAGGTGGAGAGGGAGTGAGAGAAGTGAGGGAGAGTAAGAGGGGAGGGAGGAGAGGGAGGTAGAGTGAGGGAGACAGGGGGAGAGAGCAAGGAAAGGGGAAAGAGAGAGAAAGCGGAGAGCGAGAAAGCGGTGAGAGCACGGAAGAGGGGAGATGGGTAAAGAGGGAATAGGAGAGGGAAAGAGGGAGTAGGAGAGACAGGGTGGAGAGGGAGAGGGAGAGAGGGAGGGATGGAGAGTGATAGAATGGGAGGGAGACAGGGGGTAGAGAGGGAATGAACAAGGGAGAGAGAAAAAGGAAGGTGAAGAGAGACCAAGAGGGAGAAGGAATGTAGGGGAGAGACAGAGCGGGAAATAGAGAGGGATGAGAGCGTTGGGGGAGAGTGGAGAGGGGGAAAAAGAGGGAGAGAAAAGAGAGAGGGAGAGAGAGAGGAGAAGGAGGGTAGAGAGAAAGGGAGAGGGCTGGACAAGAGGGCTGAAGAGAAAGAGGGTAGAAAGCTGGATGAGAGGGTGGGAGGGTGGAGGGCTGAAGACAGGGTAGAGGGCTAGTTGAGATGGAGAAGAGTGGGTGTGAAAAGAGGAGGGATAGTAGGGTGGAAAAGGGGTCAGAAAGGGGGAATAGATGAGAGAAAAGAGAAGGGAGTTAGGCAAGTGTGGGTGAACAAAAGAGATAGAAGAGAGAGGGAAGACTGGGGGGAAGAGTTGTTGGGAGTGAGTCAGTGAGGTTAGGGTGTGGGAAGAGGGGGAAAGAATTTGGAGGAATGTGTGGGTGAAGTTAGGGTGTGGGAAGAGCGGGTGTGAAGAATGGGGAATGAAACAGCAGAAGAGGGGGGAAAGAGGGGGGAGAGGGGGAGGGGGAAGAGGGGCGAGGGGAAAGGGGGGGAAAGAGGGGGAAGAGGGGGGAAGCATGGGGAAAGGGGAGGAGGGGAAGAGACAGAGATAAGAAAGAGGGATGAGAGGGGAAAGAGGGAAGAAAGAGAAGGTGGGTTGAAAGGGGTGAAGAGTGGGTGCAAAAAAGGGTAATGAAAGGGTGAAAGAGAGAGAAAAAGGGGGAAGAGGGAGGAAAAGGGAATGGGGCCAAGTGCGGGAGAACATAGGGATTTGAAAGAGAGTTGGAAGACTGGGGAGGGTGAGAGAGGGAGAGAAGATAAGGCATGGGAAAAGGGAAGAGTGTGGGGAAGGGGAGGAAGAGAAGGGCAGGAAAGGGGAAGAAGGGGAAGAGGTGAGAAAGGGGAAGAGGGAAGAAAAAGTGGGGAAGTGGGAGAAAGAAGGGAGGGGCGGGAGGGGGAGGGAAGGGGATAGAGAAGGGGAAAGGCAGATGAAAGAAAGGGTTGATGAGGGGGAAGAGGGGGTGGAAGAGTGGGATGAGGGGGGGAAGAGGGGGTGGAAGAGTGGGATGAGAGGAGGGAAGAGGGGATGAGTGTGGGGGAGGGGGAAAGAGAGAGGGGGAGAGAAGGGAAAAAGATAGAGTAGGTAAAAGGGGAAAAGGGGGTAGAGGGGTGAAGAGAGGGGGTGAGATGGGTTAAGAGAAGGTGTAAGTTTGGGGAAAGAGGGGGAGAGGGGGAGGGGAAGGGGAGAGTGGACGGAGGGGAGAAAAAGTGGGGGTGTGAGAAAGGAGGGAGGGGCAGGAGAGGGAGGGAAGTGGATAGAGAGGTGGAAAAGGCAGGTAAAAGAGAGGGTTGACAAGAGGGGGAACAGGGGGTGGGAGAGTGGGAAGAGAGGTGTGGAAAGAAGAGGGATGAGCATGGGGGGGTGGGGAAAGTGGGAAAAAGAGATGGGGAAGTGTGGGTAAAAGGGAGAAGAAGGGGAAAGAGAGAGGAAAAGGGGTGATGAAAGGTGGTGAGATGGGCATAAGAGATAAGTTAGAGGAAGGGGAAGAGAGGGGTAAGGGGGAAGAGAGGGGGAAGGGGGAAGAGTGGGAGAAGGGAGTGAAGATATGAGGGAAGATTTGGGAGAAGAGATGCAGGAAGAGATGGAGGAAGAGAATGAAAAGAGGGTGAAGGGGAAGTGGGTGCAAGAGGGAAGGAGGGGTCGAGGAAATGGGAAGGAGGAAGAGAGGGGAAAGAGGTTTAAGAGTGGGAGAAGAAGGGGAAGAGAGGTGGAAAAGAGGAGAATGAGAGAGGGGGAAAGGGAATAGAGACAGGGTGGAGAGGAGGTAGAGAGGGGGAAGAGGGGATGTGATGAGAAGTGATGGTAAAGATATGGGGAGGAGAGGGGAGAAAGAGAGGGGGTGAATGAATGGGGATGCAAGAGGAGATGAGGGAGAAAATATTGAGAGAAAAGAGGTGAGGAAGGGATGGGAGAAGAGATGGGGAAGGGGAGGAGGGAGAAGTTGGAGAGGTGGGAGGGGAGAAGAAGGGGAGAGGAGAGCAAAGGGGAAGGAGAGGGGTGAGAGAGTGCAGAAGGAGAGTGGTACTGTAAAGGGTGAGGAGAGGGGAGACGAAGGGTAAGGGAGGGGAGAAAGAGAGGGAAGTGTGGGAGGAAGTGAGGGGTTGGGGAAGGTGTTTGGGGAAGAGAGGAGGAGTGGAAAAAAAAAGGGGAAGCAGGGGAAGGGTGTGGGAAATCAGTGGGGGGCAAATAGAGGGAAGAGTGGGGAGGTGGGAATGAGGGGTAATGTGGCAGATGACGAGGAAGGGGGAATGAGGAAGTGGAAAAGTGGGGGTTGAGAGGGGAAAGAGGAGGGAGGGAGGAGAGACAGTGTGAGTGCTCATTGAGATGGTGATGAGTCTGAGGGAGACATGCAGAGGTGGAGATAAGGTGATGCTGGTGGGAGGATGAACTGCCTTTGTGCATCAGCACAGGTCCCCATGGTCCTGGGTCCACTCCACCCCCGAGGACACGGCCACCCACTCCCCTATCTGCAGTCCTTGCTTGAACTCCCAATCTCCCTCTCTTGTTGCACCTCTTCCCTCCCCTCAGCGCCTACACCCCCTCCATCTCACCCACTGCCTTTCCACTACCACCTTTTCATGTTCCCTCTTCCATTCTCTTTCCACCTACCCCGCCTCTTCCCTCCCCATCTCTTGACAACTCCCTCCACCATAACCATCTCCACTTCCCTAAGCATCCCCAACGTTCCTCCTTCCCTCATCTCCCCCTCCCTTCTCTCTCACCTCCCCTCTTCTGTTCTCCCCAAGCCTCCCCACCACAACCTGGCTTCCATCCCTCTCTCGACCATCCACTCCCCCTCCCATAACTCGCCCCACCCCTCCCACTTTCTTTCTCCACTATACACCGCCCCCACCACGCATCACCTCCCCCTTCCTCACATCTTCCTCCTCCCGTCCTCTCCGCCCTTCCCCACCCCTCCTTCCTCCTCCCCGCTCCCAACCCTCTTCTCAGCTACCCTCCTCCACTTCCTCCTACCGACCCACTTCCCCTTCTCCTCTCCCGTTCCTCCCTCTCCCCACCACTAACCCCTCACAATCCCTCCCCTGTCGTGCCCACCCCAATCCCAACGCTCTCCCTCCCCATGCACCGGTACCGGCAGCGAAAGGGCGGACGTACTGCAGTGGCCGAAACCCAGCACCTGCCCCATCACATGCGGCCCGTCAGCGGCAGTAGCCGGACTCTCGATGCGGAGCCGCTGGCCCGACCACCATCTCTGGGCTCCGGGCTGCCGCCCAACTTAGTCCCCGTCAGCCGGGGAACTCATCATAGGCCTGGAAGATGCTCCGCTACCTCTTCCCCTCCCCCACACTCCTCCTCTCCGTCTGCCACTCCCCTGCCTCCACCTCTTCCGTCCCTCTCTGCCTTCCTCTCCTTCCCCCACCACTACCTGTGCCCCCCGCTTCCCTCCCTGTAAACCCCCTCTCCTGTCTGCTTTCTCTTTCCTCTCTCCTTTCCCCTTTTTCTTTCCTTACATCCCTTGCCTTTCTCCCACTCTCGCTCTCTTCCTCTCCCTGATTGTGTTGCTATTTGATTCTCTCTCTCTCTCTGCTCTTTCTCTCGTTCCCTCTCGCTCTCTCGCCCTTTCTCTTTTTCTTTCTTGTTCTAGCTCTCAGACGCACGCACCTCCTCTGGGGGTGCAGATTGGGAAGACAAAGGAACCGCAGGAAAGGAGAGAGCAGATTTAGCTGGAGAGTAATTCCGGCCCCAGAGAGGAATTTTACAGCGGGAGGCTAATTAGCGGGAGGCTGTGGTAAGCAAACCAGACGAGGAGCAGGGGGAGAGGGGAGAGGAAAGGAAGGAGCAGTGAGTGAGGGATGGTTTGAGGGTGGAGTGAAGAGAAGAGGGAGGTGGAGAGGGTGAAGAGGGACAGGGAAGGAGTGTGGAGAGATAGAGGGAAGGAAGGTAGGAGCAGGATGGGAGAGAGTGAATGTGGGGGGGGGTAAAGAAAAGTGGCAGGAGGGTGTGGAGAGAGAAGGAACAGGAGAGAGGGGATGCATAGTCAGAGACTGGTGGATGGTGGGAGCTGTTCAAGGTGAGATGAGGGTGTGGGAGAGAGGAGGAAGGGATTTGCCTGCATTTGGCCCATTGCCCTCTAAACCTCTCCTCTCCATGTACTTAACTTTTCAGAGTTGCTAATGTGTCTGCCTCAATCATCATTTCTAGCAGCTCCTTCCAAATATGAGATAAAACTGGTTATTGGCTTATTATTTTCACATGTTTGCACGCATCCAGACAAATAATTCCATAAAATAAAACCACCACAAACGACAGAGGTCCTTAATTGTGCTCGTACTATGCTAGTGCCTCAAGCCCATTGACTATTCGTTTCCCCCCCCCCCCATCCCACCAATCTCCCTCCTGGCACTTATCCTTGTAAACGGAATAAGTGCTACACCTGCCCTTACACTTCCTCCCTCACCACCATTCAGGGCCCCAGACAGTCCTTCCAGGTGAGGCGACACTTCACCTGTGAGTCGGTTGGTGTGATATACTGCGTCTGGTGCTCCCGGTGCGGCCTTCTATTGGTGAGACCTGATGCAGACTGGGAGACTGTTTCATTGCACACCTACGCTCTGTCCACCAGAGAAAGCAGGATCTCCCACGCATTTTAATTCCAGGTCCCATTCCCATTCTGATATGTCTATCCATGGCCTCCTCTACTGTCAAGATGAAGCCACAGTCAGGTTGGAGGAACAACACCTTATATTCCATCTGGGTAGCCTCCAACCTGATGGCATGAACATTGATTTCTCTAACTTCCATTAATGCCCCTCTTTCCCTTCTTACTCCATCCCTATTTATTTTTATTTTATATATATGTGTATTTTTTCTTTTATTTTCTCTCTTTTCCTCTCACAGTAACTCCTTGCTTGTTCTCCATCTTCCTCTGGTGCTCCCCTCCCCCTTTCTTTCTTCCAAGGCCTTCCGTCCTATGATATTCCCCCTTCTCCAGCCCTGTATCCCTTTTGCCAATCAACTTCCCAGCTCTTAGCTTCATCCCTCCCCCTCCTGTCTTCTCCTATCATTTTGGGTCTCCCCATCCCCTTCCCACTTTCAAATCTCTTACTCTCTCTTTTTTTCCATTAGTCCTGACAAAAGGTCTCGACCCAAAACTTCAACTGTACTTCTTCCTATAGATGCTGCCAGGCCTACTGCTTTCCACCAGCATTTTGTGTGTGTTGCTCAAGCCCATTGTATTGGTTATTTACATAAATGATATAGTTCACTGTATCCATGTGATAAATAAATCTAAATCTTAGTACTGAGCATTTACATTCCCCTTTTATACACAGTACAAGTTAATTCTTCAAAAAATCCAGCTGTTCATATGTGATTTTCCTTTATTGGCTTGACTGTTAGTACCTTGGTAATTTCTAAATGTTTAAACTTAAAAGTTCTAACATTTTCCTGATGAAAGATGTTCTTCCTTTTTTGAATAAAGGAGTTACCTGCCACTTTTATGTTCATCGGATCAAGCCCATTAAATCACATGCTCAACAGTTTGCTCGGTTTGATTGTAATTTTCTACTTTGTAATTCAGAGCTATTTATGGAGTGTTACTGTATCTTCCACTTCCACAATGAATTCTGGTGCAAGACATTTGTGTTTAATTTGTCAGCCATTTCTTTGCCTTTCATTATTAATTCCCTCTTCCTCTGGGAGAAACACCTAATTTGTTTCTTTTTAAAACATCTATAGAAACTTAATCTGTCCATCACAGGAAAATCCCTGCCCACCATTGAGCACATCTGCAAGGAACGATGCCACAGGAAAGTAGCCATGCTCTCTTCTCACTGCTGCCATCAGGATAGATGTACAGGAGCCTCAGGTCCCACATCACCAGGTTCAAAAACAGGCTCAACCATCAGGCTCTTGAACCTCATTCACCCCATCCTTGAACTGATCCAAAACAGCAAGGACTCTACAACTCTTTTCATTGGATATATTTTGCTTATTTATTATTATTGTTGTTTTGGGGTTTTTTTCTCATCTTGTATTTGCACAGTTTGTTGTCTTTGGCACATTGGTTGTTGTCTGCACTCTTTCATTGATTCTATTTACTGTGAAAGTTCGTTAGAAAATGAATCTCCGAGAAAATAAATTTACTTTGAACTTTCAATCATTAGGTTTTCAGTCTTGGTGTGTAGTTTTTCATTGATTTTGTGTGTTCTGCTGAGAATGCCTGTAAGGAAATAAATCTCAGGGTAGTATATGGTGATATATGCATAATTTGATAATAAATTTATTTTGAATTTTTGCTTCAGTTTGAACTTTATTATGTTCAATCCAATCTTCTGACATGTCACAATGGAGGAATCTGCTGGAGGAACTCAGTGAGTCAAGCAGCATTTGTGAGTGGATAGGAATAATAGACATTTCGGGTTGAAACCCTGCATCAGGACTGAGAGTGGAGAGGGAAGGTGTAGAGAGGGGGAGGGTTGAGACAAAGGCTGGTAGGTGATTGGTGGACTGAGGAGGAATGAATTTCTTGTGTCTCCTTCTGACAAGTCACCTTTCTTTGTAATGTACATTTCCTTTAAATTTCAGTTGCTTGGAAAGTATTCTGAGAAATCTGCCTTCGTGTAGTGTCTGAACAATCCCTTAACTAAGTTTGAGAATTTGGTTTAACTAGTTCTGCTTCAGTAGCACTTCAGAAGCACCAGTAATGTTATATTGTTTACATTTTAACTTGTGACATAAATGCACCTAATTATTTGTGGCAATATTACTTTATTTATTTAGGAATACAATGTGGCCTTCTAGTGATCCCTGATTTAACCCTAGCCTAGTCATGGAACAATTTACATTGATCAATTAACCTCCTAACTGATGCATCTTTGGACTGCGGGAGAAAACACACACATTTCATAGGGAGGACGTACAGACCCTTTACAAGTGACATCGGAACTTAACTCTGATGCCTCGAGCTGTAATAGAGATAACCACTATGCTACCATTGTGCCCTTCATATGTTGTTTGTAAGTTACATGCACTGTGTTGTGCATCTGGGTTTGGAGGAATGTTGTTTCGGCTGGTGGTACACATTGACTTCAGCTCTGCCTTTAATACCATCATTCCAAATAAACTGATTCCTAAGCTCCGGATCCTGGGTCTTAGCACTCAGATCTGCAGCTGGATCTTCAACTTCCTCACAGACAGGACCCAGGCTGTAAAAATAGGGGACAAGCTCTCCTCTACAATCACTCTGAGCACTGGTGCCCCACAAGGCTGTGTACTCAGCCCCCTGCTGTACTCACTGTACACCCATGATTGTGTAGCCAAGTTTCCATCAAACTCAATATATAAGTTTGCTGATGATACCACAATTGTAGGCCGTATCTTGGGTAATGATGAGTCTGAGTACAGAGAGGAAATTAAGAACCTGGTGGCATGGTGCGAAGACAATAACCTATCCCTCAACGTCAGCGAGATGAAGGAATTGGTTGTTGACTTCAGAAGGAGTAGCTGACTGCACAACCCCATCCACATCGGTGGTGCACAGGTGGAACAGGTCAAAAGCTTTAAGTTCCTCGGTGTGAATATCACAAATGACCTGGCTTGGTCTAACCAAGCAGAGTCCACTGCCAAGACGGCCCACCAGTGCCTTTACTTCATGAGAAAGTTGAAGAAATTTGGCCTGTCCCCTAAAACCTTCACTAATTTTTACAGATGCACTGTAGAAAGCATTCTTCTAGGGTGCATCACAACCTGGTATGGAAGTTGTCCTGTCCAAGACTGGAAGAAGCTGCAGAAGATCGTGAACATAGCCCAGCACATCACACAAATCAATCTTCCATCCTTGGACTCACTTTACACTGCATGCTGTCGGAGCAGTGCTGCCAGGATAATCAAGGACACGACACAGAAGGTTCATGAGCTTGAAGATTCATACGGCCAGATTTGGGAACAGCTTCTTTCCAACTCTGATAAGACTGGTGAATGAATCCTGACCTGGATCTGGGCCGTACCTTCCAAATATCCGGACCTAACTTGCACTATCTTACTTTCCCTCTTCTATTTTCTAATTATGATTTATAATTTAATTTTTTTATTATATTTACTTGGATTTGTACTTCAGGGAGCACGAAGCGCAGAATCAAATATCGCTGTGATGATTGTACGCTCTAGTATCAATTATTTGGTGACAGTAAAGTATATGCTGAATGACAATAAAGTAGAACTTGAACTTCCAGGCTGTGCTCCGTAGAAACAGAAACAGAATCATGAGGATCCAGTACTGAAAACAGTGTACTGCTGGTCTGAGGATATAGATAAGCTTATACGTGGCCACTTTGAGTGGATAGAATGGTCTATATTCTAATTGAGTATGTCAAGTGTGCCTATTAAAGGGGCCATATTTCCCAACCCAAAAATATAGATGAACCAAGAGGTCTGCGGCATTCAAATCAGCTATACTAGAAATTAACATGATACTCCACATTCAGTTATTGCTTTTCCCTTGTACTACCTTGATGAAATGATCTGTACTGATGACTTGCAAAACGAAGTTTTTCAGTGCACTTCACTTCAATAAGTGAATGTTCGCAAATTTAAACTAATGTTTAAGCCACTGGACCCATTTTTCTCTCTCAAACTGAATATAAACAGTAATTACTGCATTCAAGAGGTACCTTCACAATGATATGAATCCCGTATCAGTACATACCCAGGTTTGGTGCTTCTGCTCTCTGATTGGCTACAGTCTCTGAGGTTGCAAGAAACTCGCTACAAACTTCTCAGTGCCCATCTGGCTTCCCCGTGATTATTGTTGGATCTTTCTGACAATCTCACTTCCTTTTCACCAATCCCACTGTGTAATTACTGTTCTGGGCCTGTACGAGTGAATTCTTGCTTTTATTATTTCTATTCTCCACCCACACCACCATTCCTGAATTTCAGTCCTCTCTTATAAACTCGGTGGCCACTTTATTAGGTATCACAGAGTGTGTATTCATGTCTTCTGCTTCTGCTGTCCATTCACTTCAAATTTTGATGTGTTGTGCTTTCAGAGGTGCTTTAACACACACCACTATTGTAACATGAGTTTATTTAAGTTACTGTCACTGTCCTGTCAGCTTGAACCAGTCTGACCATTCTCCTCTGACCTCTCTCATTTAAAAAGCATTTTCATCCGCAGAACTGTCGCTTACTGGATTTTTTTTTGTATTTCACACCATTCTCTATAAACTCTAGACCACCCCATCTGGCACCAACAATCATTCCATGGTCAAAGTCATTTAGATCACATTTCTTCTCTGTTCTGATGTTTGGTCAAACCAACAACTGAACCTCTTGCATGCTTTTTTTGCATTCGTTTGCTGATTAGGTGTATGGGTGTACCTAATAAAGTGGCCACTGAGTGTATGTCCATAGGGCGTTAAACCCAATCTTCTGATGAGTTACAACAAACAGTATGCTGGTGGAACTCAATGGGTGGAGACCCAAGATCAGGACTGAGAGTGGAGAAGGAGATAGCCAGTATAAAGATGAGAGAGGTAGGGGTTAGGTTCTTGTGTCTCCTTCTGACGTCACCTTTCAAATTCAAGTTCAAATTTATTGTCATTTAACTGTACATATGTATACTGCCAAATGAGACAACCCTCCTCCAGACAAGGTACACAACATAGTTGTTGTTGTTGTTGGTCCTTCGGAATCAAAGACGACCACGACTTCTGTCAGGTGGAGGGTTTGTGACTGTGGGTCCTGAGGTGACTGGTGAGGCCAATCCGGGCCCTGAAAGCTTGCCCACATGTGGGACACATGAGGGTAGGTGCTGCAGTGGAAGTGGAGGTAGCTCGAGCCTTGCGCGCGGCGCGTTTCCTCTGAGCCTCTGCGGTGTGTCTGATTTCTGCTGCATACGCTCCTTCAGTGGTCCTGCTCCACCAGGTTGGGTGGTCCAGAGCAAGCGATTCCCATTTACTGGGATTGATGTTGAGATCTTTGAGGGACACTTTGAGGCAGTCTTTGAAACTTTTTTTCTGCCCTTCAACTGAGCGCTTGCCCTGGCTCAGCTCTCCATACAGCAGCTGTTTTGGTAGCCGACTGTCAGACATCCTGACGACATGGCCAGCCCATCTGGCTTGGGCTTTCTGTAGGAGGGTGCAGACGCTGTGGGTGCTAGCCCGCTCCAGGACCTCCGTGTCTGGGACTTTGTCCTGCCATCGTACTTGGAGAAGTCTGCGGAGGCAGCTCAAGTGGAAGTGGTTGAGCTGTTTAGCATGTCTGCTGTAGACAGTCTAGGTCTCGCTGGCATAGAGGAGGGTGGTGAGAACCACTGCTCAGTAGACCTTCAGCTTGGTGGTAAGGCTGAGTCCTCTCCGCTCCCATACATTCTCACAGAGTCTCCCAAAGGCGGCACTGGCTTTGGCAATTCTGTTGCTGATCTCTGCATCTATGTTCACCGTACGTGATAGAGTACTGTACCACAGAGGAAAATTTCCACTTTCATGTGGGTTTCAAATTTATAACCATTCACTACTGGAGCCTGCATGCTTCCCACTGCACCATATCTTACTCCAGCAGTCTCCCACATCTTCCAGCAACTCTAATGTCTACTGCTAAGTTTCAGGTCTCTGATTGCACTGGACAACAAAGATTTTGCTTCCTGAATGCTTCTAGGTATATCTTATGGATTTTGGGCTGCTGATCATGTAAATCTCCATGAAATGTTATCATACACCACTTTTTCAAAATCATTTATATTTGTCATTTCAATTTATAATTCACTTCAGAATAACTGAAGCCAAGATTAAGGAAGACGTTTTTTTGTTGGTTCACAAATCAAGCATGTCATCAATGACAGGCAATTCGAAGAACTTCTAGTTTTGACTGGAGAAAATTGTATGGAAGGCATGCAAGAATGTTTTTGAGACTTTTCTTGGCAACAACAGAGTACTAATTAAAAGTCTTTTAAAGCCAAAGGCGGAGGGGTGGTGGGGACGGGGTTTGCTTCATGATCAATTCCTCAAGGTGTAAAAATGTGGCGGTGTTACCAGATCTGGAACCACCTAGCGATCAAGTGCCAACCACTTTACTGCCATGGGAGATTTCAGCAAGCATTTTGGTGTCTATTCTACCTCATGCCAATGTCAAACAGGCTCTACACTATACATAATCAACAGGCATGAGACAGCACATCTTGATACCTTCCCCAATGATCAATTAAGCTGCTGTCTAGTACACCTTTGGAATGTGAGATGAAAGCAAAGCACTCAGAGAAAACCCATGCATTCCATAAGGGGGATGTACAGAGATATTAAGGATGACATCTGTCTTACAGATGTCATGTGTTTTTGTGTGCGTGTGTGTGTATTTTGGTATACATGTTTTTGCGTGTATGTGTTTTTTGTGTGTGCTTGTGGTGCACTGTATGTTTGTGTGTGTGTGTGTGTGTGTGTGTGTGTTCCTGTGTTGTTTTGTGTGCATGTTTTTTACACTTACGTGTCCTGTATGTGTGTTTTAGGTATGTTTCTGTGTGTGTGTTTATGACTGTGTGTGATTTTGTGTGTGCATATTTTTGCTTCTGTGTCTTTGTGTGTGGTTTATGTATGTGTTTTTGAGTGTGTGTATGTGTGTTTTTGTGTGTGTTTGTGTGTCTGTGGGTGTGTTTTGTCTGCATATACATTTGTGTGTGTATTTGTGGCTGTATATTTGTGTTTGTTTGTGATTGTATGTTTTTATGTGTATGTATATGTGTCTTGTGAGTTTGTGTCTGTGTTTCAGTGTGTTTTTGTTTCTGTGTGTTTTTGTCTGTGTATGTGACTGTGTGTGTATGTGTTTTGTGTGGCTGTGTGTTTTGTGTGTGAGTTTGTGTATTTGTGTTAGTGTGTGTGGTTGTGTGTGTGTGCACATTTGTGTGCATTTCTGTGTGTTTTTGTTTGTATATGTGTGTATTTTTCTCTGTGTATGTGCGTGTTCATATTTTCTTGTGTGTGTGTTTTGCGTGCATTTTTCTATCTGTTTGTGTTTTTGTGCCTGTATTTATTTGCGTTTGTGTGCATGTGTTTTATAAAATATGTGTCAGTGTGTTTTTCTTTGTGTGTGTGTGTGTGTTTCTGGCTATATTTGTGAGTTTGTGTCTGGGTTTTTGTGTGTGTATGTGTGTTTTTGTTTGTTTCTGTGTGTACGTGTGTGTTGTTTTGTGTGCATGTTTTTTGCTTTGTGTATCTTTGTGTGTGGTTTGTGTGTGTGTGTAATTGGTTTTGTATTTCTGTGTGCGTGTATTTTGCTTGTGTGGTTTGTGCATGGTTGTCTGTGTTTTTGTGTGTATGTTTTCATGTGGTTTGTGTATTTGATTTTGTGTGTGCATTTTTGTTTGTGTATGTGATTTTGTGCATGTGTTTTGGGCAGCTTGTTTGTGTATTTTGAGTGTGATTATATATGTTGAATTTTGTTTGTGCGTCTGTTATTTTGTGTGTATGTCTCTGTGAATGTGTGTGGATGTATTTTTGTGGTTTTTCTGTGTGTGCATGTTTGGTGCTTATGCATGTTTTGTGTGTGTATTTCTAGGTGAGTGTTTTTGTGTGTCCTGTGTTTGTGCATTAGTGTATATTTAGGGTGAGTGTGTGTGTGCATGTGTGTGTAGGTTGTGCATTTGCAGATGTGTAGTTTTGTGTGTATATTTGTGTTTGTGTGTTTTTGTCTGTATGTGATTTTGTGTGACTGTGTGTCTGTGTGTATTTTGGTGTGTGTGTGTTTAACTGTGTTTGTGTGTGTGATTTGTGCATGTGCGCCCGCTGTTTTCTCTGTATGTGCTTTTGCTTGTGTGCCATTGTGTTGTGCTTTTGTATGTGTGAATGTGTGTGTGTGTGTGTGCGCTTCTGTGTATGTTGTGTGTTTGTGGGTGTGTGGTCTTGTGTGTGGTTTTGTGTATGTTTGTACGTGTGTGTGTATGTGTATTTTGTGTGCTTTTGTCTGTGTTTGTGAATTTGTGTGTGTGGTTTTCTGTGTGTATGAGTGTTTGTGTTTATGAGTGTGTTTTCTTGTGTGTGCAGGTGTTTTTATCTGTGTTTGTGTGTCTGTTGTTTTGCATCTGTGTTTTGCTTGTGTATCGTTCTGTAATTTATCTGTGTTTTTGTATGTGTTTGTGTACGTGTGTTTTTGTATGTGTGCGCTTTTGTATGTGTTCTGCGTGTCTGTATTTCAGTCTATTTTTATGTGTTTGTATGTGTATTTTTGTCGGTGTGTTTGTGTGCTTGTGTGTATGACCAGGACCATGGAATATATAAAATAATGTTGTTTACAAAATCCTACCACAACTTATTTTTTCAGGAATGTGACAATATATGCCCTTTGCTGTGCAGTTTGTCATACAACTGAATGAAATTTGACTTGTTTAAGCTGTACAGACATATAACTGGTTCCATGCCATTCTACATCGTAGGGTACTTAAATAAAAATGTTCAAACCATGTTACCCTTAGTATTTTGGGGCAAATAACAAATACATCCTTTTTGATCTGGAAGCATTACTTTGCATTATGTGCATTTGGTGTTAAACAAGAGAATATATGATTTCAGAATTAAGTGGCAAATGCATGTATAGGGATCAGTACCATAGAATACATAAAATAATGTTGTTTACAACAATACAATCTACCATGTTGCATTTTCCAATTTATGCCTTCTGCTCGTGAAATGCTGGTATGGTGTCTGTACAATTCGTCATAACACTGAATGTAACTTTGATGGTTCAGGATGGACACATATATAAATGGTGTCAAAGCACTCTGCATCACAGGATACTGAAAATAAAGATGTTTAAAAGAAATTACCTCTTGATATTTTTTGAGCAAAAAGAGAAATTTTTGATCTGGAGGTATTACTTTGAATTGTGTGCATTTTGTGTTATACAAGTGAATAGAGTTGTTAGGGAGGGTTTAAACTAATTTGGCAGGGGGATGGGAACTGGAGTGATGGGGCTGAGGAAGGGGAAAACAGAAATAAATCAAAGATAGCGTGCAACAGAGATGATAGAAAAGACAGGCAGGAGATGAGACAATCACAACTGAGTTATAGGATGAGTTATAGGGCAATAGAGGCGTGGTGCAGTTAAAACAGAAAGCAGCAAATACTGGACTGAAAGTGTATTTGAATGCACGCAGCATAAGAAATAAAATGGACAATCTTGAAATTCAGCTACAGGTTGGCAAGTATGAAGTCGTGGCCATCTCCGAAACTTGGCTAAAGGATGGCTACCATTGGGAGCTGAATGTCCAAGGATATAGAATGCACCAGAAAGATAGGTCAGTAGGTGGGGTGGGGGGGGGGGGTGGTGTGGCTCTATGTATAAGAAATAATATTGAATCATTAGAAAGAGATGACATGGGATCAGAAGGTGTAGAGTCTCTATGGGTTGATTTAAGAAATGGCAAGGGTAAAAGGACCCTATTGGCAGTATACAGGTCTCCAAACAACAGCCAGGATGTGGATTACAAATTACAGCAGGAGATAGAAAAGGCATGTTAGAAGGGCAATGTCATGATAATCGTTGGGGATTTTAACATGAGTGGATTGGGAAAACCAGGCCTGTACTGGACCTCGAGAGAGAATTTGTAGAATATCTAAGGGATGGCTTTTTAGAACAGCTTGTTGTTGAGCCCACTAGGGGATCAGCTGTGCTGGATTGGGTGGTGTGCAATGATCCAGAGGTGATAAGAGAGCTTAAGGTTAAAGAACCCTTGGGGAACAGTGATCACAATATGATCAAGTTCACTTTGAAATTTAAAAAAAGAAACTAAATTCCAATGTGTTGATATTTCAGTGGAGTAAAGGAAATTACAATGGCATGAGAGGAACTGGCCAAGGTTGACTGGAAAGGGACACTAGCAGGACGGACAGCAGAGCAGCAATGGCTGGAGTTTCTGCGCAAAATGAGGGAAGTGCAAGAAAGATATATTCCAAACAAGAAGAAATTTTCAAATGGAAGAAGGATACTACTGTGGCTGACAAGTGAAGTCAGAGTCAAAGTAAAAGCAAAAGAGAGGGTATACAAGGAAGCCAAAGCTAGTGGCAAGATAGAGGATTGGGAAGCTTTTAAAAACTTTCAGAAGGAAACTAAGAAGGCTATTTGGAAGGAAAAGATGAATTATGAAAGGAAGTTGGTGACTAATATCAAAGAAGATATTAAAAGCCTTTTTAAGTATATAAAAAGTAAAAGAGTTGAGGGCAGATAGAGGACCAATAGAAAATGATGCTGGAGATAAGATAGGCCAAAGCCAGCATGGTTCCCTGAAAGGAAAATCCTGCCTGACTAACCTACTGCAATGTTTTGAGGAAATTACAAGCACGGTAGACAAAGGAGATGCAGTAGATGTGGTGTACTTGGATTTTCAGAAGGCTTTTGACAAGATGCCACACAAGAGGCTGCTTAGCAAGATAAGAGCCCATGGAATTACAGGGGAGCTACTAGCAAGGGTGGAGCGTTGGCTGGTCGGCAGAAAAAGGGATCCTATTCTGGCTGGCTGCCGGTTACCAATGGAGTTCCACGGGGGTTGGTGTTGGGACCGCAGCTTTTTACGATGTATGTCAATGATTTGGACTGTGGGATTAATAGATTTGTGGCTAAATTTGCCAATGATACAAAGATAGGTGGAGGAGCAGGTAGTGTTGAGGAAACAGAGAGCCTGCAGAGAGACTTAGATAGTTTAGGGGAATGGGCAAAGAAGTGGCAAATAAAATACAATGTTGGAAATGTATGGTCATGTACTTTGGTGGAAGAAATAAATGGGCAGACTGTTATTTAGATGGGGAGAGAATTCAAAATGCTGAGATGCAAAGGGACTTGGGAGTCCTTGTGCAGGTTACCCTAAAGGTTAACCTCCAGGTGAATCAGTGGTGAAGAAGGGGAATACAATGTTGGCATTCATTTCTAGAGTTATAGAATATAAGAGCAGGCATGTGATGTTGAGGCTCTATAAGGCATTTGTGTGACCACACTTGGAGTATTGTGTGCAGTTTTGGGCTCCTTATTTTAGATAGGATATACTTTTGGAGAGGATTCAGAGAAGATTCACAATAATGATTCCAGGAATGAAAGGGTTACAGTATGAGGAACAACTGGCAGTTCCTGGGTTGTATTCCCTGGAGTTCAGGAGAATGAGGGAGGATCTCATTGAAACATTCGGAATGTTAAAAGGTCTGAACAGATTAGATATGGTTAAGTTATTTCCCATGGTAGGGTCTAGGACAAAAGGGCACGACGTCAGGATTGAAGGACGTCCATTTAGAACTGAGATGCGGAAAAATTACTTTAGTCAGAGGCTGGTAAATCTGTAGAATTTGTTGTAGATATGTTCTTGATTAGCCAGGGCATCAAAGGGTATTTGGAGAAAGTAGGGGAGTGGGCATGACTGGAACAATTGGATCTGCCCAAGATTGAATGGTAGAGCACACTTGATGGGCCAAATAGCCTATTTATGCTCTTATATCTTATGGCATTCTAAGTTTTTAGTATTATGTGGCACAGTGATCCAAGTGCATGTGTAGTGATCTGTATGATGTAAACAACATTATCTTATGTGATCTATCATCTGCCTCATTATATTTTTCAGAAAAGTGGCAATGTATGCCTTTTGCTTAAGCAGATCTTCTGTACAAATAGTCATAAAACTGAATGTAACTTCCCTAGTTTAGGCTGCATATACACATCATTAGTTCCAAACTGTTCTACATCGTAGGGTACTTAAAATAAAAAAAATGTTCACAACATGTAACAAGTTACCCGCTCAGTATTCTGAGCAAAATAGAAATCAATGACTTTTGGTCTGGAAACATTAGTTTGTACTGTGTGCATTTTGTGTTATGCAAGTGAATATAACTGCTCAGCCTTAAATGGCAATGTGAGGCAAATGCATGCATAGTAATCAGGACCATTGAAAACCTTAAAGTTGTTTACACTAACTTAGCAAATAGCATTTTTCAGGAAAGTAGTGACGTGTGTCTTTTACTCTGTTAATGCTGGTAAAGCTTCTGTACAGTTTGTTACAAAACTGAATATAACACCTATATAAACACCTTTATGACAAATTGCACAGAAGATCTACTAGCAGCACAAGAGCAAAAGGGATTCAGCTTCAACATACGTATTACTAATGCTAATGCACTCTGCATCATAGGATACTTAAAATAAAAATGTTTATATTAGGTTACCCCATGGTATTTTTTTTTAGCAGAATATGCTTTTTTGTCTGGAAGCACTACTTTGCATTGTATGCATTTTGTGTTGTTCAAGTGAATATAAGTTTCAGTGTTGTGTGGCACTGTAATGCAAATGCATGAATAGTGATCAGGACCATAGAATACATCAAATAAAGTTGTTTACAACATGCCGCGTTGCATTTTTCAGGAAAATGGCAATATATGCCTTTTGCTCGTGTAATGCTGGTATAGCATCTGTACACGTTGTCGTAAAACTAAACGCAACTTCTCAAGTTTCAGCTGCACATACATATAACTGGTTCCAAACCATTCTACATCATGGTGTCCTTCAAATAAGAATATTCACACAGCACATTAACCATGGTATTAGACTGTAAGAGTGGTATAATCAAGCCACTCGGCCTATCTACTTTTTCCTGCCATTCAATCATGGCTGATCTTTTCTTCCCACTCCCCAGCCTTCTCCCTGTAACCTTTGATGTAGTAGCCAATCAAGAACCTTTCAATCTTTGTCTTAAATGTACCCAATGACCTGGCCTCCACAGCTGCTTGTGTTAACAAATTCCACAAATTCACTACCCTCTGGCTAAAGAAAATTTTCTGCATCTCTCTTTTAAATGGATGCCTCTCTATCCTGAGGCTGTGCCCTCTTGTCCTAGACTCCCCACAATGGGAAACATCTTTTCCACATCTACTCTGTCTAGGCCTTTCAACATTTAAAAGATTTCAATGAGATGTGAGTACAGACTCAGAGCTATCAAATGTTCCTCATATGATAACCCTTTCATTCCCAGAATTATCATTGTGAACCTCCTCCAAACCCTCTCCAATGTCAACACATCTTTTCTTAGATAAGGAGCCAAAAACTGTTCACAACACTCAAGGTGAGACCTTATAAAACCTCAGCATCACATCTCCTCTTATATTCCAGACCTCTTGAAATGAATGCTAACATTACACTGCCTTCCTCACCACTGTCTCCTTCTACAGCCTTCCTGTTTCCTCAACACTACCTGACTCTCCACCAATCTTCATATCTGCAAACTTGGTAACAAAGCCATCTATTGCATCAACTAATTCACTGAAGTACAACATGAAAAGCAGCAGTCCTAACACTGACCCATCGTTACTGGCAGCCTTTTATTCTCACTCGCTGCCTCCTACCAATCAGCCAGTGCTCTAACCATGCCAGTAACTTTCCTGTAATAAACTCTCAGATTGATAAGCAGCCTCATGTGTGGCACCTTGTCAAAGGCCTTCTGAAAATCCAAATATACAACATCCACTGCATCCCCTTTCAATCCTACTTGTAATCTTCTCAAAGAACTCCAACGGGTTTATCAGGCAGGATTTTCCCTGCAGGAAACCATGCTGACTTTGTCCTATCTTGTCCTGTGTCAAGTACTCAATAACCTCATCCTTAACAACTGACTCCAACATCTTCCCAATCACTGAGGTCAGTCTAACTGGTCTGTAATTTCTTTTCTGCTGACTTCCTCCTTTCTTAAAGAGTGGAGTGACATTTGCACCATGCCAGACTGCAATGATTTTTGAAACATCATTCCTAATACCTCCACATCTCCTCTGCTACCTCTTTCAGAACCATAGGGTGCAATTCATCTGGTCCGGGTGAGCTATGCATCTTTAGGTCTTTCAGTTTCTTGATCACCTTCTCCCTTGTAATAGTAATGGCACTCACTTCTCTTCACTCACGCCCTTCAACATCTGGCACACGGCTAGTATCTTCCACAGTGAAGAATGATGCAAAACACTCATTTAGTTCATCTGCCATCTCCTTGTCCCTGATATACTATCTTCAGCCTTATTTTCAAGTTGTCCTATATCTATTCTCCAGTTTTTTTTAAAAAACATAGTTGATAAAGCTTTTTCTTTCCACCTTAAGATTATTTGCTAGCTTTCTTTCATATTTCATCTTTTCTCTCCTAATGGTTCTTTTAGTTGTTTTCTGTAGGTTGTTAGAAGCTTCCCAATCCTCTAACTTCCCACTAATTTTTGCTTTGTTGTATGCCTTCTCTTTAGCTTTATTTCCCTTGTCATCCATGGTTGTAATATTTTGGCATTTGAGTATTTCTCCTTTTTTGGGAATATACCTTACACTATGGAATATCATGTACCTTACTCAATTTTCACAGAACCTCAAGCCATCCTGCCAACATCTCCTTCCAATTTACTTTGGACAATCCTCTCTCATACCACTGTAATTCCCTTTACCCCACTGAAATGCTTCTATATCAGACCTTACTTTCTCCCCATCAAATTTCAAGTTGAACTCAGTTATAGGGTGATCGCTGCCTCCTAAGGGTACATAGAAATGTAGAAAACCTACAGCACAATACAATGGTGTGCCGAACATGTACTTACTTTAGAAATTTCTTAGGGTTACCCATAGCCCTCTCTTTTTCTAAGCTCCATGTACCTATCCAGCAGTCTCTTAAAAGACCCTTACATATCCGCCTCCACCACCGTCGCCGCCAGCCCATTCCACGCGCTCACCACTCTGTGTAAAAGACACCTGACATCTCCTCTGTACCTACTTCCAAGCATCTTAAAACTATGCCCTCTCACGTTAGCCATTTCAGCACTGGGAAAAAAACCTCTGACTAGCCACATGATCAATACCTCTCATCATCTTATATACCTCAATGTCACTTTTTATTCTCCGTTGCTCCAAGGAGAAAAGGCCAAGTTCACTCAACCTATTCTCATAAGGCATTCTCCCCAATCCAGACAACATCCTTGTAAATCTCCTCTGCACCTTTTCTATGGTTTCCGCATCCTTCTTGCAGAGTGTGTGGCCTCCATTGGTCGTGGTTGACCATGGGTACTGCATCTCTGGTAGTCACTGGTTTGTCAAGCAGCATTGATTGTGGCTATTGAGGCTGATCCTGGAACGGTAGGCTCTACCACAGTTGCTGCATGTGTAGGGCGTCGTGGGATTGTTGTCCACTGTCCGCTGTGCTCTCCGCTCCTCAAACTGACTCAGGATCACTCTTTCACCTTGCTCTAGGTGTTGCTGAAGAGTATCTCGCCATTTGTTGCGGTCATCTGCTGTATCCTCCCAGCATTCTGTGTTGATTTTTAAGGCTTTCATAAGGCTTGCAGAGGCCCTTGAAGTGAAGCTGGGGTCTACCAACGTTCATCTTGCCTGTTGCTAGTTCTCTGTAGATGATGTCCTTTGGAAGTCTACCATTCTTCATACGACAGATTTGGTCCAGCCATCTGACTTTGTCTCTCCAGGTGATGCTGAGGCTGCGGCGAGGGCTGCGCTGGTGAAAACTATTGAGTTTCCTCTCCTGTTTGGAGTAGATGATCCAAGTCTCGCTATCATACAGGAGGGTGCTAATAATGAATGCATTGTACACGGCAGTCTTTGTCATACGGGGGGGGGGGGCATTGGGAATGGACCCAAATGCAGGACAGACACTGAAGTACTAGGAACAGGACGGGACAGGTCACAGACTAGACCAGGGAAGCAGGACCAGGACGAGGGGCTGGGAACAAGGAGCCTGGGTGTGGATTCCAAGCCCGAGACTAGACAAAGACCCAGAACCTAGGTCTTGACTCAGGCTCGGACCCCAAACCAGGTGAAGACGTGACGAGGGCTGGGGGCTAGGGGCTGGGGTCTTGAGGCTAGAGGCTGGAGCTTGGAGGAAAACTAGGAAATGTACATCAACATAGAGCCGGGGTTTCTCCTTCAACAAGCTGGGACTCATCTTTAACAAGACACTAACAAGAGACTGGACAGTACATAGACATAGAGCCAGGACTTATCCTTCGACAAGCCGGGACTCAACTTTCACTCCACACCAAGGTGGGACAGGTTCATCCATCAGGTAACAGCAGAACAGCCTGACTTACTCAATGGAGGCAAAGACAAGACAGATTCCCCCCCGCAGGGCAATGGCAGAACGGCCTGACTTACCCCACGGGGCGAGGACAGGAAGAGACAAACACTGAAGAACGACAGACAGTTCCATCTCTGCATCGGGGCTGCTCCGAGTAGCCGTTACGGCCGGCAACCTTGCCTGGCTACAGAAACAACCGGATCCCTGCCTAGCTCGGAGTGGCTGATAGCCACCCAGCTGGCCCGGGAAACGGCCGATTCCATACCGCAGTGACAGCTCCGACTACTAACAGCAAGGCTCCAGGAAGCAATAGTTCTCCAACACGGCCTAAAGATGGCAAGTGGCCATTCTAGCCTTCCACCAGCTGTTTGCTCCCCGAGAACCTTGACAAGACAACCCCCAACCAGACTTCTTCTTCAATCCGCACAATACTCCAGGTGTGGTCTCACCAAGGCCTTGTACAACTGCAGTAGAACCTCCCTGCTCCTGTACTCAAATCCTCTTGCTATGAATGCCAACATACCATTTGCCTTTTTCACCGCCTGCTGCACCTGCATGCCCACCTTCAATGACTGGTGTACAATGACACCCAGGTCTCGTTGTACCTCCCCTTTTCCTAATCGGCCACCATTCAGATAATAATCTGTTTTCCTGTTCTTGCAACCAAAGTGGATAACCTCACATTTATCCACATTAAATTGCATCTGCCATGAATTTGCCCACTCACCTAACCTATCCAAGTCACCCTGCATCCTCTTAGCATCCTCCTCACAGCTAACACCGCCGCCCAGCTTCGTGTCATCCGCAAACTTGGAGATGCTGCATTTAATTCCCTCATCTAAATCATTAATATATATTGTAAACAACTGGGGTCCCAGCACTGAGCCTTGCAGTATCCCACTAGTCACTGCCTGCCATTCTGAAAAGGTCCCGTTTACTCCCACTCTTTGCTTCCTGTCTGCCAACCAATTCTCTATCCACATCAATACCGTGTGCTTTAAGTTTGCACAGTAAACTCCTGTGTGGGACCTTGTCAAAAGCCTTTTGAAAATCTAAATATACCACATCCACTGGCTCTCCCTTATCCACTCTACTAGTTACATCTTCAAAAAATTCCATAAGATTCATCAGACATGATTTTCCTTTCACAAATCCATGCTGACTTCATCCGATGATTTCACCGCTTTCCAAACGTGCTGTTATCACATCTCTGATAACCGACTCTAGCATTTTCCCCACCACTGATGTCAGGCTAACCAGTCTATAATTCCCCGGTTTCTCTCTCCCTCCTTTTTTTAAAAAGTGGGGTTACATTAGCCACCCTCCAATCCTCAGGAACTAATCCAGAATCTACGTAGTTTTGAAAAATTATTACTAATGCATCCACTATTTCTTGGGTTACTTCCCTAAGCACTCTGGGATGCAGACCATCTGGCCCTGGGGATTTATCTGCCTTTAATCCCTTCAACTTACCTAACACCACTTCTCTACTAACATGTATTTCCCTCAGTTCCTCCATCTCACTAGACCCTTGGTCCCCTACTATTTCCGGAAGATTATTTATGTCCTCCTTAGTGAAGACAGAACCAAAGTAGTTATTCAATTGATCTGCCATATCCTTGTTCCCCATGATCAATTCACCTCTTTCTGACTGTAATCCCTACTCCCCTTCCTGTCTCTGCCCACTCAATCCCCACTCCACTTCATCTTCTTAACCACTCAATCCCATCTCTGTAACCACTCGATCCCCACTCCCCTTCCTGTCTCTACCCACTCGGTCCGCACTCTCCTTCCTGTCTCTACCCATTCAACTACACCGCCCATTATGTCTCTGTAACCAGTCATCCCCACTCCACTTCCTGTCTTGTAATACACGCATTCCCCACTCCCCTTCCTTCCTCCTTAACCACTCAATCCCATCTCCCCTTCCCGTCTCTATAACCATTCGATCGGCACTCCCCTTCCTGTCTTCTTAACCACTCAATCTGTGGTAACTTCTACTTTACAAAAAAACCACTTGACAACTTGATGGCCAAAAGAGCATCTTTATCTGGGACGGCAAATGGTATTTACAATACAGAGGCTTCCAGGTACCTCGTACGGCGTAGGTGGAGGAACTATATACAATGCACACTGGGAGTAGAAAGAGCGGAAGTAAAGACCCCGCCAACCCCGGGTGCCGTCTCTTGCTATCACAGCTTCCCGATTAGTATTAACTTACTTTTAATAATACTCACATTACAACACTTCTCCCCCTTTAAAATCCAACATTCCCCAAATATAGAAAAACTGGGAAATAAAAACATTGGTATCATACAAAAATACCAAAAAAAAAGAACATGGCAAATTCAATCTAACAACAAAAGAAACTATCCAATCAAAGATTCAGTCTGTCAGGAGGTTTGTGAGGGCGCTGCGATCTACGCACTACCCCCGGTGACCCAGCAGGCACCGCTGGTGAGGATGTTTTGAGTGGTTCTAGTGTTGGGGACACGAGTGTGTGCCCGCGTGAGAATGTCCATCCTCTTCAAGGGACTCTGCCCCCTCTGCCAGTGTCTCTCCCTCTAGTCAAAGTCACTGCTTTCCTGTTATGCATTAAGTGGTCATTGCTCTTTAACTGTTTTGGACTACTGACCTCCTTTGAAATCGGTGGCAAGCTATTCTCAGCATTATTGGGATGAACGGCATCTGCAGGTTTGCCACCTAGCTTGGAACACACCGAAGAAGAAACTTTGGTTTTTGACCGTGGCTCAGAATAGACCCAATTGCAAATTTTTTATAGAGCTCCTTGTTATAACTTGGAACTATCTGGAGTTCAACAGCAGGAAATCACATTGCGTTTTGGAAAACCTTCTGTGCTTGAACAAAGGTCTTGTCTGTTAAATCACAGTCATTGATTTTGATGATACATTCATTCTCCTGGAGCAGGTTCTCTTTTCTTGAATGGCTGTTCTCTTCAATACCACGAATACTCAGGCCAAGGAATCTTCCACTCAGCGTAGAGTTAAAAGGTACCACATGGATTCCCAGGGGGCCACCGCCTCCAGAAAATTCTACTTTCTTTGTCAAATCACTTGGAGTGCTTTCTGAATGCTTGTCTGGTGGTTCTGGAGGCTCTGTTCTTACATCGTCTGTGGGTGCCCCGTTTGCTGCTGTTACGATTGGCTTCACATGCAGATTCCTGTTAGCAGGATCATCAGGCTGAGATGCACCTTGCTGTAACTGGGCAGGTGGTACAAGAGCTGGGTCACTGCTTCGCCGTACTAGAAGTGGTGAGCTGGCTTTCACTGCCGAGGGGGTAACTTCAATTGCTGCTGTAATAGGCTGAAGAGCCGCAAGCTGTGCTGTGAGCTCACTCTCAATTGTGTCCGGACTATGTCTGTCACTCACATTGCCATCGGCGACTTCATCTGCACACTGCACCTCATGCTCTTCTGTCATGTGTGCATATTTAAATTCATGCCAGTTGAGCTGAATTTTGCGAAGCAAATCGCGGCCCAGAAGACCTTAGAATCGGCCCAGAATCACTGCCCTTAGCTATCACCAGCCTGGCTTCAGCCTTCTAGCCCTCGGCCGAAATATCCACATATAACACTCCTAAATGAGGTATGGGCTGCCCCGTATAGGTCCTGAGTTGGTGCTTAGATGGTCTGATGGGAGGCAGGTTGGATCCCCATGTCCTCCTGTAGGTCTCTTCACTAATGACCGATGCAGTAGCCCCTGAATCAATCTCGAACTTAATGTCCTTTCCCTTGACAGTGACTGTGGTATAATATGGTTCAGGCGGTCCATTTATGGTTAGACATAATATGGTTCAGGCGGTCCATTTATGGTTAGACATAAAATGACACATTTCACTGATGTTACAAAAAAATCAGTGCTACAATGATTAATCTTTTAATTTTAGTAATAATAAACCTGATTCTGATTTTATCATCCCTGATTACAGAAGCATTATTGAAGGACTGGAGGACAGCTAATGTTGTATTTCTCTTTCATAGAGGGCATAAGAAGGAAAGATTTAAAGGTGACACGAGTGGTAAGCTTCTCACACAGAGGGTGGTGGGTAAATGGAACATGCTGCCAGAGGAAGTGGTAGAGGTGGGTACAATTACAAACATAGGGCAAGTCTAAAACTAAGAAAGGTTTAGAAGGATATTGACCTGATGCAACCACATGAGATTAACTGGGCAGTATGGGCCAGTTGGGCAGAAGGGCCTATTTCTGTGGTGCATATTGCTATGACCATAGTGTGTAATTAAAGGCATTTGCAAATTTGTACAGGTGTACAGTAGAGAACGTTCCAACTTGTTGCATCGCTGCCTGCTATGTAGCAGCCGTTGTTCAGGATCAGAAAAAGCTGCAGAAAATTGTAAACTCAGCCAGCTCTATCACAGGAACTAGCCTCCCAAGCATCAAGAACATCTTCAGAAAGTGATGCCTCAAAAAGGTGCCATCCATCATTAAGAGCCCCATCATCCATAACATGCCCTCTTAGAACCATAGAACCAGGGGGTTTCGGTGACGTCATTGTCCACAATGGCAGCTTAAGACCCTGAACATGGTTATCTAAGGGTAGGGTTATGGACGATGAATACTGTTGTCTCAGGATACGATTATAGACTCAGAACACAGTTGTCTAACGATAGCATTATGGACATTGAACACGGTTGACAAGGATAGGGCTATAGATGCTGAACGCTGGTGACCAAGGATAGGGTTAGAGATGCTGAACATGGTTGTAAAAAGTTAGGGTTATAGACGCTGAAAAAGCGTCCAAGCATAGGGTTATAGACCTTGAACACGGTTGTCCAAGGGTCGGGTTATTGACACTGAACACGGTTGTCTAATCCTAGGGTTATAGACACTGAACATGGATGTCTCACGAAAGGGTTATAGATGTTGAACATGGTTGTCTAAAGATAGGGTTAGTAACACTGAACATGGATGTCTCACAAAAGGGTTATAGATGTTGAACATGGTTGTCTAAAGATAGGGTTAGTAACATTGAACATGGATGTCTAAGGATAGGGTTATAGACACTGACCACGTTTGTCCAAGTAAAGGGATATAGATGCTGAATAGTGTTGTCCAATGATAGGGTTATAGACACTGAACACGGTTGTCCAAGTATAGGGTTGTAGACACTTAACATGGTTTTCTAAGGATAGGATGATAGACACTGAACACCGTTGTCTAAGGATAGGGTTAAAGACTGAACACGCTTGTCTAAGGATAAGGTTATAGATGCAAAACACCGTTGGCTAAGGATAGTGTTATGGACACTGAATATTGTTGTATCAGGATAGGGTTACAGACACTGAACATGCTTGTCCAAGGAAACCATCATAGACACTGAAAAGGGATGTCTAATTATAGGGTTATAGACACTGAACACAGTTGTCCAAGGATAGGGTTATAGACACTAAATTTGTTTGTCTAAATATAGGGATATAGACACTGAACACGGTTGTCCAAGGATAGGGTTAAAGACACTGAACATGGTTGTCTAAGGATAGGGTTAAAGACACCGAACGTGGTTGTCCAAGGTTAGGGTTATAGTCGCTGAACACTGTTTTCTCAGGATACAGATATAGACACTGAACACGTTATCAAAGGAAAGTGTTATAAACACTGAAAATGGTTGTCGAAGGATAGCATTATAGATGCCGAACATGGTTGTCCAATGATAGGGGTATAGACACTGAACATGGCTATCCAAGGGTACATTTATAGATGCTGAAAATTGTTGTCCAAGGATAGGTTATAGACACTGTGCATGGTTCTCTGAGGATAGGTTTAAAGACAGTGAACATGATTGCCTAAGGTTAGGGTTACAATCACTGAACACGGTTGTTTTAGGATAGGGTTATAGACACTGAACACGGTTTTCTAAGGGTAGGGTTATGGACGCTGAATACTATTGTCTCAGGATAGGGCTATAGACTCTGAACACTGTTGTCTTATGATAGTACTATGGACATTAAACACGGTTTTCAAGGAAAGGGTTATAGACACCGAACACAGTTGTCTAAGGATAGGGTTATAGATACTGAACATGGTTGTCTAAGGAACACTGAACTCGTTTGTCTAAATATAGACACGGTTGTCCAGTGTCTTTAACCCTATCCTTAGACAACGGTGTTCAGTGTCTATCATCCTATCCTTAGAAAACCATGTTAAGTGTCTACAACCCTATACTTGGACAAAATTGGTTACTATGCAACCAATTTTATGAGTGTGCTACCAATGTTCAAGAAGTTACTTTCAGTAACATCACCTTTTCTACACAATGGAACATTAGTGTTTACAGAACTAAACAAAGATATGGGCTGTTCCACTCTAAATGTTACAAGGTAGGTTCCTGAATTCAGCTTGCATTTGACTATTTCATGCCTCTGAGAGGTATACATGCAATATCTATACAGTTCCAACTAACCCTGAGTAGATATGTGCACATCCTTAACACAGAATTCATACATTGGAAAGTCATGCATTCTGCTCAATAGAGTGTAGAGTTGAATTTTGCTGAAAACTACTATGTGCTAACTTGATGGAAACCTTATTAGTTTACCTACCATATGATTTAAAGTAGTATGCAACCAATTTTATGACTGTGCAACCAATGTTCGAGCAGTTACTTTTAGTAACATCAGCATTTGTGCACAATGGAACATTAGCGTTTACAGAACTAAACAAAGATACTGGCTGTTCCACTCTAAATGTTACGAGGTACGTTCCTGAATTCAGCTTGCTTTTGACTATTTCATGGCTCTGAGTAGTATATATGCAATATCTATGCAGTTCCAGTTCAACCTGAGTAGTTATGTACACATCCTTAACACAGATTTCATACAATAGAAAATAATGCATTGTGCTCAATAGAGTGTAGAGTTGAATTTTGCTGAAAACTACAATATGATAACTTGATGTAAACCTTATTTGTTTACCTACCATATGATTTAGAGTCATCTGCAATCAATTTTATGAGTGTACTACCAATGTTCGAGAAGTTACTTTCAGTAACATCACGTTTTGCGCACAATGAAACATTGGCGTTTACAAAACTAAACAAAGATACTGGCTGTTCCACTCAAAATGTTACAAGGTAGGTTCCTGAATTCAGCTTGCATTTGACT
The DNA here is from genome assembly GCF_048418815.1 of Hemitrygon akajei. Taxonomy (NCBI): domain Eukaryota; kingdom Metazoa; phylum Chordata; class Chondrichthyes; order Myliobatiformes; family Dasyatidae; genus Hemitrygon; species Hemitrygon akajei. The sequence goes on along the minus strand of NC_133148.1, from coordinate 6,076,757 downwards.
ATTCCATGGCTCTGAGTAGTATACATGCAATATCTATACATTCCAGCTGATCCTGAGTAGTTATGTACATATCCTTAACACAAAATGCATATAGAAACCAATGCATTCAGCTCAATACAGTGTAGAGTTGAATTTTGCTGAAAACTACTATGTGCTAACTTGATATAAACCTTATTACTTTACTTACCATATGATTTAGAGTAGTATGCAACCAATTTTATGAGTCTGCTACCAATTTTTGAGAAGTTACTTTCAGTAACATCAACTTTTGTACAGAATGGAACATTAGCGTTTCGAGAACTAAACAAAGATATTGGCTGTTCCACTCTAAATGTTATGAGGTAGTTTCCTGAATTCAGCTTGCATTTGACTATTCCATTGCGCTGAGTAGTATACATGCAATCTCTATACAGTTGCAGCTCACCGAGTAATTATGTACACATCCTTATCTCAAAATGCATAGAATGGAAGGCAATGCATTCAGCTGACTAGAGTAGAGATGAATTTTGCTGAAAACTACTATGTGCTAACTTGATATAAACCTTATTACTTTACTTTCCATATGATTTAGCGTAGTCTGCAACCAATTTTATGAGTGTGCTAACAATGTTCGAGGAGTTACTTGCAGTAACATCACCTTTTGTATACAATGGAACATTAGCGTTTACAGAACTAAACAAAGATACTGGCTGTTCCACTCTAAATGTTATGAGGTAGGTTCCTGAATTCAGCCTGCATTTCAGTATTTCCTGGCTCTCAATAGTATACAAGCAATATCTATACAGTTCCAGCTCACCCTAAGTAGTTATGTACACATCCTTGATGCATAGAAAATGCATAGAATAGAAAGTAATGCATTCAGCTCAATAGAGTGTAGAGTTGAATTTTGCTGAAAACTACTATGTGCTAACTTGATGTAAATCTTATTATTTTACTTACTGTAATTTGAAATGGTCATTAAATGAGGAGTGTTTGGTGGCTCTGGGTCTGTACTCATTGGAGTTCAAAAGAAATGAGAGGAAATCTCATTGAAAACTGTCAAATGCTGAAGGACCTTGATAGAGTGGATGTGAAGAGGATGTTTCCTATGGTGGGAAAATTAAAGACCAGAGAGAGAACACAGCCTCACAAGGGTGTCCATTTAGAATGGAGAAGAGGAGGAATTTCTTTTCCGTAGAGTGGTTAATCAGTGGAATTCTTTGCCAAGTCATTGGGCATATTCAAAGCAGATATTGGAAGATTATTGATTAGTCAGGGCATAAAAGGATATGGAGAGAGGACATGAGATTGGTACTGAGAGGGAATTGAATTGGACATGATGAAATGGCGGAGCAGACTCAATGGGCCAAATGGCCTAATTCTGCCCCTATATCTGATGGTCTTGTGATTTGATTGAAGTTTTCAAGATATTAAGATAATCTAATCTGCAGGGTTTATTAAGAAACTATTTCCACTCAGGACAGGAACTGAAAATTAGAATTTGTGCTTTCAGACCAAGATAAGGAAATATTTCTCAGTGCGAAAGATGGTTGAGATCTGGAACCATCTTCCACATAGAAATTTTTTTCTGGTCAATGTTTAACACATTTTAGTTAACCAGAGTTAATAAGGGATACTGGTCAAGAGCACGTTTATACAGTAGAGTTAGTTCACAGATCAGCTAAAATATCATTAAATGGTGAACAACACTGTCAGACTGAATGACCATTTCCTCCTCCTGTGTTTCTATATTAAACTCCTTTAATTGTGTCTCCTTACTCAGGCTTTCATCCACCTTTTCATTCATGTCAGCATTATATTCCTTTAAAACACCTCTGACTCTGTTAAAAATGTGATAAAAATCCACGTTATTCTTGCATGCAAGTATACACACAGTGGCTACTTTATTAGGAATATCCTGTACCAAAGAAATGGCCACTGAGTGTATGTTTGTGGTCTTGTGCTGTTGTAGCCCGTCCACTTCAAAGTATAACATCAAAGTGCCCTTTTGCATCCCACTGTTCTAATGTGTGGCCCCTGTCACCTTCCTGTCAGCCTGAAGTAGTCAGGCCCTACTCCTCTGACCTCTTTCATTTGTTATGAAGGATGAACAGTTCTGATGGACACTGGGGTGCAGAGTTGCCCATATTCCCCCCCCCCCTTTGAGAATCACGAACCGTTACTGTTGCTATGCTGCTCATGAGAGAGAGAGATGAAAAGAAAACATGCAAGAACATCTGCTACAGATAAGAGAGGGGAGAGAGACTTGTTGATTTACTATATTATGTCTTCTGCAAGGATTATTTGTCTTCTACCATTTTGCTCATTAACATTCCTCAGTGGACTGCCGGAGTGGGCTGGTTTGATAGACACAGTCATTCAAAATTGATTGATAGCTGTGACCCCGTGAGTAGGGATAAAAGTCAGGTCTGGAGAGACACCCTTCAGACTCACCAGGAGACACACCATTGAGCGCTGACTGAGTGTTGGAACCCACAGGAACGGTGGGGGCATCGGAGACCGAACAAGGAAATCGGTCAGTTAAACTCAGTGTTACAGCAGGGCCGGTGGGGACTTGTGTGTGTGTCCACTCATGCCAGAGTGACGAATCCACCACAGAAGAACGGTCTAGCTGAACGACAGAGGGGTCATAACTGAATGGGCACAAAGATACGACAGATTAAGAAAGCAAAGGAAGGTTTGGCTGCAGTTGCTGTTACATCTCACTCGCTCTCTCTCTCTCCCCAACGATTACAACAGAACAACCATATCTACCTCAGCACGCATGAACTGAACTGAACTTTATACTTTTCTATGACAATTCATTTACCTCTAGACATCGATAGAGCTTGTTTATTATTCCTACACTTTTAGGTTTATTATTGCTAACTTGTGTTATCTATATATTTGCACTATTGGTATTGATTTGCTTATTTTACTAATAAACACTTTTGAATATAGTACCACCAGACTTCAACGGATTCTTCTTTCTCTGCTGGTTAGACACCCAGTTACGGGGTACGTAGCACATTTTTGAGCACAGTATTGCTGCTCACAATTGGTGGCCAAAAGCTTGATCAAAGGGATGGGATTAAAATAGTCTTATGCTGATCACCCCTTTCACTGTACACTCGGGAGAATATTGTGCATGAAAATCTCAGGAGATCAGTAGTTTCTGAGATATTTAAACCATTCTGTCTGGCAACAACAATCACTCCAAGGTCACTTAAATCACATTTCCAACCCATTCTGATGTTTAGCTGAACAACTGAACCGCTTGACCATATCTGCATGATTTTATGCATAGGGTTGCAGCCATATGATTGGCTGATAAGATATTTACTTTAGCGAGCAGCTGTACAGTTCACCTAATAAAGTGGCCACCAAGTATATTTTTAAAATCAAGCTGATTTCTGTGATCTGGAATACACTGCATGAAAATCCATTAAAAATAAAAGTTTGATTAAATCTCTTTAATTGAACCCCATTGCCTCATTTCATCATGCTACCAACTACACAAATGAGAAGATACTAAGCTCAATGTGAGGAAAAGTTTTCTGAGATTCAAAGCAGTCATTATAAAAGAATGTATAAATTATACACTTTGAAATTTATAGGCAGTCACAAAGGAAGAAATTCAAATAACCCAATAAAAAAGACCAGAAATCACTAAACAGGGAAAAAGGGGGGAAAATCACATTGAGCAAACAGTAGAAAATTGAAGCAGTAGGGAAAATAAAAAGCTTATAGTATATTTATCCTTAAAATCGGTTGGCATATAGTGTTGATATGTTTAACTTCAGTAATCAGTTATTTTAATCAGTAATGAAAATTTCTATCCACCTAACATATTCTCATTTCGAGATCAAAACTGCTTAAATCACTGGCAGAAGGATATCTTAGTCATTCCCTGTTAAAACATTGCATCTATGGTTCATTCAAAATACTAATGAACCTGCTGTAAACACCAATCAGAATAACTCCTCAGTTTAAGATACACCCATTCCTCATTATATGCGGGGGATACGTTCCTCGTAGTTGACGCATAATGTGAATAATTAGTTGAATGGAGAAAATAGGGATGCGTTCTAGAGGGCTTCCTAAGTGTTTTATCTGTAACTTATTCACATTTTCATACCAATACAAAACAAAAGCAGTACCACAAGGCAACATACGTGTTTCATCAATTTAAGGTAACATTCAACATAATAAATCATAGAAAGTTAACATACTAGGGTGTACAGTACTCACCAACAATGGCAGGTGTGTTGGCATCGGGAGATGAGTGGTTGTGCAGTGGTATTGGGCAGCTTTACATGGATGAGGTGGATGGTTGTGTGTCGTCATGATCATCAAGGACAGAAAGGGGTGAAGGAAGACTCAGAACTCTCAGTACTGCCAGCAGCAGGAGATGGCACTGGTTTGAAGAAAGTGGTGAGGGTTGTTTGCTTGGCATCATTTTGTTTTTCAGCATAAATTTGCTTGTAGGGAAGAAGGACTAACTGCAAGGAATGACTGAAATGCTGACTCCGTTCTAAACTTGGCTTCATGTCCATCCATTTGTGCCAAGTGTTCTGCAGCCTTAAAAAAAATTCTGCCAGTTGCTTCATCGTAAAACCTTTCACCTGCAACTCGACAATTTCCTCTTCATCGTTATCATCTTCAGTCTGAGTTAAACTAGAAGGTCATCCACACTTAATTCTTCAGCATGAGAATCCAGGAGTTCTACCACGTCAGCAGTCTCGAGACCTGAGAATCCTTCCCCACCAATTTTACGGCTCAGGCCCACACAATCCTGGACAGCTGCAGTGAAGGCAGGAAACCCCTTGAGGGTGTGCACACACTCCGCCCAAATTGATTTCCATGCTCCATTGAGAGTGGAATACCTGACCTCTTTCCAGGATTCATCAATGTTGTTGATGGCATGTCTGATGTTGAAGGACTTCCACCATTCCCTCACCATTGGTAAACTCCCGGGATTTTCAAAATTATCTGTTGCTTGTAGCATCTGAGAGATAGTTCACCGTAAAAAATACACCCTGTCTCTGGATATTACACCTTGGTCGAGTGGATGAATCAGTGATGTTGCGTTAGGTGGCAGGAAACACACTGTTATGTTAGGATGAATGCTGTCCAAATGTTTAGGATGGGCTGGTGCTTTGTCAAGCAACAAAAGAACTTTAAAGGCAAGATTCTGTTCCTGGCAGTAGCATTCAGCCTCAACATCAAAATGATTAGCAAACCAACCTTCAAAGATTTGACCAGTGACCCATGCTTTCATGTTACCTGCCCAGTGGACAGGAAGCATATTCTTACTCAAACCCTTAAGAGCACGAATATACTTGATCACTGCTACACAGCAGTCAAGGATGCCTACTGTTCCATCCAACAACCTCACTTCAGAAAATCGGACCATCAGGCCGTACTCTCCTCCCGGCTTACAAGCAGAAACTGAAGCAGGAGATCACGGTGTCAAAAGTGGTGTCGCGTTGGACAGAGGAAATGGATAAGGTCCTCCGTGACTGCTTTGAATCGGTGGACTGGTTGGTATTCAAGGACTCGGCAGCTAACTTCGATGAGTATGCCTCAGCTGTCATGGACTTTATCTGGAAATGTACTGTGGACTGTGTGTCTCGCAAGACGATCCGGGTATTCCCTAACCAGAAACCTTGGATGAAGTATGAGGTCCAGTCCCTTTTGGAGGCTAGAGCCACAGCTTTTAGGTCCGGAGATACCAGTTGCTACATGGAATCCAGGCGTGAACTCCAGAAAGCCATTAAGGGCACCAAGAGGCAATATCGAGCCAAGTTGGAAGCCCAGGCTAACCAGAGGGATGCCAGTAGACTATGGCAGAGTCTAAATGAGATCACTGGGCGCAAAGAAAAGGCTGGGAATATCAGTAACTGTAGCGCTTCTCTTCCTGATGAACTTAATGTATTCTACGCAAGATTCAAACAGAAGAGGAGCATCCCGCCCCCTCTGGATGAACCGGACCTGGTGGCATCAAGATTCATCGTCACCGAGGAAGACGTCAGAAGAGCCTTCCTGAAGATAGATCCAAGGAAGGCAACGGGCCCAGATGGCATCCCGGGACGGGTTCTTCGGGCCTGTGCAAGCGAGCTAGCTGGAGTGTTTGCTGACATCTTCAACTGCTCCCTGCTTCAGTCTAAGATCCCCTCGTGTTTTAAGAAGGCAACAATAATCCTGGTGCCGAAGAAAAGCAAGGTGGCATGCCTGAATGACTACCGACCTATGGCTCTAACATCAATTGCTATGAAGTGCTTCCAGCGATTGGTTATGGCGCATATCAACCATAACCTACCGGTCAACCTCGATGCTTTGCAATTCACCTACCGGAGCAACAGGTCAATGGCAGATGCCACCTCTCTGGCGCTACATTCCACCTTAGAACACCTGGAGAACAAAGACGCATATGTAAGGCTCCTTTTCATCGACTACAGCTCTGCCTTTAATACCATCATTCCAAATAAACTGATTCCTAAGCTCTGGATCCTGGGTCTTAGCACTCAGATCTGCAGCTGGATCTTCAACTTCCTGACAGACAGGAACCAGGCTGTAACAATAGGGGACAAGCTCTCCTCTACAATCACTCTGAGCACTGGTGCCCCACAAGGCTGTGTACTCAGCCCCCTGCTGTACTCACTGTACACCCATGATTGTGTAGCCAAGTTTCCATCAAACTCAATATATAAGTTTGCTGATGACACCACAATTGTAGGCCGTATCTTGGGTAATGATGAGTCTGAGTACAGAGAGGAAATTAAGAACCTGGTGGCATGGTGCGAAGACAATAACCTATCCCTCAACGTCAGCGAGATGAAGGAATTGGTTGTTGACTTCAGAAGGCGTAGCGGACTGCACAACCCCACTCTACATCGGTGGTGCACAGGTGGAACAGGTCAAAAGCTTTAAGTTCCTCGGGGTGAATATTACAAATGACCTGACATGGTCTAACCAAGCAGAGTCCAATGCCAAGAAGGCCCACCAGTGCCTTTACTTCTTGAGAAAGCTGAAGAAATTTGGCCTGTCCCTGAAAACCCTCACTAATTTTTATAGGTGCACTGTAGAAAGCATTCTTCTAGGGTGCATCACAACCTGGTATGGAAGTTGTCCTGTCCAAGACCGGAAGAAGCTGCAGAAGATCGTGAACATAGCCCAGCACATCATACAAACCAATCTTCCATCCTTGGACTCGCTTTAAACCACACGCTGTCGGAGCAGTGCTGCCAGGATAATCAAGGACAAGACATACCCAGCCAACACACTTTTTGTCCCACTTCCCTCCGGGAGAAGATTCAGGAGCATGAAGATTCATACGGCCAGATTTGGGAACAGCTTCTTTCCAACTGTGACAAGACTGCTGAACAGATCCTGACCCGGATCTGGGCCGTACCTTCCAAATATCTGGACCTGACTTGCACTACCTTACTTTCCCTTTTCTATTTTCTAATTATGATTTCTAATTTAAATTTTTATTATATTTACTTTGATTTGTACTTCAGGGAGCACGGAGAGCAGAAACAAATATCATTGTGATGGTTGTACGCTCTAGTATCAATTCTTTGGTGACAATAAAGTAAAGTAACGTAAAGTTTAGTGAATCGTAAACTAAGAGAGGTTTCATTTTACAGTCTCCTTTGGCATTGGAACACATAAGCAAAGTATATCTATCCAGGACTTGACATAGGATGCTTAGGAGTCATAGTTACATATTTCAAGCACAAAATCACTGCAGTATAGGTAAAAACAACCAAAGTTTAAGAGCGCAAGATTGCACATCCACACGTTACCAAAACCAATGCTAAACTGGCAGGAGTGAGACTGTGGGGCGTGCGCACGTGACTTGTATTGGCGGGAAAGCAGTGCTCCTCACATAACTGTGAGTTCTGGATGCATATATGGAGAAGTTGGTAGAAATAGGTTCCTCACATAACTGTGAATCCGCATTGTCTGAAGATGCATGTAATGAGCATAGGTGTACTAAAACACCCCTTTCCCTAGTTCTAACACCAAACATAATTTTGACTCTGCTTACATGCTCACAAAATATAAATTTTACCCAACAGCAAACATTTTAAGTACAATATATTCAATATCAATATAAAGTAACAAACTGATACATAAAATTCATGGCTGAAAACTGACCAAGCTTAGTTATGGGTTCTGAAGAACTGAAAACAAAATGATAACATGTACTCTTTTAAGCCTGTTCTGTGAAATTCCACTAATTCCTGTTTTCACAAAAGGGAATTAAAGGAAATTGTCATGATGTCAAAATGTGCCAATGAAAATCAGCCAATCAATTTTTTGCCTAAGCTCACCTTTGAGTTTTGCTGGAAACATAAATCAGTAAAATCAGTTTTACCTGGGGTGCCGGTTATCTTCCAGAGGCAACACCTCCAAATTGTTGTGAATTCGTGGTGCGACATGTAGGTTCGATCAAGGGGGTGGGGTATGATTAAGAATACAATCAACTAATATTTGCAAAATATTTCCCATATTCACAATACCACATCAGTCTCCCAATACTAGAGACAACTGAACACTGGAAAAAATTAACTTAGTTAAATGAACCGTGTTTGTTACATTTCTATCAGTAAAGCTTCTCTTTAAACAAGTTGTTCGAAGGGATATTAAAGAGTTGCTGGGTGATAATAACTGTTGTCGATCAACAAGGCGGTGAACAGTTGATGTTCCATTATGCGATATTTGGCTAGTAGAAAGCATTCCTGATCTGCGAATGCTGGTACTGTCATCCTCATCGATACTTCTACAGCTCCTGTATTTGGTAGTTGTTTTCACATCTGGACAGTTTAAGAAAATGAAAAATGGGAAATGATCAGTATTTTGGCATAAACAGGTAATTTTATCAATCCACATTTACAATAGAGTATTCAGTTTATGTTCATAAACATTGTAGCTCTCAGTTACCCCATTCTTAAATTTGGTGAGATTATTTGCTTTTATTTGCTGGATATTCAAATTTTCTCTGCCATAACAAAACCTGTGAGAATCCATTTATTTCTTTTTTTTTTCCATCTGAAAATGTTACTCTCAATACCACAATGGAATAATTGCAAACATACTTCCCAACAGAATGTAGAGGACCAGACTGCTGATTAAAACGATCGCAACACAGACCCCTGTGGAACACCACGAGTCGCCAGCAGCCAACCAGAAAGGACTCCCTTTATTCCCACTTTGCCTCTTGCCAATTCACCACTGTTTTATCCAAGCTAGTGTCACTTACGAAACAGAAAGCAGTCTGCAATCAATAATGGTTTTGCTTCTAAATGTTCCTGCCTTACTTTCACAATAACAGCAAAACTAATTTTAATGGTTTGGTTGGAGCAGTTAAACTTTGAAACAAACTGTCTGCAATTAAGCCCAATACACTTCATAAAATTGTCTAGGTTTCCAATGTAGCCATTTGTGTTTTTATTTATGGTCATTATCACCCAGTACTCATTGTGTTTGAACCTGTTTATTCTTTTATTTGCTGCCTTTTTTTGAACTTGACTGTCTATGCGCGTGCTGGGCCACATTATTTTACTCATTAGTAAACACAAAGTACACTGCAGATGCTGTGGTCAAATCAACACGCACAACTGAGGAACTCAGCAGGTCAGGCAGTAACTGTGGAAATGAACAGTCAACTTTTCCACGGATGCTACCCCAACTGCTGAGTTCCTCCAGCGTGTTGTGTGTGTTTATTTACTCATTGTTTCTCACCTCGTTTTGTTTTTAGCTTGTCCATCTCGCCGTGCTTCAACTGATCAGTAGCACTTTGCCTGTTGCCTATCAGCCACTGCTTCACTTACACCAGGTATTTTTCCTGTAATACCACGGGCTCTGAACTTGTTAAGCAGCCTCATATGTGGCACCTTGTCAAAGGCCTTCTGAAAATCCAAGTATACAACATTATCTGATTCTCATTTGTCTATCCTGCTTGTTATTTCTTCAAAGAATTCCAACAGATTTGTCAGGCAAGATGTACCCTTGAGGGAATCATGCTGAATATGGCAGACTTGATCAAAAACACATCCTTAACAATCAACTCAAACATCTTCCCAAGCACTCAGGTCAGATGAACTGCCCCATAATTTCCTTTCTTCTTCCTCTCTCCACTATTTTCCAGTCTTCCAGAACCATTCCATCATCACTCATGCCTCCACAGACTCTTCAGCCACCTCTTTCAAAAGACTGGGATGTAGACCATCAGATCCAGGTGTCATACAATACCTACCTTCAGGCCTTCCAGTTTCCCAACACCTTCACCCTAGTAGTGGCAACATCACATACTTCTGACCACTGACACACTCCAACTTCCACCATACTACAAGTGCCTTCTAGAATGAAGAATGATTCAAAATATTTATTTAGTTTGCTGCCAATTCCTTGCTCTTCATTACTACCTCTCCCGCATTTATTTCCAGCCATCCGATATCCACTCACCTCACTGTTTACAACTTCTGGTATCCTCTTCCATATTATCGGCTAGCTTACTTTCGTATTTCAGCTTTAACTTCTTAATGACTTTTTAGTTGGCTTCTGTTAGTTTTTAAAAGCTTCTCAATCATCTAACTTCCCACTAATTTTTGATATAGGATGTGCCCCGTCTTTGGCTTTTATGTTGGCTTTTGTTAGCCATGGTTGTATCATGTTGCCTTTCAAATATATCTTCCTCTCTGGGATGTGCATATCCTGTTTCCTAATTGCTAACAGAAATTACAGCCTTTGCTGCTCTACCATTATCCCTGCCAGTGTTCTTTCTCATCAATTTTGATCAGCTCCTTTCTCATGCCTCTGTAATTTACTTTTCTCCACCGTAATACTGATATATCTGATTTTTGCTTCTCCTTCTCACATTTCATGGCAAACCTGATCACAATATCATCACTTTCCCTCAGGGTTTCTTTACCTTCAGCTCTCTAATCAATTCTGGTTCATTGCACAACACCCAATCCTCAATTCTGGTTCATTGCACAACACCCAATCCAGATCAGGAGATCTCTAATGGGCTTGAACCCGAGCTGCTCCATGCCGAACAAAAAGACAACATCCACTGCTTTACCCTCATCAACTTTCCTAGTAGCCTCTTCAAAAAATTCAATGTTTTGTCAAACATGACCTTCCACTGTTACGGATTCAGGCAACAATAAATATATGAGTTAGGTAGGGGTTTTTATAACAAATACCACATTTATTAAACACTGAAAACAAACCCCCCAAAAGTAAACAAAACACTAACGTAACTGGAAATCAGCTGCTGTGCGGCAGCTTAAACAGTTCTTAAAGTAATGAAGCTTAAACAGTTCTTAAAGCGATGTTGCAAAAACAGTTCTTCAAAGTAGTATTGCCAAAAGTTCAAAATGCTCACAGTCCATTTAAGGGAGAGACTTTTGAAGACGATTTAAATTCTCTTTCACGCCGTGTTGCTTCGGTTCCCAAGATCGAACTTTTTCCCACGAAGAATTTACGAAACGAAACGGCTTAAAGGCACTGACCTTTCCTTTATAACACCGTTCTCAATCCTTCTCTTATATTTCACAGAGATTAACACGAGAACAGTCAACGAATTCCTTCCGAATAAGGATCGAACAATGTCGAACCTGTTTCACTGTCGAAATCGATTCTCCTTGATCTTTAACTCCCGAACTCCGATCTTCACTCTCCACTGATTCTCAACTAGCAGTATTGTAAAGAAACTGCTGGCAATGACCTTTTAAACTTTAGGCATTAGATAAAACTTCATCTTTCAACAAAACTGCGTCATAACATTAAATCACGCAGCGGCATGAACATGGCAAATCCAGCCACGAACTGCCCCTCCTCACAGGGAGGGGTCCTTCTTTTATACCCTGTAAACAAAACCTGTCACATGACCTCTACTGGCAGGAAAATGACGTCACTCCACCATCACAAGACTATTACCTCAAGTCCAGTATAGCTTCAACCCCAGTCACGCGTCATGTGTCACGGGTACGTAACACCTCCCTCCAAAAAAATACATTTTTGGTCTGACAAGAACAAAAATTTCAAAAATTATTTCCAAGGAAAACAAATGTATAAATTTTATAACATACACAATATACAATACAGTATCATCATATAACATCTTACAACACAGTAGGAGTGTTACAATTGTAAAAAAAAACCACTCCAAAAAAAATTACATTGTACATTCAACATCGTGATAGACAATCAGCAACCACATTATCTTTACCTTTAATACAAGTTATCACAATATTGTACTCGTAACATCAAACTCCAATTTAATAACCTTCTGTTTTTGTTTTTCATCTTACTCAGAAAAACTAACAGATTATGATCAGTGTAAACAATAAGTGGTTTTTGAGTTGTACCAACATATACCTCAAAATATTCCAAAGCTAAAACAAGAGATAACAATTCCTTCTCTATTGTCGAATAGTTTCTTTGATGCTTATTAAATTTCTTAGAAAAGTAAGCTACTGGATGATCAACCTCATCACCCTCATTCCTTTGCATTAATACTGCTCCTGCAGCCTCATCACTAGCATCTACAGCTAATGAAAAAGGTTTTTCAAAGTTAGGTGCTTTAAGCACAGGTTGTTGACATATCATTGTTTTCAATTTTTCAAATGCTTCTTGACAAGGCACTGTCCACACAAACTTCACATTCTTCTGCAAAAGGTTAGTTAATGGAAGGGCAACATTAGCAAAATTCTTACAAAATTTTCGATAATATCCTACCATTCCCAAGAATCTTCTGAGAGTTTTTTTCCCCATTGGAGTGGGAATCTCTAAAATTGCCCGAACTTTTGCCTGAACAGGAGCTACCTTACCTTGACCCACAACATAACCAAGGTAAGTCACAGTGGCATGTCCAAATTCACTCTTAGCTAAATTAATAGTTAAGTTAGCTTTTGAAAGCCTTTCAAACAATTTATCCACCGTAACAATGTGTGCTTCCCAAGTATCATTTCCTGTCACTAAATCATCAATATAAGCATCAGTATCTTTCAATCCCTGAATCACAGAGTTAATCATCCTCTGGAAAGTACCTGGGGCATTCTTCATCCCAAATGGAAGAACATTATATTCATATAACCCAGATGGAGTTACAAATGCAGAAATCTCTCTACCTCTGTCCATTAATGGAACACACCAATACCCTTTCAATAAATCAATCTTTGTAAGGAACTTGGCTTTTCCAACTTTATCTACACAATCATCTACTCTAGGAATTGGATATGCATCTGATTTCGTTACAGCATTCACCTTCCTATAGTCCGTACAAAACCTAATACTACCATCTGGTTTTGGCACCATAAAACAAGGTGAACTCCAATTCAAGTTAGAATGTCTAATAATATCATTCTCTAACATATATTCAATTTCTTTCTCAGCAAGTTCACATTTTTCTATGTTCATCCTATATGGGTGTTGTGTAATAGGTTTGGCATCTCCAACATCTACATCATGCGAAGCTATAGTAGTCCTTCTCGGAACATCTGGAAACAAATCCTTATATTTAAAAATTAATTCCTTCATCTGTTGTTTCTGCTCTAGCTGTAAATGTACTAGTTTCTCATCAATATTTTCCAGAATGGTTGAATTTGGTAACCTAACAGAAACAATGTTGGATTTAGAATGAAATTCAGATGAATCATCTATCATGTTCCTAGTTACATCAAACTCATTCTCACTAACCACAACAGTCACAGTATCAGATTGTTTCCCAAAATATGGTTTTATCATATTTATATGGCAAAGTTGTGTTGACCTTCTACGATCTGGAGTTTTTATCACGTAATCCACATAATTGATTTTAGACACAATTTCATAAGGACCATGAAATCTAGCTTGTAAAGGATTTGTTTGCACTGGGAAAAGAACCAACACCTTATCTCTAGGCTTAAACATCCTCATCCTAGCTTCTTTATCATACCAAGTTTTCATTTTCTCCTGAGCCAACTTTAAATTTTCCTTGGCTAAGCTACAAGCTTTATGTAACCTGTCCTTAAATTTCAAAACATAGTCCAACAAATTAGTGTGTATTTCCTTACTAATCCACTGTTCCTTTAATAAAGCTAAAGGTCCTCTAACTCTATGCCCAAACACGTTCAAATGGACTGAAACCTAAAGATTCCTGTACCGATTCCCTTACTGCAAATAAAAGTAAGTTTATACCCTCATCCCAGTCACCTTCATTTTCCACACAATATGTCCTAATCATATTCTTGAGGGTAGAATGAAACCTCTCCAAGGCACCTTGTGATTCTGGATGGTATGCAGACGAAGTGATTTGCTTAGCTCCCAATTTATAAACTATCTGTTGAAACAATCCAGACATAAAAATACTGCCTTGATCAGTTTGTATTTCCTTAGATAATCCAAAATAAGTAAAGAATGTTATAAGGGCCTTTGTCACAGTTTTAGCTTTTATATTCCTAAGTGGTACTGCCTCTGGCAACCTAGACGAAGTACACATGATAGTCAACAAATACTGATAACCAGTTTTTGTCTTTGGTAATGGACCAACACAATCTACAATAACTTTAGAAAACGGTTCACCAAATGCTGGAATAGGTTGTAATGGAGCTACTGGTGTAACTTGATTTGGTTTACCCACAATTTGACAAGTATGGCATGTTTTACAAAACATCGCCACATCTTTTCTTAGACCAGGCCAGTAAAAATGTTTTAAAATCTTGTCCACAGTTTTCCTTACCCCTTGATGTCCACCTAAAGGCACACTATGAGCTAAAGTCAAAATCTCATTTCAATAAACTTTAGGGACAACTACCTGATAAACAATATTCCATTCCTCGCTTGCAGGAATTGTAGGCGATCTCCACTTCCTCATCAGCACTCCTTTTTCCAAATAATATCCTACTGGCACCTTCTCAATTTCACTATCTAGTAAAGCTTGTTCCCTTAATTTTATAATCTCAGGGTCTCTATTCTGCTCTGCTATCATCTCCTTCCGAGACAGAGATAAATCTTCATAGTCAGACTTACTCCAAGAATCTTGTTCAAACAACGAAGGCAAGAAAGTCTCTGACACATCCTCAAAACTCAAATCCTGAGTTGAACAGTCATGAGTAACAACCTCATTCTGCACATCAATCTTTTTAGCCATAGCTCTAGTCACAACACAGGAAGAATCTGTGTTAGAATTCATCTCTGGTTCCTCTGACTCCATTGTCAAATGCACTTCAGGAAAAACTTGTCCACCGGCCAAGTCATTACCTAACAATAAAGAGATGTCCTTCACAGGTAAGCTATGCTGTAATCCTACTTTAACAAATCCTGTAACTAACCCTGACTTTAAATTTACTTTATGTAAATGTACAGGCATAAAATCACTCCCAACACCTCTTATATAATTTACCTCACCAGAATCAGACTCTTCATTAAACTTCAATACACTGTCTAACATCAGTGATTGAGAAGCTCCAGTATCCCTAAGGATTTTTATTGGCACCAGAGTAGATCCTTCTTTCAAGGATACAAACCCTTCAGTTATAAAATGATCATATCCCTTTTTAACTTGGTCAGACTCTAACAAAACCTCATTTGTGTTTATCAAACCCTGTAATTTTACAGGTGCTTCAGTATGTTGCACACAATATCTGGAACTGCTTCCTTCTCTTTCTTTTTCAATCTGAAACAGTTAGCTATTACATGGCCAGGTTTCTTACAATAGTTACAAATAAGACCAAACTGTCTTTCCTTCACAGGTTTTCCTTCGTCCTTACCTTTCTCATTAACTTCTGATTTAATTTCTGATTTACCTTGAGTCTCCATGTTATTTTTCCTCTTAAAAATTCTGCCCTGAGGAAATTTATTCTTATGGATTAAAACATACTCATCAGCTAATCTAGCACAGTCCTGCAATTTATTAGTATCCCTCTCATTTAAGTAGGTCCTTACTTCAACAGGAATGCTTCTTTTAAATTCCTCCATTAAAATCAGCTCTTTCAATGTATCATTGTCCCCATTTACATTTTTAGAAGAAACCCATCTCTCAAAACACATAGCTTTATCATAGGCAAATTCCACATAAGTCTTTTCCACAGACTTCTTCAAACTTCTGAATCTTTCTCTATACGCTTCTGGGACTAATTCGTATGACTTTAAAATATGCATTTTCACAATATCATAATCTAATGCTTGCGCAGCACTTAAAGCTGTATAAACTTGTTGTGCTTTACCTTTAATTACACTCTGTAACAACACTCACCATTTATCTTTCGGGCACTCTGACATCCGAGCAATAGTTTCAAAATGTTGGAAATATCTTTCCACCTCTGTTTCACTAAATGGTGGGACCAATTTAATTTCTTGACTAGCAACAAACGGCTTTCTAGAACCAGAAGACTGATTCCCAGACCTTAACTCCACCATTGCATAATCAAATTCCCTTTTTTTCTGATCAGCTTCTAACCTACAATGCTCCAACTTCATTTGCTCGATTTGCAACTGCATCTCCAGATTACTTATTGGAAACGACTCTAAAGTCGATTCATCAAAAACACCCAAATCCACATAGTGTGACGCGATTTTTCTCTGTATTACAGCCTTTGATGTAGTCTGCAAAATACCTTTAAGTTGCAATCTACTAGCTATCTCAGACACCTCAGTTTTTTTCGCCTTCACTAACAACTTCGCGCTTGGCGAAACCAGAAACTCATCAATATTCATTGTTGCCGAATACTGCACACAAGCCAATCAAACAAAAGAATTGAGTATTCCCCTTTCCCAAAACACCGACTCAAAATTCAACAAGCATTTAAACTCAAATGATCCAATCCGGACGCAGCCCCCATATTTATGTTACGGATTCAGGCAACAATAAATATATGAGTTAGGCAGGGGTTTTTATAACAAATAACACGTTTATTAAACACTGAAAACAAACCCCCCAAAAGTAAACAAAACACTAGCGTAACCGGAAATCAGCTGCTGTGCGGCAGCTTAAACAGTTCTTAAAGTAATGAAGCTTAAACAGTTCTTAAAGCGATGTTGCAAAAACAGTTCTTCAAAGTAGTATTGCCAAAAGTTCAAAATGCTCACGGTCCATTTAAGGGAGAGACTTTTTAAGATGATTTAAATTCTCTTTCACGTCGTGTTGCTTCGGTTCCCAAGATTGAACTTTTTCCCACGAAGAATTTACGAAATGAAACGGCTTAAAGGCACTGACCTTTCCTTTATAACACCGTTCTCAATCCTTCTCTTATATTTCACAGAGATTAACACGAGAACAGTCAACGAATTCCTTCCGAATAAGGATCGAACAATGTCGAACCTGTTTCACTGTCGAAATCGATTCTCCTTGATCTTTAACTCCCGAACTCCGATCTTCACTCTCCACTGATTCTCAACTAGCAGTATTGTAAAGAAACTGCTGGCAATGACCTTTTAAACTTTAGGCATTAGATAAAACTTCATCTTTCAACTAAACTGCGTCATAACATTAAATCACGCAGCGGCATGAAGTCAACATGGCAAATCCAACCACGAACTGCCCCTCCTCACAGGGAGGGGTCCTCCTTTTATACCCTGTAAAAAAAACCTGTCACATGACCTCTACTGGCGGGAAAATGACGTCACTCCACCATCACAAGACCATTACCTCAAGTCCAGTATAGCTTCAACCCCAGTCACGCGTCACGTGTCACGGGTACGAAACACCACGCACAAATCCATGTTGACTGTTCCTAATCAGACCCTGTCTATCCCGATAATTATGCATGCCATCTCCAAGAATACCTTCCATTAATTTACCCACCACTGATTTCAAACTTACAGGCTGATAATTGCTAAGTTTACTCTTAGAACCCTTTTTAAACAATGAAACCACATGAGCAATATACCAATCCTCCAGCACCATCCCTGTTTCTAATGACATTTGAAATATTTCTGTCAGATCCCCTGCTATTTCTACACTAACTTCCCTCAAGATCCTAGGGAATATCCTGTCAGGACCTGGAGACCTATCCACTTTTATATTCTTTAAAAGCACCAGTACTTCCTCTTCTTTAATCATCATAGTTTCCATAACTTCCCTATTTGTTTCCCTTACCTTACACAATTCAATATCCTTCTCCTTAGTGAATACCAAAGAAAAGAAATTGTTCAAGATCTCCCCCACCTCTTTTGGCTCCACACATAGCTGTCCACTCTGATTCTCTAAGCGACCATTTTTATCCCTCACTATCCTTTTGCTATTAATAAGCTGTAGAAACCCTTTGGATTTATTTTCACCTTACTTGCCAAAGCATCTTCTTATCTTCTTTTAGCTTTTCTAATTTCTTTCTCACGATTCTTTTTACATTCTTTATATTCCTCAAGCACCTCACTTACTCCAGGCTGTCTATATTTATTGAAGATCTCTCTCTTTTTCCAAACAAAGTTTTCAATATCCCTTGAAAACCATGACTCTCTCAAACTTTTAACCTTTCCTTTCAACCTTACAGGAACAAAAAGATTCTGTACCCTCAAAATTTCACCTTTAAATGACCTCCATTTCTCTATGACATCCTTCCCATAAAACAAATTGTCCCAATCCACTCCTTCTAAATCCTTTTGCATCTCCTCAAAGTTAGCCTTTCTCCAATCAAAAATTTCAAACCTCGGTCCAGTCCTATCCTTCTCCGTAATCATATTGAAACTAATGGCATTGTGGTCACTGGATCCAAAGTGCTCCTCTGCACATGCCTATGTCACCTGACCTATCTCATTCCCTAAAAGGAGATCCAACACTGCCCCTTCTCTAGTCAGTACCTCTATGTATTGCTACAAAAAACTATCCTGCACACATTTTACAAACTCCAAACCATCCAGCCCTTTTACAGTATGGGCTTCCCAGTCTATGTGTGGAAAATTAAAATCTCCCACAATCACAACCTGGTGCTCACTACAAATATCTGCTATCTCCATACAAATTTGATCCTCCAATCTCACTCCCATTAGGTGGTCTATAATACACCCCTATAAGTGTTACTACACCTTTTCCATTCCTCAATTTCATGCAAATAGCCTCCCTAGACGAATACTCTAATCTATCCTGCCAGAGCACAGCTGTAATATTTTCTTTGATTAGCAATGCAACACCTTCCCCTCTTGTCCCTCCAATTCTATCACACCTAAAGCAACAAAATCCAGGAATATTTAGTTGCCAATCACACCCCTCCTGCAACCATGTTTCACTAATAGATACAACATCATATTTCCAGGTATCAATCCATGCTCTAAGCTCATCCACCTTTCTTACAATGCTCCTAGCATTAAAATAAATGCATTTAAGAAATTCTCCACCTCTTCCTCTCTGTTTATTTCTAACGTTGCAAACAACTTTACTATCTTCTTTTTCTTCCTTCTCCCATACATCTGTTCCTACACTCTAGTTCCCCTCCCCCACTGTATCTAGTTTAAATACACTGGAGCCTCTCTAGCAAACCTATCTGCAAGAATATTTGTCCCCCTCCAGTTCAGATGTAAACCATCCCGCCGGAACAGGTCCCACCTTCCCTGAAAAACTGCCCAATTATCTATAAATCTGAAGCCCTCCCTCCTTCATCTCATCTTCAGCCATGTGTTGATCTGTGCTATCTTACTACTTCTAAACCCGCCTGCACGTGGCACTGGTAGTAATCCTGAGATTGCTATCCTGGAGGTCCTGTCCTTTAACTTGGCGCCTAACTCCCTAAACTCACCTTTCAGGACCTCCTCACTCTTCCTACACATATCATTGGTCCCTACTTGGACCACAACATCCGGCTACTCACCCTCCCTCTTGAGAATACTGAGAACTCCATCTGAGATATCGCAGACCCTGGCACCAGGGAGGCAACAGACCATCCGGGATTCTCAATCTCTTCCACAGAACCTCTTATCTGTCCCCCTAACTATCGAATCCCCTATCACTACTGCTCTCCTCTTTTCCCTCTTTCCCTTCTTAGCTGGGGGTCCAGACTTGGTGCCAGAGACACAATCACTGCAACTTGTCCCTGGTAGGTCGTCCCCACCAACAGTATCCAAAACGGTATACTTATTATTCATGGGAACAGCCACAGGGGTCTGTCTGTCTATTCCCCTTCCCTCTCCTGACAGTCACCCAGCTACCTGTCTCCTGACTCCTAAGGGTGACTATCTCCCTGAAACTCCTGTTTATTTCTGCCTCTACCTCCCGAATGATCCGAAGTTCATTCAGCTCCAGCTCTATTTCCCTAACATGGTTTGTGAGGAGCTGCAGCTGGATGCACCTTTTGCAGATGTAGTCATCAGGGACAATTGTGCTCGCACTGCCTTCCCACATGCTGCAAATGGAGCACTCAACTGTCCTAACTGCTGCCTCCATTACCTACTCCTAAACTAATTAAATTAATTAAAGGAGCTTACCCAGCCTTACCTCACTTGGAGTGAAGCTCGTCCTCAGCCTCTGCTCACTTTTTAAATTCTCCTGCTGATCTCAGAGGCCAACTTTCACGCACATGTGCAGTCGTGCCTCTTTCAAACCTTGCCTCTGCCTGTTGTGCCGACGCTGTCCTACTCTGCCTCAGTCCACTCCGACGATGGCTGCTGTATATGGTGGTCTTTTTAAAAAATCTTTGGCGTGCTATGTCACGCGCCTGCGCAGTCTAGCCTCTTTACCCTGATCAGTTAAAAAAAAAATGGCTTCTCTCCGAGATGCCTTTACTTCTTCCCTCTCTGCCTCTTGCTTCTCTGAGACATTTGAGAAATTTCCCCCTCTTGGGATCCCGCACCAGCCTGATCTTCCCAGTCTGCCTCCATAAAGAAATCTCTCAGGATTATTGTGATTTGCCCTATTGGCATGCATTTTCTATCTCCCATTTTAATTTATAGACCATATCCTGACTACTAGTTGGTGGTCTGTGTATAACTCCTATCAGGGTCTTTTCACCCTTGCACTTCCTTCGCTCTACCACCAACAATTAAACACCTTTTGACCCATCATGATTTGATTTCAGTTTTACCAACAGAGCCATGCCACAGCCTCTGCCTTCCTGTCAATCCTTTCCACAGAACCATAGAACATTACAGCACAGTACAGGCTCTTCAGCCCTACATGTTGTGCCGACCCATATAATCCTTAAAAAAAAGTACTAAACCCACAATACCCCGTAACACTCTATTTTTCTTTCATTCAAGTGCCTGTCTCTCCAAGAGGCTCTTAAATACCCCTAATGTTTTAGCCTCCACCACCATCCCTACCAAGTCATTCCAGGCACTCACAACCCTCTGTGTAAAAACTTACCCCTGATGTCTCCCCTAAACTTACCACCCTTAATTTTGAACATATGCCCTCTGGTGTTTGCTATTGGTGCCCTGGGAAACAGGTACTGACTCTCCACCCTATCTATGCCTCTCATAATCTTGTAGACCTCTATCAAGTCCCCTCTCATTCTATGATCCAAAGAAAAAAGTCCCAGCTCTGCTAACCTTGCTTCATATGACTTGTTCTCCAATCCAGGCAACATCCCGGTAAATCTCCTCTGCACCCTCTCCATAGCTTCCACACCCTTCCTGTAATGAAGTAACCAGAATTGAACACAATACTCTAAGTGCAGTCTCACCAGAGATTTGTAGAGTTGCAACATGACCTCTCTACTCTTGAACTCAATCCCCCTGCCAATGAAGCCTAGCATCCCATAGGCCTTCTTAACTACCCCATCAACCTGCGCAGCGACCTTGAGGGATGTATGGATTTGAAACCCAAGGTCCCTTTGTTCATCCACACTCTTAAGTAACTGACCATTAATCCTGCACTCAGTCTTCTGGTTTGTCCTTCCAAAATGCATCAACTCACACTTATCCGGATTGAACTCCATCTGCCATTTTTCTGCCCAAATCAGGCTGCAGCCTGTCTATATCCTCTTGTAACCTTCGACAACCTGCAGCTCCATCCACAACTCCTCCAATCTTCGTGTCATAGACAATAGGTGCAGAAGTAGACCATTCGGCCCTTCGAGCCTGCACCGCCATTTTGAGATCATGGCTGATCAATTACTATCAATACCCGGTTCCTGCCTTGTCCCCATATCTCTTGATTCCCCTATCCATAAGATACCTATCTAGCTCCTTCTTGAAAGCATCCAGAGAATTGGCTTCCACTACCTTCCGAGGCAGTGCATTCCAGACCCCCACAACTCTCTGGGAGAAGAAGGTTTTCCTTAACTCTGTCCTAAATGACCTACCCCTTATTCTCAAACCATGCCCTCTGGTACTGGACTCTCCCAGCATCTGGAACATATTTCCTGCCTCTATCTTGTCCAATCCCTTAATAATCTCATATGTTTCAATCAGATCCCCTCTCAATCTCCTTAATTCCAGCGTGTACAAGCCCAGTCTCTCTAACCTCTCTGCGTAAGACAGTCCAGACATACCAGGAATTAACCTCATGAATCTACGCTGCACTTCCTCTACAGCCAGGAAGTCCTTCCTTAACCCTGGAGACCAAAACTGTACACAATACTCCAGGTATGGTCTCACCAGGGCTCTGTACAAATGCAAGAGGATTTCCTTGCTCTTGTACTCAATTCCCTTTGTAATAAAGGCCAACATTCTATTAGCCTTCTTTACTGCCTGCTGCACTTGCTCATTCACCTTCAGTGACTGATGAACAAGGACTCCGAGATCTCTTTGTATTTCTCCCTTACCCAACTCTACACCGTTCAGATAATAATCTGCCTTCCTGTTCTTACTCCCAAAGTGGATAACCTCACACTTATTCACATTAAACGCCATCTGCCAAGTATCTGCCCACTCACTCAGCCTATCCAAGTCACCCTGAATTCTCCTAACATCCTCATCACATGTCACACTGCCACCCAGCTTAGTATCATCAGCAAATTTGCTGATGTTATTTTCTATGCCTTCATCCAAATCGTTAACGTAAATGGTAAACAGCTGTGGTCCCAATACCGAGCCCTGTGGCACCCCACTAGTCACCACCTGCCATTCCGAGAAACACCCATTCACCGCTACCCTTTGCTTTCTATCTGCCAACAAGTTTTCTATCCATGTCAATGCCTTCCCCCCCCCCGATGCCCTGTGCTTTGATTTTACCCACCAATCTTCTATGTGGGACCTTATCAAATGCCTTCTGAAAATCGAGGTACACTACATCCACTGGATCTCCCCCGTCTAACTTCCTGGTTACATCCTCGAAAAACTCCAATAGATTAGTCAAGCATGATTTACCCTTGGTAAATCCATGCTGGCTCGGCCCAATCCTATCACTGCTATCCAGATATGCCACTATTTCATCCTTAATAATGGACTCTAGAATCTTTCCCACCACCGATGTCAGGCTGACAGGTCGATAGTTCTCTGTTTTCTCCCTCCCTCCTTTCTTAAAAAGTGGGATAACATTAGCCATTCTCCAATCCTCAGGAACTGATCCTGAATCTAAGGAACATTGGAAAATGATTACCAATGCATCCGCAATTTCCAGGGCCACCTCCTTTAGTACCCTAGGGTGCAGACCATCTGGACCTGGGGATTTGTCAGCCTTCAGTCCCATCAGTCTTCTCATCACCGTTTCCTTCCGAATGTCAATCTGTTTCATTTCCTCTGTTACCCTATGTCCTTGGCCCATCCATACGTCTGGGAGATTGCTTGTGTCTTCCTTAGTGAAAACAGATCTAAAGTACTCATTAAATTCTTCTGCCATTTCTCGGTTTCCCATAACAATTTCACCCAATTCATTCTTCAAGGGCCCAACGTTGTTCTTAACTATCTTCTTTCTCCTCACATACCTAAAAAAGCTGTTGCTATCTTCCTTTATATTCCTGGCTAGCTTGCGTTTGTACCTCATTTTTTCTCCCCGTATTGTCTTTTTAGTTAAGTTCTGTTCTTCCTTAAAAACTTCCCAATCATCTGTCCTCCCACTCACCTTAGCAAACTTACTCACCCATCCTTCCGCCTCTACGTCCAGGTCATTTATAAAAATCACAAATTGCAGGGGTCACAGAACAGATCCCTGCGGCACTCCACTAGTCACTGACTTCCAGGCAGAATACTTTCCTTCCACAACTACCCTCTGCTTTCTTCCTTTAAGCCAATTTTTTATCCAAACAGCCAAGGATCCACTTATCCCATGCCTCATGACTTTCAGGATGAGTTTCTCATGAGGGACCTTGTCAAATACAATGTGTATCCTTGAGTAGAAGGAAGTCTGAGAATCAGAACGGGAGTGCTGCATTTTGATTTTTTCTTCTCATCCAGGTTAAGAGCGGCAGGACTGCGCAGGCGTGTGACATCGGGCAGCGAAGCACGGAAGATTTAAAAGAAACACAAAGCTGGGAGCAGAGTAAAGGCTTAAGGACTTTGGCTCAACAGGCTTAGGCGGAAATGGGTGAGGCAAGGTAGGTTTAGTTTTCAGTTTTTCCTGTTACGTGAGGAAAGGGGGAATTACGAGTGTGAGGGCAGCTTGTTGTTTTCAGTGTCGGATGTGGGAGGTCCTGGAGTCTCCTAGCCTCCCGGACGTCCATATCTGTGCCAGGTGTGCCGAGCTGCAGCTCTTAAGGGACTGTGTTAGGGAACTGGAGTTGCAACTTGATGACCTTAATCTGGTCAGGGAGAGTGAGGAGTTGATAGAGAGGAGTTACAGGCAATTGGTCACACCAGGGCCACGGGAGGCAGACAAGTGGATCATGGTTAAGAGAGGGAAGGGGAAGAGTCAGGTACTAGAGAGTACCCCAGTGGCTGTATCCCTTAATAATTTGAATACTGTTGGGGGGAACAGCCTACCTGGGGGAAGCAACAGTGGCCATGCCTCCGGCACAGAGTCCGGCCCTGTAGCTCAGGAGCGGGAAATGAAGAGGAAGGCAGTAGTAATAGGGGACTCGACAGTTAGGGGGTCAGATAGGCGATTCTGTGGATGCAGTCAGCAGACCCGGATGGTAGTTTGCCTCCTGGGTGCCAGGGTCCAGGATGTTTCTGATCGCGTCCAAGATATCCTGAAGTGGGAGGGTGAGGAGCCAGAGGGTGTGGTATATTAGGAAGGGAGTTGAGAAGAAGGACCGCAAAGGTAGTAATCTTGGAATTACTGCCTATGTCACGTGACAGTGAGAGTAAGAATGGAATGAGGTGGAGGATAAATGCATGGCTGAGGGATTGGAGCAAAGGGCAGGGATTCAAGTTTCTGGATCATTGGGACCTCTTTTGAGGCAGGTGTGACCTGTACAAAAAGGACAGGTTGCACTTGAATCCTAGGGGGACCAATACCTTGGTGGGGAGATTTGCTAAGGCTACTAGGGAGACTTTAAACTAGAATGGTTGGGTGGGGGGGGGGGGGTTGGTGGGAATCAAATTGAAGAGTCTAGGAGAGAGGAAGTTAGTTCACAAATAGAGAAAGCTTGTAGACAGTGTGTGAGGGAAGATAGGTAGGTGATAGAGAAGGGGAGCACCCAGACAGAAGATGTAGGGGAGACAGAAGAAAAAGAAGATAGTAATGTTGTTTGCACCGTTAGAGGTAAACGGAGAGGAAGAGGTGGAGAATTTCTTAAATGCATTTATTTTAATACTACGAGCATTGTAAGAAAGGTGGATGAGCTTAGAGCATGGATTGATACCTGGAAATATGATGTTGTAGCTATTAGTGAAACATGGTTGCAGGAGAGGTATGAATGGCAACTAAATATTCCTGGATTTCATTGCTTCAGGTGTGATAGAATCGGAGGGGCAAGAGGTTGAGGTGTTGCATTGCTTGTCAGAGAAAACATTACAGCAGTGCTTTGGCAGGATAGATTAGAGGGTTTGTCTAGGGAGGCAATTTGGGTGGAATTGAGGAATGGGAAAGGTGTATTAACACTTACAGGGGTGTATTATAGACCACCTAATGGAGAGCAAGAATTGGAGGATCAAATTTGTAAGGAGATAGCAGATATTTGTAGTAAGCACAAGATTGTGAATGTGGGAGATTTTAATTTTCCACACATAGACTGGGAAGCCCATACTGCAAAAGGGATGGATGGTTTGGAGTTTGTAAAATGTGTGCAGGATAGTTTTTGGCAGCAATATATAGAGGTACCAACTACAGAAGGGGCAGTGTTGGGTCTCCTGTTAGGGAATGAGATAGATCAGGTGACATGGGCATGTGTAGAGGAGCACTTTGGATCCAGTGACCACAATGCCATTAGTTTCAATACAATTATGGAGAAGGACAGGTTAGGACCCAGGGTTGAGAGTTTTGATTGGAGAAAGGCTAACTTTGAGGAGATGCAAAAGGATTTAGAAGGAGTGGATTGGGACAATTTGTTTTATGGGAAGGATGTCATAGAGAAATGGAGGTCATTTAAAGGTGAAATTTTGAAGGTATAGAATTTTTATGTTCCTATTAGGTTGAATGGAAAGGTTAAAAGTTTGAGAGAGCCATAGTTTTCAAGAAATATTGGAAACTTGGTTCGGAAAAAGAGAGAGATCTACAATAAATATGAACAGCATGGAGTAAGTCAGGTGCTCGAGGAATATACAGAATGTAAAAAGGATCTTAAGAAAGACATTAGAAAAGCTAAAAGAAGATATGAGGTTGCTTTGGCAAGTAAGGTGAAAATATATCCAAAGGCTTTCTACAGTTATATTAATAGCAAAAAGATAGTGAGGGATAAAATTGGTCCCTTAGAGAATCAGAGTTGACAGCTATGTATGGAGCCAAAAGAGATGGGGGAGATTTTGAACAATTTCTTTTCTTCGGTATTCACTAAGGAGAAGGATATTGAATTGTGTAAGGTAAGGAAAACAAGTAGGGTAGTTATGGAATGATGATTAAAGAAGAGGAAGTACTGGCACGTTTAAAGAATATAAAAGTGGATAAGTCTCCAGATCCTGACAGGATATTCCCTATGACCTTAAGGGAAGTTAGTGTAGAAATAACAGGGGTTCTGACAGAAATATTTCAAATGTCATTAGAAACGGGGATGGTGCCAGAGTATTGGAGTATTGCTCATGTGGTTCCATTGTTTAAAAAGGGTTCTAAGAGGAAACCTAGCAATTAATTAATAGCAATTAGCAATTAAGTTTGACATCAGTGCTGGGTAAATTAATGGAAAGTATTCTTAGAGATGGTATATGTAATTATCTGGATAGACAGGGTCTGATTAGGAACAGTGAACATGGATTTGTGCGTGGAACATCACGTTTGACAAATTTTATTGAATTTTTTGAAGAGGTTACTAGGAAAGTTGATGAGGGTAAATCAATGGATGTTGTCTATATGGACTTCAGTAAGGCCTTTGACAAGGTTCCGCATGGAAGGTTAGTTATGATGGTTCAATCGTTAGGTATTAATACTGAAGTAGTAAAATGGATTCAACAGTGGCTGGATTGGAGATGCCAGAGAGTAGTGGCGGATAACCGTTTGTCAGGTGGGAGGCCAGTGACTAGTGGTGTGTCTCAGGGATCTGTACTGGGTCCAATGTTGTTTGTCATATACATTAATGATCTGGATGATGGGGTGGTAAATTGGATTAGTAAGTATGCAGATGATACTAAGATAGGTGGTGTTGTGGATAATTAAGTAGGTTTTCAAAGCTTGTGGAGATACTTAGGCCAGTTAGAAGAGTGGGTTGAAAGATGGCAGATGGAGTTTAATGATGATAAGTGTGAGGTGCTACATTTTGGTAGGACTAATCAAAATAGGACATACATGGTAAATGGTAGGGCATTGAAGAATGCAGTAGAAC
The DNA here is from genome assembly GCF_048418815.1 of Hemitrygon akajei. Classification (NCBI taxonomy): domain Eukaryota; kingdom Metazoa; phylum Chordata; class Chondrichthyes; order Myliobatiformes; family Dasyatidae; genus Hemitrygon; species Hemitrygon akajei. Next base: position 6,049,059 of record NC_133148.1, on the reverse strand, counting down.
AGAGTGATCTAGAAATAATGGTGCATAGTTCCCTGAAGGTGGAATTTCATGTGGATAGTGTGGTGAAGAATGCTTTTGGTATGCTGGCCTTTATAAATCAGAGCATTGAGTATAGGAGTTGGGATGTAATGTTAAAATTGTACAAGGCATTGGTAAGGCCGAATTTGGATTATTGTGTACAGTTCTGGTCATCGAATTATAGGAAAGATGTCAACAAAATAGAGAGAGTGCAGAGAAGATTTACTAGAATGTCACCTGGGTTTCAGCACCTAAGTTACAGAGAAAGGTTGAACAAGTTAGGTCTTTATTCTTTGGAGCGTAGAAGGTCGAGGGGGGATTTGATAAAGGTATTTAAAATTATGAGGGGGATAGATAGAGTTGATGTGGATAGGCTTTTTCCATTGAGAGTAGGGGAGATTCCCACAAGAGGACAAGAGGCAGAAGTTTAGGGGTAACATGGGGGAAACTTCTTTACTCAGAGAGTGGTAGCTGTGGGGAACGAGCTTCCAGTAGAAGTGGTAGAGGCAGGTTCGATATTGTCATTTAAAAAAAAAATTGGATAGATTAATGGACAGGAAAGGAATGGAGGGTTATGGGCTGAGTGCAGGTCGGTGGGACTAGGTGAGAGTCAGCATTTGGCACGGTCTAGAAGGGCCGAGATGGCCTGTTTCCATGCTTTAATTGTTATATGGTTATATGTTAAGCTCCAGCTATAATCTTCTTTCAGCCAGAACTCAGTGATGTCATACATGCCAATCTGGAACAATGCTACAAGTTCATCCACCTTATTCTGCATACAGCATGCAGTCAAATATAACACCTTCAGTCCTGTATTCATCACCCTTTCCAATTCTGGCTGCTTTTTACATTGCATCTTATCCTGTTAACAGCAATTTTGCCTTGTCGTTAGCTCCATCTAGCAAGGAGTCTCACTACACACTGCCTCTGTTTGTAAATCAACTATCTCTTTCTCAGCACTACCATTCCAGTTACCATCCCTGTGCCAAATTAATTTAAACCCTCCCGAACAATTCTAGCAAACCTACCCACAGGATATTGGTCCCTCTTGGGTTCAGGTGTAACCCGTGCCTATTGTACATGTCGAAATTTTGCCAGAAGTGATCCCAATGATGCAAAAATCTGAAGCCTCGCCCCCAGCAGCAATTCCTCAGCCTCGCATTTACCTGCTCAATCATTGTATTCTTCTGCTCACTGGCGTATGGGACAGGCAGCGATCCAGAGATTACTACCCTGGAGGTCCTCTTTCTAGATTTCTACCTCAATCCCCATAATCTCTCTTCATGAACTCCTCACCTTGTCAACGCATGTCATTGGTGCCAATATGTACCAAGACTTATGTAACCTATTTAACATACAGATTATAATAATTACATTGTAGCGATGTGCTGAAATAACGACTCGTAAGTCGTTTCGAGACTAGTTTATTCGAACTTCGCGGCGCTGGCATTTAATCCCTAGCGCCCGCCCTCTCCGGGCGGAAATGACATCAGAGGTGCATTACCAAAGTCTCCCCCCGCGCGCTGGCTATTTGTGAGCCGGTTCGCCTGCGCAGAATGTGGGTCGCCACACAACCACCCCCCAGAACCAGCGATACACCCCCCCCAATGTCCACAGTCTGGATCAGCCTCTGTTTGGGAGGTCTGCCTCTGCACCGCTGTGTCTGAACCTCGACCGGTTGCGCCAAGTCCACACGAGCTGGTTTGAGTCGGTCCACCGTGAAAACCTCCTCTTTTGTCCAGTACGTACGTGGACCCGTTGTTGTTAATCACCTTGAACGGCCCCTCGTACAGCCGCTGTAGCGTTGCCAGTGTCCGCCCCTTCGTACAAACACAAACTTACAGTTCTGCAGGCCTTTGGGTACATTGGTCGGGGTCCGTCTGTGCTGTGAAGTCGGTACGGGGTTCAGGTTGACGAGCCTCTCGCGCAGTCTGTCCAGGACTGCTGCGGGTTCTTCCTCTTGCCCCCTTGGGGCTGGTATGAACTCTCCTGGGATGGCCAGGGGTGCATCATACACCAACTCGGCCGACGAGGCATGCAGATCCTCTTTGGGCGCTGTGCGGGTACCGTAGGTCCGTATCGTGCTGCCGTTTGCGGCCCTCAGGGTGGGTCCTGGCTTCCTGTTGCAGGTGTCGTACCCCGTCGGGGGCAAGACGCTGATTTCCGCTCCGGTGTCAACCAAGAAGTGGCGTCACGACTGTTTGTCCCAGACGTACAAGAAGCTGTCCTGGTGGCCAGCCGCCATAGTCATTAGTGGCAGCTGGCCCTGGCCCTGGCCCTTGCAGGGCAGGCGACAACGGCAGGCTTTTGTGCCCCACCGCTGGTGGTAGAAACACCACTGTTCACTGGCCTCCTCACTCCTGCCTCTGTATTGTGTGCGCCCCCCTGCCGGGCCTGGTCTGGTCCGCTGTTGGGTGCGTGGCCACAGCACGTCTGCCCGGGCTGCCACCTTCCGGGGGTTGCTGAAATCTGCGTCGGCCAGCAGCAGATGTATGTCCTCGGGCAATTGCTCTAGGATCGCTTGCTCGAACATGAGGCAGGGCTTGTGTCCGTCAGCCAGGGCCAGCATCTTGTTCATCAATGCTGACGGCAGTCTGTCTCCCAAACCGTCCAGGTGAAGCAGGCGGGCACCCCCCTCACGCCATGAGAGGCCAAAGGTCCCAATGAGCAGTGCTTTGAATGCTTCATATTTGCCTTCTTCCGGGGACAACTGTATGAAATCCACAACCTGGGCGGCCGTCTGCTGGTCAAGGGCGCTCACCACGTGAGTGTAACGCGTGGAATCAGAAGATATCTGCCGAATCTGGAACTGGGCTTCTGCTTGGCTAAATCACACGCGTGGTCACAGCATCCAGAAAGTCGGCAGTTTTAGCGAAACTGCGTGAACAGATGAAGAGTCGGTCATCTTTGGTCCAAATCCCGTTTGGACCGTCGGGGTCACCAATGTAGCGATGTGCTACACACAGCGCTGAAATAACGACACGTTGTTTCAAGACTAGTTTATTCAAACTTCGTGGTGCTGGCATTTAATTCTTAGCACCCGCCCTCTCCGGGCGGAAATGACGTCAGAGGTCCATTACCAAAATCTGGCTATTTGTGAGCCGGTTCACCTGCGCAGAAAGTGGGTCGCCACAACATTATAATTTGAGTGCTATATTCAATTTACAGTGAATAGCTCAGAATCTAACAAATATGATTTGTTGCCTGCAATTTTGTTAAGTTACAATCTGTCATCGATATGGATAAATTGCTGTGTTGAGAGTCCACATGGTATTCAGCAAGGACCTGCAAGGCACCACGCCAACATCATCTAGTCACAAGGACTACAAAACAAAAAGTCTGCCTAAGAAACACCTTAGAAAACCTTTGACTGTCAAAGTTGTGAATGGAAATTTTAAGAAATGGGAGCTGGAATCAGTCATTTGGTACTTCAAGCCTCCTCTTCGACCTAGTAACTATTTTCCTGCTTTTATTCCCATTTCCCTGATATCTAGAAATCTATCAATTTTGAATGAACCAAGGCGTGAGACACCAGGTGAGACTCACTCAGACAGACAATTCCAACAATTCGTCCTTCTTCATGTGAAGAATTCTCTTCTCATCTGGTCTGAAATGCCCTATCCTTGATTCTGAGATTCTAACCCCTGATTTTAGACTCCTCAACAAGATGGGATTGCTCGCATCTCTGCATCCAGCCGTCCACAGAAGACTATTGCTTTATTAATTGTACCCAGAAAAATTTGTTTTTCAAGCTATCCTGACAGATAATTTCATCACATCAGAAGATTGAAAATAAATGAAGGAATTAAACAATAATGGAATACAGAATAAAGTATTACAGCTACAGAGACAGTGCAGTGTGGCAATAAGGTACAAGGCCAAAATTAAGTAGATTGTGAGGTCGAGAGCCTGTCATATTGTACTAGGGGCCATTAAACATGGGATAGAAGCTATCCTTGAGCCTAGTGACTATATACTATCCAGTTTCTGCACCTTCTGTCCTACCAGAGGAAGTAGAAGAGAAAACGTCCATGGTGGGTGGGCATCAAATCAAATCAGTTTTGGTTGTTTGGCCCCGAGAGGCTGCTGCTTTCCAAACATGCCACCATCTTATGTTATCAACTTTATCCAGGCATCTTTACTGAATACAGTTGACTCAAAATTAACAGATTTAAATAAATAAATCGATTTCCTCAAATCAAATTAGTAATACAATGAACAATTCAAACTGTGCTTTCCGTTCTTCTTGGCAGCCATAAAAACTTCCATATGATACCCTGTGCTTGTCTAACACTGGCATACATCTCCCAAATGAGTGTCCAGAATTTCAAGCACGTTCCTGTCCCAGTTTCCAGTGGAAATTAGTCACCCTGCTTTAGACTTCCGCATTTGTCAGCTGGCATTTATGCTGGGAAGAAGCGGTAAGTAGCAGCCCATATTTCTAAAAAAAAATATCGCCCAAGTAATTCACAAAAAGTGAATTCATTATCCAGCAAGATCTGAGGCAGTCAGGTTTGATGGCCAAATGTGAATCTCATCACTTACCACTTTGATTATAAGATGCTCCACCCCACTTGTACATTTGTGCTTGATTCACATAATTCTGCTGATCTGTATCATAACTGAAGACCGTCTTCATCTGCTGACTGAAATTAATAGTGAGACAGGAAGATAAATAGGCTTCATTATAATATCAAATGTAATAAACTTTCATACAAAAGCAAAATACAAGGGATGAAATAAAAAATAGAAAACTCCGCAACAGCACAGTTTAGATGGCATTGGCGGAGGATTCCTTGCTTCACACTTCTCTACAATTAATCCTTCACCAATGTTATTATCAAACAACTATCAGTGGATTGAAATACAACTTCTCTGATTCATAAAGGTTAAAATATTAAATAAAAACAGAGAACATTAATAAAAATACCTTATCCAGCTAAATCAAGCTACAATCTTTGATGATTGTATATTACACAAACAGAACTATTTCCTGACCTCTCCTCCCTTTTATCTACTTCAGATGTCTCATATTGTTCCTGTGAAACGAAGTCAAGTTTGGTAGCATTTCTCTCAGTTGCATGGACAGGTCTGAGATCTGTTGATGACAAACAATTATTGAGATATTGCAATTAACATAAATGCAACACATCAGCACTTGAAAGGACTGACTGTCAATTAGTGTATCAAATAAAATATTCTGAGGAATTGTTAGCGATACAACATATCGACCTACTAGACTAACAATTCGTACATCAGCAAATTATCAGCTGTGTATGATTTGGCAATGTGCAAGAGCTGCACAGGTTAATTCAGCATGATGTTGGGCAGTTATTTAACTTTGACCTTAAAGAATGAACGAGATCACTTATCGACATATGATTTACAGGCTAACCTGTGGAAGAATAATTTAAATATACTGTAGAAAGTTTAGTAAAGTTTCTCCCACTCCTCATTCAGCATATCAAGCAGATGCCATATAAAACATGAGAGTAAAATGACTCAAGATAATTTTACACAGGCATGCTTCTTTTGGAATATAAAGAAACAATATTAAGGGTGACTCCGATTTGAAAAAGACGATGCAGAACTGAAATTGCTCAAGCTGATCGAACAATATATCGAACAGATTTCCAGAGCTTTAAAGGACTTCTTACCCATTCCCACCCCATTCTCTAATGCAACCTTATCTATTGCATATCCACATAAAAAACAGACAATGCACTTAACTGTCATTTGGAGGGAGATTTAGAAAATAAATCCAAAGAAACAAACATTGTGCAGACTGTGCATCAGTTGGTTTAAGCATTCTGCATATCCAAAAGGATACAAACAATTATGGCTGCATCAATACATGGATGAAGACCTGGCACATTGGTAAATACTGTATTCTCTGGACAGATGGAATCTCAGTAGCTACAGACTCTACCCATAGATTCTTCCAGAGGTCACAGTGAGGGTTACTCCACTGTTCCCATATTAACAAACTCAAAAAGAAAGCACTTCCAGTAAAACTCCAGTTGTCCACCACACTCGGCCCTTTTCTCAAGTGCGACCACCATGCAGATCATGCCCTCTTCTTGCTGCTGGAAATACAGAAAGCAGAAATCCCACATCACAAGGTTCAGGAATAGCTACTTTCCTACAACCATTAGCTGCTTGAACTGTCCTGCAATACCCTAATCCTACCTCAGCAATTGAACAATTGACATTCTCTTGCACACCCATTGATGTGTGTCTGATTGTGTGAAACAGGACACGTAAAATAAATCACAATCATTTTCTTCACTATCTGTCACCACCCAGTGACCACTGAATGTCTGTTTACGGTCATTTGCTACTGTAACACGTCCACTGCAAGGTTCAATTTTTTGTGCATTCAGAGATGCTCTTCTGCATACCACTATTGTAACGTGTTGATACTTGATCTTCTGTTGCACTCCTGTGAAGTTGAACTAGTTGGGCAATCCTCCTCAGTCCCATCTCACTTACGAGATGATTTTGCGCACTGACCTCTTGCTCACTGGATAGCTTTTGTTTTTCCACACAATTCTCTGTTCTCTCAACATCTCTCTCCCTCTTCACCTTAATAGTGATGTAATTTCTCTTGTCCTCACATACCACACTATGATCCTCCGTATCCAACACGTCACACTCCACAACTAACGACTCTCCAGAAGCGGGCTACCACGAGAAGTATTTTACCCACTTTCCACCTCCCAATTTTTCACAGGGGTCACGTACTCCGCGATTTCCTTGTTCATTCATCCCTCCCCAATGATCTCCAAATTTCTACACCTCCCCTGTTCACGTACTCCTCATCTCCTCCTTCAGGGTCCCAAACAGTCTTTCCGGATGAGGTAATATTTAACCAGTGAATATGCTGGAGTCCTCTATTGTGCCTAGTACTCCTGATGCAGCCTCCTCTATATTGGCGAGACTCATCGGAAACGGGGGACAGCTTCGTCACGCACCTGTGCTCCATCTGCTGAGAGTGGTATTTCACAGTGGCAAAGCATTTTAATTCTGATTCATATCCCATTCCAACGTTTTGCTCCATGACTTCCTCTTGTGCCAAGATGAGGCCACACTCAGGGTAATTTTACAAAGGCATGCTTCTTTTGGAATATAAAGAAACTATTTATAAAAAGACAATGCAGAACTGAATTTGCTTAAGCTGATCAAATATATTGTATAGATTTCCATAGCTTTAAATGACTTCTTACCCATTCACACCCCATTCTCTAATGCAACTTTATCTATTGTATATCCACATAAAAACAGACAATGCATTTAAATGTCATTTGGAGGGAGATTTAGAAAATAAATCTAAAAAGAAACAAACATTGTGCAGACTGTGCATCAGTTGTTTTAAGCATTCTGCATATCCAAAAGGATACAAACAATTATGGCTGCATCAATACATGGATGAAGACCTGGCACATTGGTAAATACTGTATTCTCTGGACAGATGGAATCTCAGTAGCTACAGACTCTACCCATAGATTCTTCCAGAGGTCACAGTCATGGTTACTCCACTGTTCCCATATTAACAAACTCAAAAAGAAAGCACTTCCAGTAAAACTTCAGTTGTCCACCACACTTGGCCCTTTGGTGGTGCCAGACTAACTGAATCTTTTCAGTTAGAAAGTGTGATCACCATGCAGATCATGCCCTCTTCTTGCCACTGAAAATGCAGAAACCTGAAATCCCAAGGTTCGGTAATAGCGACTCCCCAACAACCATTGGCTGCTTGAAGTGTCCAGCAATACCCTAATCCTACCTCAGCATTTGAACAATTGGCAATCTCTTGCACTGCTATTGATGTGTGTGAAACAGGACATGTGAAATAAATCACAGTCCTTTTCTTCACTATCTGTATAAATTACACTCAGTTACAACTGAATGTCTGTCTATGGCCTTTTGCTGCTGTAGCACATCCAGTTCCAGTTTCAACTTATTGTGCATTCAGAGATGCTCTTCTACATACCACTATTGTAACGTGTTGTTACTTGAGTTTCTGTTGCATTTCTGTCATCGTGAACCTATTGGGCAATCCTGGTCAGACCTCTCATTTACAAGACGTTTCTGTGCACTGACCTCTTGCTCACTGGATATTTTTTGTTTTTCCACACAATTCTCTTTAAACTCGACAATTCTACCCTTCTCCACCTTAACAGGAACAGAGTTCCTCTTGTCCCCGCCTCACCACCCGATGATCCTCCGGATCCAACACGTCACTCTCCACAACTACCATCTCTCCAAACGCATGCTTCCACTAAAGGTATTTTACTAACCTCCCACCCACGATTTTTCACAAGGATCATGTACTCTGTGATCTCCTTGTTCATTCATCCCTCCCCACTGATCTCCTAAGTGCTACACCTCTCTGTTCACGTACCCCCTTCCCCTACATTCAGGGTCCCCAACAGTCCTTCCAGGTGAGGCAATATTTAACCAGTGAATATACTGGAGTCATCTATAGTGCCTGGTACTTCCAATGTGGCCTCCTCTGTATTGGTGAGTCCAATCGGAAACTGGGGGGCTGCTTTGTCATGGAAAGTGGTATTTCACAGTGGCAAAGCATTTTAATTCTGATTCCTGTTCCATTCCAACATGTTACTCCATGGCTTCCTCTTGTGCGAAGATGAGGCCACCCTCAGGGTGGCGGACTAACACTTCTGTCTGGTTAGCCTCCAATATGATACCATAGATATTGATTTCTCCTTCCAGTAATAAAAAATTTCCAGCAAACGTGACCCGGTGAGCCAGATGTCAAATCATCAGGTCTCTTCACTCTTCAGATTATTGGAGTTTTAATGTAATTAAACCCAGGTATGCTGGTTTCACACCAAACAATGCCAGCACAATTTCAAACAGTAATTACTGAAGAACATGCACAATATGTTACAAATTCACATCTTTTATCAGGCAATTTGATGTTAAATAACTCATGCTTACCCAAATTCAGCAAATTTGGTAAGAGGCGAATTACATACTGTCTGTAATTCTCCACAGTGCTTGTAACTGGATTTAGCCGTAAATCTAGCTCAGTTAAATGGATCAGATGGCGCAAGCTAGAAATTTCTTCCAATGTCTGAGTGTTATTAAAATACAGGCTTAATTTTTCCAGTTCCTGTAAACACTCCAAACCCTACACACGGAAAGACATAGTTATTTATGAAACAACTGACACTTTTGAATTTAATACTGCACATTCTAACTTTTCCCCAAAAAACATTTTAAAACCAACTGTGATAACAAATTATGTTACTAATCAGTCAGCGTCAATGGACTGAAACTGGGGATGCAATCAGCTTTAATAAGTTACAATAAGTTCTGTCTGAGAAAGCAAAATGTGCACAACAGCTGTCTATCAGGCACAGAAACTGAACCAAATTATCCAATTTTCATATATTTCAGGATTTTGACAACAGATGAATATTTGTGATATCGCAAAGATTTCAAAACACTATGAACATCCATTGAGGGATTAATATATTTCAAACTCTCAATATCTTCATAAGCTATCATGAAGGGGACCAGGATTGTAATGCTTGGTTGTTGGCAGGTAGGGTTAATACCCGACCTTCAAGAGCACTTGTGAGTTATGTTCCGGCTGGACTTAGTCCGTAAACTGCTGAAGAACAGTGCGGAAGGATCAGGAGCTGTTTTCTCCCGGAAGGGATCAATTTTTAATTCCAAGTGCTCCTGTCATGTTTTGTCATCCTGTAACCTTATCCTTCAATCTCTCTGAATTATGGAGGATAGCATGTGTATATAAATATTTCTCTCCAGTAGACTTCATCATGATCATCATCACTCCTGTATTTCTACTATTTTTTAATGTTTCTTAATTGTGCATATGATTTTTTATGTTCTATCGCTGAGCAGCCCTAACCATCTGATTGGCCTATCAAAGTTCTCTTTGGGAACTAGTTGACCTGATCAGCATTTCTGATCTGGATATTGTTCACAATTGCACTTAATAAAAGGTTTCAAATTATGAAAGAAAATGAAATAAAATAGTGGAAATGCTTAAAATTATATTAGGGTATTTAAGTGCACTCAGAAAGGTCTTCTTACAGCCTTTCATTTCCATTTAAATGAATGGAGTCACTGATTGCAATTTATTCCATGGTACCTACCTGATCATTGCATCCACCAATGTCAGCTTGGGAAAATCCAACGAAAAATGTGCCTTCAAGTACAGTAACTTTCATGAGAAAGACACATGTACTGAGAAATAGTGAATCAGAATCAGGTTTAATATCAGTGGCAAATGTTGTGAAATTTGTTAACGTAGCAGTAGCAGTGGAAAGCAATACGAGATAAATATAGAAAAACAAATAAATCGATTACAATTAGTATATAACTATCTTAAATAGGTAAATTAAAAATGGTGCAAAAGAAAATAAATAAAGTGAGGTAGCGTTCATGGGTTCAATATCCATTCAGAACTCGGGCAGCGGCAGAAGCAGCTCTTGAATCGCTGAGTGTGTGCATTTAGGCTTCTGTACCTCCTTCCTGATGGTAATAATCAGAAGAGGGCATGTCCTGGCTGATGGGAGGTCATTAATATTGGACAGTGTCTTTCAGAGACACCATCTTTTGAAAACATCTTGGATAGTAGAGAGGCTAATACCCTTGAGGCAAAAATACCTAATGCAAATATTTCTCACCTAGTGTCTAGATCTTTGAAGCTACACTTCCATTTTTAATCTCAACTCAAAATAACACCCTAAACCCTCTTTCTTAAAAGAAAAATGATGCTGCTAGATTGTAGGAGTTTCTCTCCAAACACAAATTGGAAAATATAGAACACAACAAAACACAGCAAGAAATATCAATAAAGATTTATCACCTGCTCACTTAATGATGACTGACAACCTTATTTAGGTAAATGGAAACAGTGTCTACACCAGTGTGGCTCATGTAAAACTGATCCATATGCTACAAAGAGTGACTGGCTTCTCAGCACAGTACATATCATCCCTGGACTCAATGCCTGGAAGCCTGCAACTTGCCAAAGTGCAGTTCTCTTATGGAACTGCTGGTTAGCTATCAACATGATACAGCCCATCAAAGGTTCAGAGATTTCACTGAAAATAACTTCCGTAAATTATTTTCTGAATGTTTTGGTCATTAATATGATGTTATTAAGCAGAAATGATTGCAAATCCATATAAAACTGCACTTCACCCACCTCACCCATCTTTCTGTCTGAACTCCATAAATCATTTAAATTAAGATAATAAAGACTGAAGAACCCATGTTCAGATGCAAAGTTGGAAGACATTACTTACCAAGGAGAAGAGGACACTTACCTCCAGACTGACAATTGCATTTCTTGACAAGTCTAATGACTTCAGTCTTTTGAAATTCAACAATGAATCACCAAGAGTGACAATTTTCTCATGGTAGGATCCATGCAGTGACAGGGTCTCCACCTCATCTAAGGAGAAGGCAAATAATTTAAATGCATCGCTCCTTCACTCCTTCACCAATGACATATTTCTGAAATGCAATCTGTATTTGTTTCTTCCATGCTGTGTAAACATCACAATTGCAATTTATTTTCTTACAACATTGAAGAAGATCATGAAATGTATTTCCAAAGATTGCCTAGAGAAAATATAACATGCAGAATTTTTTTTTTAGGAAAAATAAAAGACAGCCATGACAAAATCCACGTTGTTAATTTGCAAATTAGCTACCAATCAACTGTCATGGAAAAAATATCTCTTGTACAGAAAATGATGGCTGGTCATGCAATGATTGGCAACACTCCACTAGCAGAATTATAAAATATGAGCTATGCCCTTAATTTCCCTGTGAGTTTCCACGTTGCACTTTTAGCTTTCCACATAATTGTCTCCTTACTCTTGTGGACGTTGAGGAAGAGGCTATTTGCCAGACACCAGGCCTCAGCTTCTTCCACCTCCCCTTTCTTGGCCATATTATCATTGTTGGTAAAGAGCCTCACCACGGTTATGACATCGGCAAACTTGACAATGTAATTACTCGTATGTTTTCACGTGTAGAATATACAGTGTGGCCACAACACAGCCCTGGGGGGCACTCATGTTGAGGATGATGGAGGGGAGGAGCATTTATTTATGATATCCATCCAAAGGCTTTTTTTTTGGAAGTCCAGCTCCTAGTGAATAAATCATGAACACAGAAAGACACACTGGGATCTTGTAGTTAAAGCAATTAATGTACTTTTAAATTTAGTACATTTAGTAAATTTACATTTACTACAATGTTACCTGGGTTTCAGCACCTAAGTTACAGAGAAAGGCAGCGCGCTCGGCCTCTCTGGAGAATGATATCTGTTATCTGTTAAGTAGGGATCCGTGCACAATTCTGATTTGATGGAGACGGACGTGAGAGTGTGGAGGAACATCTGGAGAAACTTCTGAAATGCCCGTTTCACTGCCACTGCTACCGTGCAGTACGGAATCTCCGGAGGAGAAGGCCTCCGAGACCTCGGCTTTGCTTGTTTCGGCGGCCGGGACGAGGTCGAAGGCGCTCGGCAGAGGATGGCGCTCGGGAGGCTGTATCGGAGGGGCTGGTTGGAGGTTCGAAGTTTTTGGACGGACTCAGAATCTGCTGTGGTCGGGTGCTTCCAAGGCATCAGTTGTCAGTGCCTGGAAGTTTATGGCAGGGAGAGTTTCTCCCTTTCTGGTGCCTGATATCGGGGACTATTGGAGTCAATCGGGACTTGAGACTTTTTTTAAAATCATGCCCATGGTCTGCTTTTATCAAATTATGGTATTGCTTTGCACTGCTGTAACTATGTTATAATTATGTGCTTTTTTCAGTGTGAGTCTTTGGTTTGTCCTTTTTTTGTGATTTCACTCTGGAGGAACATTGTATCATTTCTTAATGCATGCATACATTTCTAAATGACAATAAACAAGGACTGAGTGTCCTCATAATCTAATCTAATCTATCTAAGGTTGAACAAGTTAGGTCTTTATTCTTTGGAGCGTAGAAGGTTGAGGGGGGACTTGATAGAGGCATTTAAAATTATGAGGGGGATAGATAGAGTTGACGTGGATAGGCTTTTTCTATTGAGAGTAGGGGAGATTCAAACAAGAGGACATGAGTTGAGAGTTAGGGGGCAAAAGTTTAAGGGTAACACGAGGGGGAATTTCTTTACTCAGAGTGGTAGCTGTGTGGAATGAGCTTCCAGTAGAAGTGGTAGAAGCAGGTTCGGTACTGTTATTTAAAGTAAAATTGGGTAGGTATATGGACAGGAAAGGAATGGAGGGTTATTGGCTGAGTGCAAGTCGGTGGGACTAGGTGAGAGTAAGCGTTCTGCATGGACTAGAAGGGCCAAGATGGCCTGTTTCCGTGCTGTAATTGTTATATGGTTACACCAATTTATATATGGACAACATAAATATCACTATGGCATTGCCCATCTTCAAGTTTTGACCAACAAGTTGGAATATTCCTTTAAATAAATTGCATTCTTTTAAAGACTAATTTATCCTGGTAAAGAAACAGATTTTCCTCTCTTTCTTTATCCAAGTTTACCTTCACTCTGTTACATGACAGTTATCTACTGTTGCGTTGTAAACATGCAGGTGGCTAGCTTGTCAATTCAGAAACGTCCCTGTGCAACAATATACTGTATTGTATACCCTGTGGCGGCGCGCACACGCGGGACTCAAACCGCCATCGGGAGCCGCGGGCAGACACACGGTAGCGCATTTGGAACTACCCGCTCGGGGCGGACCTTCTGGGGACAGTCTGACACCCATGGCAGGGGAGATTTAAGTGCGCGATTTTGAATTCTGAGTTCAGCTCTCTCTGCCTCCGTGTGTTTCTTTAGTAGCGCATTGCGCGCGACTACATTGGTGACCCTGACGTTCCAGACAGCATCTGGAGCCGGCGACTCAGCGACCAGCCATGAGTTCCAGCAACTCGCACAGCGCGGTCTCTCTGAAGCTCCTGACTTTCCGGGCCACTCAGCCCCACCTTTGGTTCGAGCAGGCCGAGGCCCAGTTCAAAATCAGAGTCATTACAGCCAACACCACGCAGTACTACTACGTGGTCAGCATGCTCGACCAGGAGACGGCAGGCTGGATCATCGACTTCCTATGCCAGCCACCAATGGAGGACAGGTACACTAAGCTTAAGGTGCTCCTGATCCGTACTTTTGGACTCCCCTGCCACTAACGGGCCACGCGGTTCCTACCCCTGGGCGACCGCATGCCATCCAAGCTCATGAATGATATGCTGGCGCTCATGGACGGCCATAAGCTGTGCCTTTTATTTGAACAGCTGTTCCTCAAGCAAATGCCTCCTCCTCGCGAGTGAGGATTTCCATGATGTGGTGAACTAGATATACCTGTCTGACTGCTCCTGTGGCTCCTCCCACAGACCCTGCTGACTGCTCCTGTGGCTCCTCCCACAGACCCCTGTATAAAGGCGACTGTGGGCTGCTGCTCTCCCTCATTTTCCCCAGGATGTAGTGTTGTTTATTCTTCCAGTCAATAAAAGCCGATATCTCGCTTCCTAAGTCTCAGCGTGAGTTATTGATGGTGCATCAATTTTATTGACTGGAAGAATAATCAACACTACATCCTGGGGAAAATGAGCGTTCGTGAGGGGTGGCATTAGTGGACGTACACAACAGGGAGCGGATAGAGTGGAGTGCCTCAGGGAGGACCTCCTGCCATCGGGAGACCGGCAACCCTTTTGACTTAAGGGCTAAAAGTGTGGCCTTCCACACTGTGGCATTCTCCCTCTCCACCTGGCCATTCCCCCGGGGATTATAACTCGTGGTTCGACTAGTAGCAATGCCCCTAGCTAGCAGGAACCGGCGCAACTCGTCACTCATAAAGGAGGACCCTCTACCACTGTGGATATAGCAGGGATATCCGAACAGAGTGAAGAGCTGGCGCAGGGCTTTTATGACCGACGTGGTAGTAGATGGTGCATCACATGACCCACGCAGGGTCGCGGCTAAAGCAGACGTCCTTTGGCAGAGCAAGCAACGTGGAGTAGCCTCCATTGGCCTAGCCACGATCGCGTGCCCCAAAGCCCAGGCCCCGCAACTGAAGCCGTCAAGACCCACGGGGGAAAAAGACGAAAGTTCGGAACAATGGTGTTTCTAGCACCAAAGATGGGGCTCAGGCGCACGCCACTGCCGTCCACCATGTGCTTTTCCGGGAAACACTGGGGCCAGCCATCACTGATGGCTACGACGGCTGGCCACCGAGACAGCCTCCTGTACCTCTGGGACCAACACTCCCGGCGGCGCTTCCTGGTAGACACCGGGGCCGACGTCAGCGTACTACCCCCCTCGAACATGGACACTTGTAAAGCGGTCCTAGGCTCTGAACTCACCGCTGCAAATAGCACCAGTATTTTGACGTACTATCTCACTGCATTTTGGGTCCAGCCGTTTCACTTGGACTTTCATGTTGGCAGCGGTGTCACAGCCACTACTAGGGGCAGATTTCCTACGAGCCAACTGCCTCCTGGTCGACCTAAAAGGCCAGCGTTTGATCCATGCCGAGACGTTCCAGACTTTCCAGCTCGGAGAAGCCTAGCTACCGGCCCTCCACCTGGATTCCGTGACCCTCTCGGGCAACGAATTCGCCACAGTGTTGGTGGAATTCCCCTCCATAGTCACCCTGCGCTTCTCCACAGCCGACACCAAGCACGGCGAGCAGCACCACATCCCCACTCAAGGACCGCCGCTGCATGACTGAGCTCGCAGGCTCCCACCCGACAAGCTCCACCTCGCCAAGGAGGAGTTCCATCAGATGGAAGAGATGGGAATCGTACGCTGCTCAGACAGCCCACGGGTATCCCCGCTGCACATGGCGCCCAACTCCGCAGGAGGATGGAGGCCCTGCGGAGACTACAGAAGGCTCAACAATGCCACAACCGCCAACAGATACCCGGTACCCCACATCTCAAGAGGGAGGGTGAGCAGCCAGATGTCGTGGTCCATGTAGGGACCAATGACGTGGGTAGGAAGAGTGAGGAGGTCCTGAAAGGTGGGTTTAGGGAGCTAGGTGCCAAGTTAAAGGACAGGACCTCCAGGATAGCAATCTCAGGATTGCTACCAGTGCCACGTGCAGGTGGGTTTAGAAATAGTAAGATAGTGCAGATCAACACGTGGCTGAAGACATGGTGCAGGAGAGAGGGCTTCAGATTTATAGATAATTGGGCAGTTTTTCACGGAAGGTGAGACCTGTTCCGGCGGGATGATTTATATCTAAACAGGAGGGGGACAAATATTCTTGTGGGTAGGTTTGCTAGAGAGGCTCCAGTGGATTTAAACTAGATATGAGGGGGGAGGGGAACCAGAGTGTAGGAACAGAAGTATGGGAGAAGGAAGAAAAAGAAGACAGTAAAGTTCTTTATACTGTTACAGATAAACAGAGAGGAAGAGGTGGAGAATTTCTTAAATGCATTTATTTTAATGCTGGAGCACTGTAAGAAAGGTGGATGAGCTTAGAGCATGAATTGATACCTGGAAATATGATGTAGCTATTAGTGAAACATGGTTGCAGGAGGGGTGTGATTGGCAACTAAATATTACTGGATTTCGTTGCTTCAGGTGTGATAGAATCGGAGGGACAAGAGGGGGAGGTGTTGCGTTGCTTGTCAGAGAAAATAGTACAGCAGTGCTCTGGCAGGATAGATTAGAGGGCTCGTCTAGGGAGGCTATTTGGATGGAATTGAGGAATGGGAAAGGTGTAGTTACACTTATAGGGGTGTATTATAGACCATCTAATGGGTAGCGAGAACTGGAGGAGCAAATTTGTAAAGAGATAGCAGATATTTGTAGTAAGCAGAGGGTTGTGATTGTGGGAGATTTTAATTTTCCACACATAGACTGGGAAGCCCATACTGTAAAAGGGATGGATGGTTTGGAGTTTGTAAAATGTGTGCAGGATAGTTTTTTGCAGCAATACATAGAGGTACCAACTACAGAAGAGGCAGTGTTGGATCTTATGTTAGGGAATGAACTAGGTCAGGTGATGAAGGTACGTGTTGGGGAGCACTTCGGGTCCAATGATCACAATGCCATTAGTTTCAATATAATTATGGAGAAGGATAGGACTGGACCCAGGGTTGAGATTTTTGATTGGAGAAAAGCTAACTTTGAGGAGATGCAAAATGATTTAGAGGGAGTGGATTGGGACAATTTGTTTTATGGGAAGGATGTAATAGAGAAATGGAGGTCATTTAAAGGTGAAATTTTGAGGGTACAGAATCTTTATGCTCCTGTTAGGTTGAAAGGAAAGGTTAAAAGTTTGAGAGAGTCATGGTTTTCAAGGGATATTGGAAACTTGGTTAGGAAAAAGGGAGCTACCTGCAATAAATATAGGCAGCATGGAGTAAATGAGGTTCTCAAGGAATATAAAGAATGTAAGAAGAATCTTAAGAAAGAAATTAGAAAAGCTAAAAGAAGATATGAGGTTGCTTTGGCAAGTAAGGTGAAAATAAATCCAAGGTGCTTCTACAGTTATATTAATAGCAAAAAGATAGTGAGGGATAAAATTGTCCCTTAGAATCAGAGTGGACAGCTATGTATGGAGCCAAAAGAGATGGGGGAGATTTTGAACAATTTCTTTTCTTTGGTATTCACTAAGGAGAAGGATATTGAATTGTGTAATGCAAGGGAAACAAGTAGGGAAGTTATGGAAGCTATGACGATTAAAGAGGAGGAAGTACTGACGCTTATAAGGAATATTAAAGTGGATAAATCTCCGGATCCTGACAGGATATTCCCTAGGACCTTGAGGGAAGCTAGTGTAGAAATAGCAGGGGCTCTGACAGAAATATTTCAAATGTCATTAGAAACAGGGATGGTGCCGGAGAATTGGAGTATTGCTCATGTGGTTCCATTGTTAAAAAGGGTTCTAAGAGTAAACCTAGCAATTATAGGCCTGTCAGTTTGACGTCAGTGCTGGGTAAATTAATGTAAATTATTCTTAGAGATAGTATATATAATTATCTGGATAAGCAGGGTCTGATTAGGAACAGTCAGCATGGATTTGTGCGTGGAACATCACGTTTGACAAATTTTATTGAATTTTTTGAAGAGGTTACTAGGAAAGTTGATGAGGGTAAATCAATGGATGTTGTCTATATGGACTTCAGTAAGGCCTTTGACAAGGTTCCGCATGGAAGGTTAGTTATGATGGTTTAATCGTTAGGTATTAATATTGAAGTAGTAAAATGGATTCAACAGTGGCTGCATGGGTAATGCCAGAGAGTAGTGGCGGATAACAGTTTGTCAGGTGGGAGGCCAGTGACTAGTGGTGTGCCTCAGGGATCTGTACTGGGTCCAATGATGTTTGTCATATACATTAATGATCTGGATGATGGGGTGGTAAATTGGATTAGTAAGTATGCAGATGATACTAAGATAGGTGGTATTGTGGATAATAAAGTAGGTTTTCAAAGTTTGCAGAGAGATTTAGGCCAGTTAGAAGAGTGGGCTGAAAGATGGCAGATGGAGTTTAATGATGATAAGTGTGAGGTGCTACATTTTGGTAGGACTAATCAAAATAGGACATACATGGTAAATGGTAGGGCATTGAAGAATGCAGTAGAACAGAGTGATCTAGAAATAATGGTGCATAGTTCCCTGAAGGTGGAATTTCATGTGGATAGTGTGGTGAAGAATGCTTTTGGTATGCTGGCCTTTATAAATCAGAGCATTGAGTATAGGAGTTGGGATGTAATGTTAAAATTGTACAAGGCATTGGTAAGGCCGAATTTGCAGTATTGTGTACAGTTCTGGTCACCGAATTATAGGAAAGATGTCAACAAAATAGAGAGAGTGCAGAGAAGATTTACTAGAATGTCACCTGGGTTTCAGCACCTAAGTTACAGGGAAAGGTTGAACAAATTAGGTCTTTATTCTTTGGAGCGTAGAAGGTCGAGGGGGGACTTGATAGAGGTATTTAAAATTATGAGGGGGATAGATGGAGTTGACGTGGATAGGCTTTTTCCACTGAGAGTAGGGGAGATTCAAACAAGAAGACACGAGTTGAGAGTTAGGCGGCACAAGTTTAAGGGTACCACGAGGGGGAATTTCTTTACTCAGAGAGTGGTAGCTGTGTGGAACCCAGAAGAAGTGGTAGAGGCAGGTTCGATATTGTCATTTAAAGTAAAATTGGATAGGTATATGGACAGGAAAGGAATGGAGGGTAATGGGCTGAGTGCGGGCAAGTTCACGTCTGGTGAGAGTAAGCATTCAGCATGGACTAGAAGGGCTGAGATGGCCTGTTTTCGTGCTGTAGTTGTTATATGGTTATATCTAGAACTTCACGGCGAACCTGCACGGAGCAACCATCTTCTCGAAAATCGACCTGGTCAGGGGATACCATCAGATCCCAGTGTACAGCAACAATGTGCCCAAGACAGCCCTCATCACCTCATTCAGCTGGTT
This sequence comes from Hemitrygon akajei, assembly GCF_048418815.1. Lineage (NCBI taxonomy): Eukaryota > Metazoa > Chordata > Chondrichthyes > Myliobatiformes > Dasyatidae > Hemitrygon > Hemitrygon akajei. The sequence goes on along the minus strand of NC_133148.1, from coordinate 6,029,603 downwards.
CGAATTCTTGAGGATGCCTTTTGGTCTCAAGAATGCAGCCCAAACTTTCCAAAGGCCCATGGACTCGGTGGGACGCAGCCTGGATTTCACTTTCATTTACTTGGACGATATCCTGGTGGCCAGCAATTTGCACCAAGAGCACGTGGCACATTTGTGCCAGCTCTGCCAATGCCTGAGCGACCACGGACTGGCAATCAATCTGGCGAACTGCCTGTTCGGGCTGACAGAGATCAACTTCTTGGGCCACAGAGTCAACTGACATGGCGCAGTTCCCCTAGCAGACAAGGTCCAGGCCATCCACCAGTTCCCCAAGCCCAGCATGGTCAAGGGCCTGCAGGGGTTCGTAGGGATGGTCAACTTTTATCATCAGTTCGTTCCGGCGGTGGCATAAATCATGAGACCCTTGTTCAGCCTGATGGCCGGCAAGGCCAAAGAAGCAGCATGGGATGCGGAGTCCATGGTGGTGTTCGAGCAGGCCAAGGAGGTGCTGGCAAAGGTGGCCCTCCTAGTGCACTTGAGAGTCGATGTACCCATGCATTCACAGTCGACGCTTCCGACACAGTAGTCGGTGGAGTCCTGGAGCAGCTCATCGAGGACCAGTGGCGACCACTCGCTTTCTTCAGCCGCCACCTACGGCCACCAGAGGTGAAGTACCGCGCTTTCGACAGACAGTTGCTCGCGCTCTACCTGGCTGTCCGGCATTTCCTCGAGGGAAGGGAGTTCACCGTGTATACGTACCACAAGCCCCTCACCTTCGCACTGGCCAAGGTATTGGACCCATGGTTGGCTCGGCAGCAGAGGCCCCTACCTGTCCTTTATTTCAGAATTCACTACGGACGTCCGCCACATCGCAGGGAAGAACAACATCATCGCTGACACACTGTCTCGCCCCTGCCACCACTCAGTAGGCCTATTGTCCTCAGGAATAGACTTCGCAGCACTGGCAGAAGCACCACCATTTCAGGGCTCCAGTTGGAGGATGTCTCCATCTGCCCAGCAGCGGATCGACTCCTGTGCGACGTGTCGACTGGCAAACCCCGACCGGTGGTACCAGCAGCATGGAGGCACCGGGTGTTCGACACGCTGCACAACCTGGCCCACCCGTCCATCCTGGCGTCCATCAAGCTGGTAGCCGACAGATTTGTCTGGCACAGTTTGCGCAAACAGGTCGGACACTGGGCCAGGACCTGCGTGCACTGCCAGACCGCCAAAGTCCAGCGACACGTGAAGGCTCCCCTCCAGCAGTTCCAGCCAACGCACAGGAGGTTCCAACACATCCACGTGGATATCGACGGCCCCCTGCCAGTCTCCCGGGGCACCAGGTATATCTTTACCATGGTAGACAGGTTCACCAGATGACCAGAAGCCATACCGCTGGCAGACACGTCCACTGAGTCCTGCGCCAGGACGCTCATTGCAAACTGGATCATCAGGTTCGGCCTCCCAACGGACATCATCTCCGACAGAGGGGCGCAGTTCACGTCTGGTTTGTGGACAACACTGGCACAGCTCCTGGGCACTCAGCTGCATCACACCACAGCGTACCATCCCCAGTGCAACGGTTTGGTAGAGAGATTCCACCGGCATCTCAAGTCGGCCCTGATGGCGCGCCTCAGGGGCCCCAACTAGACAGATTGGGTCCTTCTGGGCATCCGCACAGCCCCCGAGGAGGACCTGGACACCTCCTCAGCGGAATTGGTCTACGGCACCCCCCCGACGGTTCCAAGCAAGTTCATACCAGAGGCCTGAGGTTCAGAAGAAACTCCAGCAGCGGTGCTAACGAGGCTGCGGGACAAGGTAGGGACCCTGGCACCGGACCCGACCTCCAGGCATGGTCCCATGTCATCCTTCACCCCTAAAGACCTCCGAGACTGTGAGTATGTTTTTATTCGCAGGGGCATGCAGACGTATGAGGGACCCTTCAAGGTGATCTGGCACAACGGAATCACGTACGGCATGGAGGTGGGTGGCCGGGAAGAGACTTTTACAGTGGACCACCTCAAACCGGCGCACTTGGACATTGTGCAACCAGTGAGAGTACCCGCACCGCGCCGGCAAGGCCGGTCACCCAAGCAAGCCGCACAGACTGGGGGCTCCACTCCCCCGATGGACATTTCTGGGGGGAGGTGGTGTGGCGGCCCGCACACGCGGGACTCAAACAGTCTTCGGGAGCCACGGGCAGACACGTGGTAGCGCATTTGGAACTAGCCGCTCGGGGCGGACCTTCCAGGGACAGTCTGACGTCACGTCCGCCCCGTGGGTTGCAGGGGCCCATGGGAGGGGAGATTTAAGTGGGCAATTTTGAATCAGCAAAGGCATTCTGAGTTCATTTCTCTCTCTGCCTCCGTGTGTTTCTTTAGTAGCGCAATGCGCAGGACTACAAACCCCAAATAACTAAGTGCTGCCTGGCCTGCTGAGTTCCTCCAACATTTTGAGTGTTAAGTGTATAAAAGTTCAGTAGAGTGGATTATATCGGCTTATTTCCATTTCAGAGGCATATAGTGCAGAGTATGCACATACAATATACTCCCAAGGACTAGCTTGGTACCTGGTATGATTCTGATACATTAACTGTAATATTATGCACTGTACAGAAATATCATCTTCAATAAAGATGTTCTGTTTAAGTTCTCTCTCAACCTGATTACCTATGTTTGCACCAACACAACTGACATTGAAAGTCAGTAATCATTTGTCATGTTAAGTGACTTCTTCATACATAAACATTCGTAAAGTCATATTTTATCAGCAAAATAAAAGCATTTTTGTGAAGCGAAAAGTGTGTGGACTCCAAAGGTAGAAATGCGAGAGGCTCAAAACTCATTTTCTTTTAGGCACTGGAGATAAAACACTGCAGCAAATATCAGGTGTACAGGTAGAAGATGTAAAAATTTAAAACATTAAGTTACATTATTGTCATATACACCAAAGTGCAATGAAATTCCGGGTTCAATTGAACCTCACAACTCAACAATAGATAAAAGCTCGTGATGCAAATTCTCAAACACTGCATATGCTTGTCTGAACTAAAATCATAAAATACCCTAAGGGCTGAAAAGATCAGGCCAGGCAGCATCAATGGAAGCAAAAACTGTTTACACTTGAAATGCACAATCCGACATCAGGTCACCGAACTAAAACATCAGCTGAGTCTCCTCCCACAGAACTTCTGGTAATTACCCCCTTCACCATTCCCATTCCTGTTTCTTTCTCTCACCTCACCTCCTTCCCTGCCTATCACTCTTAAATTTCTTCCATGGTCTTCTACCCTCTCCTGTCAGATTCCTCCTTCTCCTTTATCTTTTTCACCTCATATCTTCCCAGCTCCTTATTTCACCCCTCCTCCTCTGTCCTGGTTTCATCTATCACCTTGTTCTCCATCCTCCCATTCCCCCAACTTCTAGCTTTAATGTCTCATCTTTTTTTCCCAGTCCTTATGAAGGGTCTCGGCCGAAATGTCGACTGTTTACACTTTACCAGAGATGCTGCCTGGCCTGCTGAGTTTCTCCAACATTTTGTGAGAGTCCAGAGGAGCATATCAGAAATCGCGCGGCAGCTCAAGGGAACAGTGCTCCTGATTTGGAGTCAAGTCAAACATCCTACCAGGGACCAGCCATCTCTACTTTATAAAATGTCACCTGCCCTTCAAGATGCTACGGGACATCAGTTGGAAGGCCCATTGTGGGACACGGCCACAGCAGGGATGTTATGTACATGGTTTTGACCCAAAGAAAGAAATGGTTGGAGTGTTTACTCAGTGAGGAAATGTGACAACAGCTCCATACTTGGTCCAGTGTTAACTCCTGGTTCTCTCTCACACTCCCTGTCCAGCTGCTACCGACAGTGATCCACCATGTTCCTCTGGGCACCAGCACATCCCATCTCTAATTCCCCACAGTTACCTTAAGACAACACAATTCAGAATATGATACACCCCACAATGTACTTACAAGCATATTACAAAATCAACATAAGTATCTTCATTATAAACAGTACAGATACAACATATACACGTTTACACATCCCAAGTACTAAAGAAATGGAACATTCTCCAGTGTATGCCGGGAAGTCACCAAAAAACCAACTGATTAGAAGAATATACTGGGGGTGGGGAGTTACTGAAGTGCCCAGAGTCATCACAATGAAAGCAACATGTCAAAGGAGGGAGGGAGGGGGCGAGGGAGAGAGAGAAAGAGATACAGACAGTGAGAGAGAGAGAGTGTGTGTGTGTCCCCGATTACTAAGCGCTCTCCACCACAAGGATAACACTAACTGCTCATGAAGATGTGATAGCTGCTGTCTTATCTAGGCCACTAGCCACCCCAGCATTGGAGCCCAGGGTGAGACCCGCACCCACAGCCCCCCAGCCTCTCACCTGATCTGACGTTACTCAGCTGTGCCTTGTCCCTGAGCCATTCTTCAGTTGCTACCACCTGCTCTGCCGTCATTCTCCTGTCTCTGAACGCCCTTCCTCTTTCACTGATCCTCCTCCTTCCTCCTGGTCTCCAAACACTTTGCCTCTCTCACCGGGACAACAAAGTTGTGCATGCACTCGCTGACGATGGCGGAGAACAGAACCACGTGACCACCGTGTGAATGCCCGCGCAAATTGGGGCAAGGAAATCCGCGACCTCTTTCCTTGGGAAAGGACGACGCACTCAGCGGCCAGGCTTTTGCAGGAACTGAAAATCATTCTGATACACTTTACTACTGTCAGCCAGTTCTTGCTTTCTTTTGATGAAAAACTATTTGGGAGTGAATCACCCAAAACAATAAGATAGTGTGGTTGATTTGTTCTGATGGTGGGAATGTGGAGACTGGATTCCAGTCTGAGATGGAGTCTCCAATCCACCGGATACAAGGGGCTGTAGAGGCTTTTACACTCGGCCAATTCCATCATGGCGGCAGTCTCCTCACCAGCGAGGAGCTCTTCCAGGGGCGGTGTGGTGTCTTTCAATTTCAATAATATATCCGATATCTTGTAAGTATGCCGTTGATTAAGCATTTTTGTTCTGTTAAATAATTAACTAGGGGTAAAGTATTTAAAAACCGTTAACTTGACGTAATCGCGCTACCACGTGACCAGCGACTCGTTAAAATTCAAAGGCGAAGTTCGCTCCGGATTTTGTTTGAAATAATTTACTGTTTTGAATTTGCAAAACATAACATTGGCGACGAGGTGTTTTAAAATTAAGCCGAGACGGCTGCCGACCTGTAAAAGTGGAGCGAGAAGTTGGAAGTTAATAAAACAGCTTAGCGCAGCCCAACAGGTGCAGAGACGGTCGTTGGAAGGGAAGAGACGCACGTGTTTTTTAAACGCACAAAACGGGAGAATGCAGGTTTCAGAAAGCGTGAGTACCAGCTGATAGTAATCGTTAAACAATCGGAAATGTCTGTCTACATCGGAACTATTGAACGAGTTTGATGATCCCACGGGGAATTGCCTCATGTATACTGAGCTATTGGAACAGGATTGTGAAGCAAATGAAATGGCCAACGAGAAGCGAGAGCCAATTTTGCTGAGTTCTTCAGGTTTAAATGTATACAGTTGGCTTTGATGTTTGACTGCTCCATTGAATGGTGCAGAAATGAGCTTTTGCAGATATTGTAAAAGTGATGCAGGAACACTTAGAAGGGAAGCCATTGTTGATTGCAGAGGGCTTTGGGTTTTATCAGCGGAATCCTTGTCCCTGTTCTTCTTCAGGGGTGTGTGAGACAGGGCTGGTTTCAGTCATACTCAAACACTACCCAGTCCGTCTTGGACTTGACCTTGCCTTTCTCAATGTATTTGTCGAAGTAGACAGTGATGGATATCCATGAAAATTCCTTCACTCAATTTTGAAAGTGCCAAAGGTACTAAAGTTCTAGATGCTTGATGAGATCACATTTACTTCATCGGTTGCTGTCGTACTTTGTTGAAACCATTCTACAAGAACTACTGGTAAATGCTGAAAAGGCAGGTTTCATTAATGAATGACCATACTGTAGTGACGGAGAACATCTTGCTCAACTCATCATTTGTTCTCCTTCATATCCTGACAAAAACAAGGAGCAGATATTGGTAGACAAGTACAAACAGATTCTGGATAGTCATTCATCAACTGACAGTCACGAGATGCAAACCACTCCTTCAAATTTGAGGGTATTAAAAGAAAATTACAAAATGATAGAATAATAGAACCATAGAACATTACAGCACAGAAACAGGCCTTTTGGCCCTTCTTGGCTGTGCCAAACCATTTTTCTGCCTGGTCCTACTGACCTGCACCTGGCCCATATCCCTCCATACACCTCTCATCAATGTACCTGTCCAAGTTTTTCTTAAATGTTAAAAGTGAGCCTGCATTTACAACTTCATCTGGCAGCTCATTCCACACTCCCATCCACTCTGTGTGAAGCCCCACCCCCATGTTCCCTTTAACCTTTTCCCCCTTCACCCTTAACCCATGTCCTCTGGTTTTTTTTTTCTCCCCTGGCCTCAGTGGAAAAAGCCTGCTTGAATTCATTCTGTCTATACCCATCATAAATTTATATACCTCTATCAAGTCTCCCCTCATTCTTCTACGCTCCAGGGAATAAAGTCCTAACCTATTCAACCTTTCTCTGTAACTCAGTTTCTCAAGTCCCGGCAACATCCTTCTCTGCGCTTTCAAACTTATTAATATCCTTCCTGTAATTTGGTGACAATACTCCAAATTTGGCCTCACCAATGCCTTATACAACCTCACTCTTATATTCAATACTTTGATTTATAAAGGCCAATGTACAAAAAGCTCACATTACTATCATATCAAGCTTATCAAATTATTTAAACTTGCCATGTCAATGGCTCAAGGGACCTGAAGAGAAGTAGTCTCAGTAACCCTGTTCGAGTTGGAGGAGCATTCAAAGGAATTACACAAACACTGTCTCAGAAAAGGTGATTTAAGCACATACTTGGATAATGCAAAAAGTGATCTGGTAAGGACTGAGAAAAGTCACATGTTCTATTAACTTAGTATCAATGCTCATGCATAAAACATGAAGTGGCATGATTTATCAATTAAATCAGTGATTAGAGACAAGAAACATCACAAGACATGGGATCAGAAATACAGCATTCAGCCCACTGAGTCTGTTCTATCATTACATCATGGCGGATTTATTATCCTCCTCAACCTTTTCTCCTTTTATGCCCTGACAAATAAAGAACCTATCAGCCTCTGCCTTACTTGGTCTCCGCAGCCATCTTTGGCAATGAATTCAATAGATACACTACCTTCTGGCTAAAGAAATTCCTCCTCGTCTCTGTTCTGAATGGCCCAATATCCTGAGGCTGTGCCCTCTGGTCCTAGACTCACCCACTATAGGAAACATCCATTGTCTACTGCAGGCCTTTTAATATTCAACAGGTTTCAATGAGATCTCCCCTCATCCTTCTAAACTTGAGTGAGTACAGTCCAGAGCCACCAAACTCTCCTCATACATTAACTCTTTCCTTCCTGGGATCATTCCAGTGAACCTCCTCCAAACCCTCTCCAAAGTCAGTGGTATGACCAATACCTTATAAAGCTTCCCATTAAAACCTTATTCTAATATTCTCCTCAAAATGAATGCTAACATTGCAATTCCCTGCATTCATTATCAATTAAATCTGTAAGTTAACCTGTAGAAAATCCTGCACAAGAACTTGAGACTCCCTTTGCAAGTCTAAATTTTCAATTTTCTCCTCACTAAGAAAATAGGCTGCACCTTTTGCCCTTTGACTAAAGTGTATGACCATACACTTCCCGACATTGTATTCTATCTCCCCTTCTTTGCCCATTCTCTAAATCTGTCTAAATCCTTCAGTTGACTCCATGCTTCCTCAACACGAACTGTACCTCCACCTATCCTCACATCATCACCAAACTTGGACATAAAGCCAGCAATTTCTACATCCAAATCATTGGGATATAACATGAGAAGAAGCAGTCCCAATACCAAGCCTTGTGGATCACCACTAGTCAGGGGCAGATAACCAAACTTCTCTCCTTTTTACCAACTCTTTGCCACCTGCCAGTCAGCGGATCCTCTATCCATGCTCATACACTTCTTGACATATCATGGGCTCTGAATTTGTTATGCAGCCTCTTGTGTGACACCTTGTCAAAGGCTTTTTGAAAATCCAAGTAAAGAAAATTCACTCCTTTCTCAATCCTGCTTGTTATTTCCTCAAACAATTCCAAAAAAAAATTGTCAAGCAAAATTTCCACTTGAGGATACCATGTTAAGTTTGGTCTATTTTGTCAATCGCCTTTAAGTACACGGAAATTTCATCCATGATAATGGACTCCAACACCTATCTAATCACTGAATTCAGTCTAACTGGTCCATAATTTCCCTTTTTCTGCCTCTGACCTTTCTTGGAGAGTGCAGTGATATTTGCAATTTTCTAGTCCTCCAGAATCATGTAATTCTTGAAAGATCATTATTAACAAATCCACAATCTGTTTAACTGCATCTTTCAGAACCCTGAGGTATCTTCAGATCTTTCAGCACCCCAAGCACCTTATCCTTAATAAGTGCATCTACAGTCACTTCTGCTCCCTGACAGTGAAGCAGAAAAGTACCACACCAGCATTTCTTTTCCAGTTGTCCAATAAGCAGTATTAAATCTTTTTCACTCTTCATGCATCTGGGGGAAAAAAACTTCTGGTATTCTCTTTCAGATTATTGACTAGTTTACCTTCATACTTTGGGCAGGTGGGGCTCGTCAGCCTTGGATGGCAGCCCGCCTGGGAGAAGGAAACTCGTGATTTTAAACATCTGCTGCCTTGCAGCCATACCCACCCTAGGGAAAGGCTTCGGGAGTGACCCCCAAGGAAGAGATCTGGTGCCGGGTCCCTAAAGCAGTTCAATGTTGTTTATAACTTCACCCTGGCAACCTCTGTATCGGCGCTTGCCCTTCCCTTGGACTACATCAGTGACGTGGAGATGGGAAACCTGCTGCATGGGCAACAGCCGGTTCTTTAAATCTTCCCGCCCAGAGGACAAAGTGCACCAGAGGCCTAAACCCATGATACCCTGGGATCCATAGTTGCCTACTACTACCTTCCTACTTCATCAATTTTCACCTTTATGGCTTGTTTAATTGTCATTTGGCTTTAAAAAGCTTCCCAATCCTCTTACTTCCCACAGATTTTTGCTATAATAATTCCCCTCACTTTTCAAGTATCCCACGTTTTTAAGAAAATGAGGGATTATGTGCATCATTTTTGGAAGTAATGTGGCAGTTTTTAAAATAAATTACGAAATAATGAACTAGTGAGAATTGGATAACATATTGCCATAAAATCATCACAATGATGTGTATTTTGTTGTTGTTGTACAGTGGTTCATTTGTGATCACTGAAATAGTGTTGATTGAAGATTAGAATAAATAACTTGTAATAAGCTGTCCAATGCCAAATTACAGTTTATGCTTAAAAATTGCTGCATCACAATAAATGCTGCTGAATTAAACTTGAATAAACAACTTGCCACACAGATTATAATGACAATTACATTATACTTTCAGAACTATTTTTCTTTTACAGTCACAAGTATGATTTGTTGCCCACTTTCTTGATTTGGCCAAAAGGAAATGGATTCTGAGGTCACTGGTCCATCTTATTATGCAGAGAACCATTCCACAGTGGGATAGTGGTTTCCCTTGAGCCTGGTGACTGTGTGTTTTCAGGCTTTTGTATCTTCTCCCCAATGGGAGGGGATAGAAGAGAGAATGTCTTGGGTGACTGGGCCTTAGATTATGTTGTTTGTTTTATCCAGGCCATTTTACCGAATACAGTCAATACAATTACTCCACATACAGAAAAAAAACATCATTCCTGCAAGCAGTCTAGTGAATCACCTCATCCCTCAAGGGCAAGTATATTTATTTTTCAGTAAGGAGACTAAAGCTGTACATTATATCCTAACAATGTCGTATATAACTACAGCAAGTTATAATTACTCCTGTTCTGAAATCCTTTCACAATAAATATTAACATCTTTTGTCTCAGTTGCTTGCTGTTTCTGCACATGGGATTTCATTGCCTTTTGTACATGGGCTCCAGATTTCTCATACCATCAACATTACACAATTTCTCACCATTATGGGTAACTTCACATTTTTGATGCTTTTCCATTTGTTCTTGCTCACTCAGTCAGCTTGTCTATGTCATCTGAAGCTTCTTTACGTCCTCCTGCCAACTCATTGTCCCACCTAATTTTGTACCATCAGCAAATTTGGAAATATGACATCTGGTCCATTCAAACAAATCATTGATTTAGATTGTGATGAGCTAAGACTAAAGAACTTTTCTGTGCAGTATCTTATCAATCATATTTCCACCCTGAGAAAATTTGGTTTAATTTTGTTCTTGTCTTCTACCAGGTTAGCAATTTTCAGTTCCTGTCTAGATATGATACTTAATCCTACATGCTGAAACCTGATACACCAACATCCTCTGTGGAAATAGAAATTCTTCTGTTAGAGAAGACTCGTAGAATCCCTTCTGAATATTCTTAAACACTGCACTTGCTGGTTCTCCCTTATTAATTCTACTACCCGGATACTCCAGCCAAACATGATGTTCCTTTCATAATTCCATATTCCACAAATTCCACCACTTTTCTTATAACTGACCCTGATGTTTTGAAACGCTCAAACTGCAATTTGTCCCATAAAAGATTATAACTGTTAAAAAAACCTATTTATTAAGTTCTCAGAAAAATGAACACATTTACATAATTATCAAAAAATTCCACAAATTCAGATCATTAACAAATATACAATTCACCTTGAGCTTCCCTTTTATATTTGCAGCCAAAGACTTTCCATTTGATACCCTATGCTCGTTTAACACTCTGCAGGTAGGTTGCCCAGAATTTCTAGCAATTCCTGTACCACTGTCTTCTGGAAATTAGTCAAGTCAAGTCACTTTTATTGTCATTTCGACCATAACTGCTGGTACAGTACATAGTAAAAATGAGACAACGTTTTTCAGGACCATGGTGTTACATGACACAGCACAAAAACTAGACTGAACTACATAAGAAAACAGAGAAAGCTACACTAGACTACAGACCTACACAGGACTGCATGAAGTGCACAAAAACAGTGCATGCATTACAATAAATAATAAACTGGACAATAGGGAAAGGAATCAGTCCAGGCTTCGGGTATTGAGGAGTCTGATAGCTTGGGGGAAGAAACTGTCACATAGTCTGGTCGTGAGAGCCCGAATGCTTCGGAGCCTTTTCCCAGACGGCAGGAGGGAGAAGAGATTGTATGAGGGGTGCATGTGGTCCTTTATAATGCTGTTTCCTTTGCGGATGCAGCGTGTAGTGTAAATGTCCGTGATGGCGGGAAGAGAGACCCCGATGATCTTCTCAGCTGATCTCACTATTCGCTGCAGGGTCTTGAGATATGAGATGGTGTAATTTCCGAACCAGGCAGTGATGCAGCTGCTCAGGATGCTCTCAATACAACCCCTGTAGAATGTGATGAGGATGGGGTGGTGGGAGATTGACTTTCCTCAGCCTTCGCAGAAAGTAGAGACGCTGCTGGGCTTTCTTTGCTATGGAGCTGGTGTTGAGGGACCAGGTGAGATTCTCCGTCAGGTGAATTTGGTCAAGAAATTTGGTGCTCTTTACGATCTCTACCGAGGAGCCGTCGATGTTCAGCGGGGAGTGGTCCTCCTGAAGTCAACAACCATCTCTTTTGTTTTGTTCATATTAAGAGACAGGTTGTTGGCTCTGCACCAGTCCGTTAGCCGCTGCACCTCCTCTCTGTAAGCTGACTCGTCATTCTTGCTGATGAGACCCACCACGGTCGTGTCATCGGTGAACTTGATGATATGGTTCGAGCTGTGTGTTGCAGCACAGTCATGGGTCAGCAGAGTGAACAGCAGTGGACTGAGCACGCAACCCTGGGGAGCCCCTGTGCTCAGTGTGATGATGTTGGAGATGCTGCTCCCGATCCGGACTGACTGAGGTCTAGGATCCAGTTGCAGAGGGAGGTGTTCAGGGCCAGTAGGCTCAGCTTTTCAATCAGTTTCTGAGGGATGATTGTGTTGAATGCTGAACTGAAGTCTATGAACAGCATCCGAACGTATGTGTCTTTTTTTGTCCAGGTGGGTTAGGGCTGTAGCGTTAATGTGACTCGGACACTGCAGTATTAAACACACACGATTATTCACCAGACTTCCATTTTACAAAACCCACGTTCTGACCTACGAATACTCACATAATACGTTACATCCCCCTTCTCAAATTTTTTTTTACAATACTGTGAATTACCAAAACAATGCCTCTAGGTATGACTTTCTAACATTACAAAAGCCATGACATAAACTAATAAAGATCTTAACTTCTTATACTGTATTCTACATTGTATCTTACAATACTAACAGCAGTATATTTTCTTTTACTAACATAGACTAATAAACCTTTTATTTCACACCTTGGAACTTATAACATGTGTGATTTTGTCTCAAACTGTGCGAGACTGTAGGTAGATCTAGTCTCTGTATCTAGCTGGAATTTTGACTTGTCTCCCAGACCTTGTGCGATAGAACTGTGACTGTGCTTGTCCTTCAGAGTCAGTCTCTCGAGTAACCTCTGTGTCTGCATTTCCACCTCGGTCTGTCTGCGCCGAACTTTCACCGTCATTGCGTCGTGGGGTTTCGTCACGCCCCTCACTCTTGGTGTCGTTTGTTTCCATGTCTGTATCTGTGGAAATGTCCAGTAAAGCAGCATCCAACATCAAGGATCCCACCAGCCAGGCCATGCTGTCTTCTCACTGCTGCCATCAGAAGGGGCATAGGAGCCTCAGGACACACACTACTAGGTTCAGAAACAGTTTTACCCCCACCCAACCATCCGGCTCTTGAACCAGTGGGGATAACTTCACGCACCCCATGTATCCAGAGATACCGGCCACGTGACAGATGCACTGCCACCTGGCTGGTCGGAGGACACACCACATGCCAATCAACATTTGGTGCACTGCCACCTGGCTGGTCGAAGGACACACCACATGCCAATCAACATTTGGTCCCTCCCAATGCACACCTAAATTATTGGTCACCTTAATTGGATTATCTCACCCAGCCCCATGCTATAAAAGGTGAGACTTGTCCCTGGATCAGCCTCTCTTACAGACCACCTCATTGAAGGTAAGTGTGTTGATTTATGTTCGGGAAGGTCTATCGTTTGTCCTGGTAAGGGAGCCGCAGCTATCCAAGGTCAAGGGGGATAGCTGTTGCAGTGCTTTTCCCTTGTTCTTTGTTTGTGTAACCGTACCCTGTCCCCACACCGCTTCCTGTGTATTGTAGTTGCTTGAGTTGACCTGACTTCCCCTTGTAAATAAATTCCTTATTATTAAAACTGTGCGTGTCCAGGCCTGTATTGTTGAGACTCAAAGAACCAGTTATTTTCCATCACAACACCCCATCACTGAACTGTTCCCACAACCTACGGACTCACATTCAAGGACTCTTTATCTCACGTTATCGATATTTGTTCCTTTTTATTTACCTATTTTCTCTCACTTGTATTTGCAGTTTGTTGTCTTTTGCACATTGCACGTTGATTTTATTGTTTTGGCCCTTGGACAATCGTCCCTTCTCCCAAACCATTGGATCTGCTCATGTTGGAGGCACAATTTTCTGTAGTAAAAAGGATAATACCCTTTCAGTAGCACTTACGGCATGCTACTCAGCACAATTTTTCTACTTTCTAAGGCAGAAAGCCTTACGGCATTTGTGTACTGCCTTGGTGGACCATAGGTGAATTCCAAAATAGAGATTTATGGTCTTTGAGATCATCAGGAAGGCCTCGAAGCCCTCTGCTTCTTTCCTGATAAAAGAACCAACTAATACCCTTCCACCAACATATTTCTCCATCTGGCAGAACTGGTCCTCATCCTGAACAATTTTTCTTTCAGCTCCTTCCACTTTCTCCAAACCAGAGGGGTAGCCATGGGCACTCGCATGGGCCCAAGCTAAGCCTGCCTCTTTGTCAGTTATGTGGAACAGTCTATGTTTGAAGCCTTCCTCAATTATACTCCCTCACTCTTCCTCTGCTACATTGATTACTGCATTGGTACCATTTCATGCACCCATGCTGAGTTTGTCAATATTATCAATTTTGCCTCTAATTTCTACCCTGCCCTTAAATTCAGTTAGTTCATCTCTGACAAATTCCTCCCCTTTCTTGAACACTGTCTCTATTCACACATTCTTACAACAATGTCTATAACATTGGAAACCCTTCGAACATCGAATAACAACCACAGACAGAATAATTGGGAAGTCACAGGAGACAGACACAACTGGTGCCTTGCCGATCTGGCTCGATGTGTGTTCCACTGACACATATAGAATCACACAGCAGAAGAGGAAATTTAATTTTCCATACCATGCAAACTCTATAGTAACATCCATTTGCCCTATTCTCATTCCATTGCCCCTCAATCTTTTTCCTTTCAATGTATTTGGTGCCTATGTTCCCGGGTGTCCACTCGGGTGAGAGGTTGGACTTTAAGGGGTGCACGCACCAGGTAGTTGCATGGGTACGTTGTTTGCAAAGTTGCACATGCAGTGACATGTGCAAGTGTTCCAGTGGTGCGCATAAGGCAAGAGGCCTGCCTGTGTTTCAAGGGTAGGTGTGCAGAGTGGAAGGCCAAGGCTGCACAGGAGTATTTTGTTCAAAATGTTTGGTGGGATCACAGGAGAGAGATCAAATGGATACAGGATGTGAATTGATTCAGGGTGTGATGCAGAAGGAACTAGAGACTGCGGTAAATGCAGCATAGCAAGGTGTGACTTAAACATGATACAAAAGTGTTTTAATTTTGTTTTAGGCACTGCTGACAAAGGTCTTGTCTGTTAGTGAATGATTCTACAAAACCACTTCTGTCCATTCCAACCTGGAGCTTACCACTGATAAGGTAAAAAAGAGACAAATCTGGGTAGTTGGTTACCAGATACAGTGAAAAATGTCTTATAATATCATTACAACAGTGCCGTAAAGTAGTACAAGGTAAAACAATAATAGAATGCTGAATAAAATGCAACAGATACAGAGAAAATGCAGTCCAGGTGAACAATGAGGTACAAAATCGTAACGAGGTACAAACGTTCGTAGTTTGTGAAGTTAAGAATCCATCTTGTAGTACGTACAAACAATTCAATAGTTTTATAACAGTCGGGTAGAAGTCATCTCACAGTCTTTCACAATCCTTCTTACTGTTTCACACACTTCTAAACGTGGTGTTCTCTGCAAATTTGAAAATGTATGTAACTTCCATGTCAATATCAATATATATCAGAATATAACAATGATTAGATGTGGTTCATCATACTCCAGCATAAAAAATATCCACTTACCACTCATTCATGCCTTTCAGCCTATTTCTTATCTGTGATGTCAGTGACCCTTGGATTTCAATTTTTCTAACCGGCCCTTTGTGTTGGGTTTTGCCTAACATCTTCTGAAAATCCATGCAAGCAACATCTTAAACACGAGATTTTGTAAATGTTTGAAATCCAGAGCAACAGACACAAAATGCCAGAGGAACTATACAGGTCTGGCAGCATCTACGGAGAGAAGTAAGGAATTGTTTTGCGCCAAGACCCATCATCTCTCCTGAAGGTGTTTTTGTGTTACTATGAAAAAATAAAGAAGCTGAAATGGATTCCTTACAGGGATGAGAATATGTCCTGTTTCTTTGACATGGACCACCTCATTCTCAGGAGTTGGAGCACAAATTATTTATCCTGTTTATCAAAGCAGAATTGGAAAGGAGTCAGCAGACAATCTCTACTGAAGTATTGAGATGCCCCACATTTGAAAGTAATGGTTCAAAAAAATGGCATGATTTTACAAGATGTGCCAAGCTAAGTGCTATAACACTTCGAACTGTGTCATATTTATATTGGCTTCAAACACAATATGGCTACTTCATTCCATGGAAGTTCCAAGACAGATGGACAGAGGGATGAAGGTTTACTTTCACCCATCAGAATATTAAGTACAGGAGTTGGGACATCATGTTACAACTGTACAATATATTGGTAAGGCCACATTTGGAATACTATCTGTAGTTGTGGTCAGCCTGTTATAGGAAGAATGTTATTAAACTGGAAAGGGTGACAACAGGATGTTTCTGGGACTGGAGGGCTCGAGTTTATAAGACGAGGCTGGATAGGCTTGGGCCATTTCCTCTGGAATGTAGGAGGCTGTGGAGTGACTAAACAGAGGTTCATAAAATCATAACGGGTGTTGATAAGTTTGAATAGTCTTTTCCCTGGGGAAGAGAGGGTATCCATAGATGTAAATTCAGAGGGGTAAGATTTTGTCAGCAATATTTTTATTGTTTTTAAATCAAGAAAGCATAGTACAAAGGAGGTTTGTGCAGTACATAACAAATTTACAATTCTCACGTGTGAAAGAGATGCGCCCATAGTACAATCATGCTTTGGTTGCCTCCCTGCCCCGACCTACCCTTCCCAATTCCCAACTCCAGCAAACAGGGTTAAACAGAACCTTTATCCCCACAGAGCTGCATTGGTATAGTGAAGGTGTATTTTCCTAACACATAAACTGTTGTATATTTACACGCCTGAGTTCGTAGAATTTTACTGGAGAATGCTGAAAGTCAGAGAGTTATGTGCTGAGGAAAGGAAGAAGGGATAAACCTTTAGTTTGGCTGGGAATTCTGAAAATATTCAAGAAAGTGTCCCCACACCTTTTGGAACTTTATGTCCGATTTGAGAGTTGACTAATGGAACTTATCGAGATGTAGACTGGACATGATGTCCCTAAGCCACTGAGCATGGGTGGGCGGGGCAGCATCCCTCCACCTTAGCAAGACCAAAACAAAGGCAAAAGACAGTATGTGACATTTGGTCGGACTTAGGTGCGTGTCCCCCTCTCCAGAGGCACTGCAAAGGGCAATCATAGAACATTACAGCACAGAAACAGGCCTTTTGGCCCTTCTTGGCTGTACCAAACCATTTTTCTGCCTCGTCCCACTGACCTGCACCTGGACTATATCCCTCCATACACCTCTCATCAATGTACCTGTCCAAGTTTTTCTCAAATGTTAAAAGCATTTACTACTACATCTGGCAGCTCCCACCGCTCTGTGTGAAGAAGTCACCCTAATGTTCCCTTTAAACTCTTCCCCCTTCACCCTCAACCAATGTCCTCTTTTTTTTTCTCTCCCCTAGCCTCAGTGAAAAAAGCCTATTTGCATTCACTCTATCTATACCCAGCATAACTATATATACCTCTATCAAGTCTCCCCTCATTCTTCTACACTCCAGGGAATAAAGTCCTAACCTATTCGACCTTTCACTGTAACTCAGTTTCTCAAGTCCTGGCAACATCCTTGTAAACTTTCTCTGCACTCTTTCAACCTTATTAACATCCTTCCTGTAATTTGGTGACCAAAACTGCACACAATACTCCAAATTCAGTCTCACCAATGCCTTATACAACCTCACCATAACATTTCAACTCTTGTACTCAATACTTTGATTTATAAAGGCCAATGTACCAAAAGCTCTTTTTATTACCCTATCTACCTGTGGCGCCACTTTTAGGGAATTTTATATCTGTATTCCCAGATCCCTCTGTTCTACTGCACTCCTCAGTGCCCTACCATTTACCTTGTATGTTCTACCTTGGTTTGTCCTTCCAAAGTGCAATACCTCACACTTGTCTGTATTAAACTCCATCTGCCATTTTTCAACCCATTTTTCCAGCTGGTCCAAATCCCTCTGCAAGCTTTGAAAACTTTCCTCACTGTCCACTACACCTCCAGTCTTTGTATCATCAGCAAATTTGCTGATCCAATTTACCACATTATCATCCAAGTCATTGATATCGATGACAAATAACAATGGTCCCAGCACCGATCCCTGTGGCACACCACTAGTCGCAGGCCTCCACTCAGAGAAGCAATCCTCCACTACCACTCTCTGACTACTCCCATTGAGCCAATGTCTAATCCAGTTTACTACCTCACCATGTATTACCTAGTAAATGAAATTTCCTAACCTCCCATGCAGGACCTTGTCAAAGGCCTTACTGAAGTCCATGTAGACAACATCCACTGCCTTCCCTTCATCCATTTTCCTGGTAACCTCCTTGAAAAACTCTAATAGATTTGTTAAACATGACCTACCATGCACAAAGCCATGTTGACTCTCCCGAATAAGTCCCTGTCTATCCAAATACTTTTAGATCCTATCTCTTAGTACTCCTTCCAATAATTTACCTACTACCGACGTCAAACTTACCGACCTATAATTTCCTGGCTTACCTTGAGAGCCATTTTCAAACAGCAGAACAACATGAGCTATCCTCCAATCCTCTGGCACTTCACCCGTAGATACCAACGTTTTAAATATATCTGCCAGGGCCCCTGCAATTTCAACACTAGTCTCCTTCAAGGTCTGAGAGAATACCCTGTCAGGTCCTGGGGATTTACCTACTCTGATTTGCCTTCAGGTAGCAAGCACCTCCTCCTCTTCAATATGCTTAGGTTCCGTGACCTCACTACTTGTTTGCCTTAATTCCATTGACTCCATGCCAGTTTCCTTAGTAAATACAGACACAAAAATCCCATTTAAGATCTCCCCCATTTCTTTTGGTTCTATACATAGCCGACCACTCTGATCTTCAGGGGGACCAAGTTTATCCCTTACTATCCTTAACATACCTGTAGAAGCTCTTAGGAATATTCTTCACCTTGACTGCCAAAGCAACCTCATGTCTTCTTTTAGCCCTCCTGATTTCTTTCTTAAGTTTTTTTTGCACTTTTTATACTCCTCAAGCACCTTATTTGCTCCCTGTTTCCTATACATGTCATACGTCTCTTTCTTCTTCTTTATCAGAGTTCAATATCCCTTGAGAACCGAGGTTCCTTATTCTTATTCACTTTGCCTTCAACCCTGACAGGAACATATAAACTCTGCACTCTCAAAATTTCTCCTTTGAAGGCCTCCCACTTACCAATCACATCCTTGCCAGAGAACAACCTGTCCAATCCATGTTTTTTTAGATCCTTTCTCATTTCTACAAATTTGGCCTTTTTCCAGTTTAGAACCTCAACCTTAGGACCAGATCTATCTTTATCCATGATCAAGTTGAAACTGATGGTGTTATGATCACTGGAACCAAAGTGTCCCCCTACACACACTTCTGTCACCTGTCCTAACTCATTTCCTAACAGGGGATCTAAAATTGCATGCTCTGTAGTCGGTACCTCTATATATTGATTTAGAAAATGTTCCTGAACACATTTTACAAACTCTAACCCGTCTAGACCTTTAACAGTATGGGTGTCCCAATCAATATGTGGAAAATTAAAATCCCCTACTATCACAACTTCATGTTTCCTGCAGTTGTCTGCTATCTCTGTGCAGATTTGCTCCTCCATTTCTCACTGACTATTGGGTGGTCTATGATACAACCCCATTAATGTGGTCATAACTTTCCTGTTTCTCAGCTCCACCCATATGGCCTCAGTAGACAAGCTCTTTAATTCTGTCTTACCTGAGCACTGCTGTAACATTTTCCCTGACTGGCAATGCCACCCCTCCACCCTTAACCCCTCTGCCTCTATCACGTCTGAAACATAGGAACCCTGGAACATTAAGCTGCCAGTCCTGCCCCTCCTTTAGCCAAGTTTCACTAATGGCTACAATGTCATAATTCCACATGTCAATCCACACCCTCAGCTCGTCAGCCTTCCTCACAGTACTCCTCGCATTGAAATAGACACACCTCAGAAGATTAATACCACCACATACAACCCTTCTATTTGTGACTTTGCATGAACCTTTAACATCATCATTTATTTTCAACCCGGTCTGGAACTCTGGTTCCCATCCCCCTGCAAATCTAGTTTAAACCCTCCCCAGTAGCACTAACAAACCTCCCTGCAGGGATATTTGTTCCCCTATAGTTCAGGTGTAACCCGTCTCTCTTGTACAGGTCCCACCTGCCCCAGAAGAGATCCCAATGATTCTGAAATCTGAAACCCTGCCCCCTATACCAGTTCCTCAGTCATGTGTTCATCCTCCAGAGAGCATCCTATTCTTATGCTCACTGGCACTTGGCACAGGTAGCAGGCCTGAGATTACTACCCTCGAGGTCCTGCTTTTTAACTTCCTACCAAGCTCTCTATACTCACTCTCCAGGACCTCCTCACTCTTTCTTCCTACGTCATTGGTACCGATGTGTACCATGACATCTGGCTGCTCACCCTCCCACTTCAGAATTCTGTGCATGTGATCAGAGACATCCCTGACCCTGGCACCTGGGAGGCAACAAACCATCTGGGAGTCTCTGTCGCAACCACAGAACCAACTGTCTGTACCCCTGACTATAGAGTCCCCTATCACTACCGCTCTCTTCTTCTTCCACCCTCCCTCCTGCACTGCAGAACCAGACTCCGTGCCAGAGATCCGGCTGCCACAGCTCGTCCAAGGTAAGTCATCTCCCCCAACAGTATCCAAATCGGTATACTTGTTGAGGGGAATGGCCACAGAGGAACCCTGCTCTGCCTGCCCTTTCCCTTTCCTTCGCCTGACGGTAACCCAATTACCTGTGCCCAGCTCCTTTGGCGTAGTAATTTCAGGGAGGTAGCAATCTATAAGCTCCTCATTCTCCCAAATTATCCAGAGGTCATCCAGCTCCTGCTCCAGTTCCCTAACATGGTTTGTTAGGAGCTGCAGCTGGATGCACCTCTTGCAGGTGTCATTGTCAGGGACACCAGAGGTCTCCCTGACTTCCCACATCCTGCAAGAGGAGCATTCCAACATCCTACCTGGCATTCTCTCTACTCTAAACGAACAAAACAAAACTTACCGTAACCTACCCTCTCCTCTGCCTGTTCACACCAAAGCCGTCCCACTATGCTCCCTGTCACTCCGCCGCCCACTGGCGGTCTTTTTTTTTTAAAACCTTTGGCGCACTATGTCATGCGCCTGCACAGTCTAGCCTCTTTTCCCCGAGCATTAAAAAAAGACTTCTGTCCGAGATACTTTTACCCCTTCACTCTCAGCCTCTTGCTTCAATTTAAAAAACCATTGAAAAATTCCTCTCCTTTTAAAACTTTTGGCGCTCTACGTCAGTGGTCCCCAACAAAGCATGTGCTACTGGGCCACGAGGAAACAAAATGAGTCAGCTGCACCTTTCCTCATTCCCTGTCACGGCCGCTGTTGAACTTGAACACACGCGAGGTCATCAGTCGCCCAAAACGCAGTGATACCCTCGCACCAGAGATTGCTGGTTGGCCTCGGGTAACCGGCCGCCTCGAAGTGCCGTTGGTACTGGCTTGGAGCGCGGACAGATGGGCGCTGCCTCTAAACCTGTTTAGCACACCGAATGTTCGTGGGGAACCCAGCGCTAAAATATTCGCAGACGACCTAATTCGGGCTCAGTGTTTCATAAGTAGCAGAGCAGCTACCTCACTGTGATCTACTGAAAGTCATCCCTCGAGCCAAACTTTTGTCGGCCGCTCTCTGGACTGCGACCACCGCAGCCCTGGTATGGGGACCTTCGGCCCTTACCTTGTCCTCTCACTGGTGTGTTGCAATGATTTTATGTGTTCATTTGAGGAAAATATGTGCTGTGTGTTTAATATCCAAACGTTACTTAAAATGTTATGATGCTATTGACTTATAAATGAGTTATAATTGACTTATCACTATGTTCACGTAAGGAAAATATGCACTGTGTGTTTAATATTAAATTTGTTAGATAAACCCTTTTAGAAACAAAATTGAGTGTATTAGCCACTTGTATGTGACTTATAGTGGACTTATCACCTATATTCCGGTAGTGATTAACACCCCCTCCCCCCGGTCGGCCAGTCCACAAGAATATTGTCAATATTAAACTGGTCCGCGGTGCAAAAAAGGTTGGTGACACCTGCTCTACGTCATGCGCCTGTGCAGTCTAGCCTCTTTTCCCTGAATAGTAAAAAAATGACTTCTCTCCGAGATGCCTTTACTCTTTCACTCTCAGCCTCTTGCTTTGATTTAAAAAGGCTTAGATTCCAGATTGTAATTAAGTATTTGGCATAGAGTTTGGAAAACATCTTTCTAGTATTTTTCCAAGCTAGGACATGTCCGGTACATGTGACTAAGGGAAGCCTCGCCCCTTTTGCGTTTGTCGCAGTAGGGATTAACATCTGGGTAAATGTGAGATAATTTAGTTTCAGACATAAAACCTTGAACTGTAACAGGAAGTGGCCCGCACATAAAGAGGTTGAGTTAACTAACTTGAGAACTGAAGGAGGGGTAAGATTTTAAAGGAGCCTGCGGAGTAACTTCTTCCTGTACGGAGAGTGTTGAGTGGAATGATCTGCCAAAGGACATGATAAAGACGGGTACAATCACAACATTTAAATGATAGTTAGGATGATACATAGATAGGAAAGGCTTAAGAGGGATAAAGGTCAAAGGCAGGCAAATGGGACTAGTTGCAGGGAAATTAGGTAACTTGCCTGCACAGAAAAGTTGTGCCTGTTTCTCTGCATCTAACTCTGACAAACAGTGGCAAATTCAAATTTTGCACATGCTGTCATATTTCTTCTCTGGCAGTCAATACCTCCCTCACCTGCCTGTTGATGCTTCTCATGTCCCCTTATCCCAGCAACTTGCAGATGGACTGACATCACACACATGCACCCCTTCCATGAGCCACTTTCAACTTATTCAGTGTCTCTAGTTCTTGACTCCTCCGTCAATGGAAGTGGAAGTCTCTGTCAAATGAGCAATGTTTCACGTGTGTGTGCGCGTGTGTGCTATTTACTGAATATCAATTATTCTGTAAAACAGGTGATGTAGATATTGTCCAACATTTGTAAGCTCAAGGTTTCAGCCATCATTGGTGTTATCGCAGCAATTCCCAAGCAGAAATATTTTTCAGGGTTACAAATTAGCACATTCTTGTTCCTGACATGTTGCAATGCTTCCTGCATTTTTTAATATTTTGCATGTATCTGAATGTTGGTGTTTCGCAAAGTATATTTTTCCACTTTTCTCGGCAGTAGTGATAGGGGTCTCTATAGTTAGGGGGTCAGACAGGTGATTCTGTGGACACAGGAAAGAAACTTGGATGGTAGTTTGCCTCCCAGGTGCCAGGGTCCAGGATGATTTGGATCGTGTCCAAGATATTCTGCAGTGGGAGGGAGAACAGCCAGAGGTGGTGGTACCCATGAAAAGGAAAGAGGTCCTGAAAAAAGACTGCAGGGAGTTAGGAAGGAAGTTGAGAATCAGGACCACAAAGGTAGTAACCTCGGGATTACTGCCTGTGCCATGTGTCAGTGAGAATAGGAATAGGATGAGGTAGAGGATAAATGCGTGGCTGAGGGATTGGAACAAAAGGTAGGGATTCAGATTTCTGGATCATTGGGACCTCTTTTGGGACAGATGTCACCTGTACAAAAAGGATTTGTTGCACTTGAATCCCAGGGGGACCAATATCCTGGTGGGGAGGTTTGCTAAGACTACTGGGGAGAGTTTAAGCTAGAATTGTTGGGGGGGGGGGTGGGAACCAAACTGAAGAGACTGGGGAAGGGGAGGTTGGCTCACAAATAGAGAAAGCTTGTAGACAGTGCGAGAGGGAGGATAGGCAGGTGATAGAGAAGTGGCGCGCTCAGATCGAAGGTTTGAGATGTGTCTAATTTAACGCAAGGAGTGTTGTGAACAAAGCTTAGAGTGTGGATCAGTACTTGGAGATATGATGTGGTGGCCATTGCAGAGACTTGGATGGCTCGAGAACAGGAATGGTTACTTCAAATGCTGGGTTTTAGGTGTTTCAGAAAGGACAGGGAGGGAGGCAAAAGAGGTGGAGAGAAGGTGGACACCATGGAGGGATTGTCTATGGAGTCTCTATGGGTGGAGGTTAGGAACAGGAAAGGGTCAATAACTTTACAGGGTGTTTTTTATAGGCCACCCCATAGTAACAGGGATATCAAGGAGCAGATAGGGAAACAAATCCTGGAAAGGTGTAATAATAACAGAGTTGTCGTGATGACAGATTTTAATTTCCTTAATATGGATTGGCATCTCCCTAGAACAAGGGGTTTAGATGGGGTGGAGTTTGTTAGGTGTGTTCAGGAAGGTTACTTGACACAATATGTAGATAAGCCTACAAGAGGAGAGGCTGTACTTGATTTGGTATTGGGAAATGAACCTGGTCAGGTGTCAGATCTCTTAGTGGGAGAGCATTTTGGAGATAGTGATCATAATTCTGTCTCCTTTACAATAGCATTGGAGAGAGATAGGAACAGACAAGTTAGAAAAGCATTTAATTGGAGTAAGGGGAATTGTGAGGCTATTAGCAGGAAATTGGACGCTTAAGTTGGAAACAGGTGTTCTCAGGGAAAAGTGCAGAAGAAATATGGCAAATATTCAGGGGATATTTCGGTGGAGTTCTGTATAGGTACATTCCAGTGAGACAGGGAAGTTACGGTAGGGTCCAGAAACCGTGGTGTACAAAGGCTGTAATAAATCTAGTCAAGAAGAAGATGAATACTTTGCTTCAGTATTCACTATGGAAGACGATCTTGATGATTGTAGTGATGACTTTCGGCAGACTGAAAAGCTTGAGCATGTAGATATTAAGAAAGAGGATGTGCTGGAGCTTTAGAAAAGCATCAAGTTGGATAAGTTACCAGGACCGGATGAGATGTGGGAGGTGAGGGAGGAGATTGCTGAGCCTCTGGCGATGATCTTTGCATCATCAATGGGGACAGGAGAGATTCCGGAGGATTGGAGGGTTGCGAATGTTGTTCCTTTATTCGAGAATCGGAGTAGAGATAGCTCAGGAAATTATAGGCCAGTGAGTCTTTCTTCAATGGTTGGTAAATTGATGGAAAAGATTCTGAGAGGCAGGATTTATGAACAATTAGAGAGGCATAATATGATTAGGAGTAGTCAGCAGGGTGAGTGCTTGGAATGGGCTGCCGGCACGGTGGTGGAGGCAGATACGATAGGGTCTTTTAAGAGACTTGAAATGGAGCTTAGTAAAATCCTACTTTGATTTCTTATAATGGCTTTGTTAAATTAATTAAATTGTTTTATACTAGTTGCAGTGTCACTTGATTTTACTTTGCCTTTAAAGAATGCTGGAATATGCTGTTCCGAAAGTTGGCTTGTTTCTCTTTTCCTGGATGGGTCAGGCTCAACGCAGACAAGGACAAGGCTAATCATTTAGTTCCGGTGATCTTATGTCATAATACTGTGCACATGGACACCAACTGAATAGGTAGAAAGTTGAAAGAGGTCCTCCACAGTGAGTTGGAAAAAAGCTTGACTCTCAACTGCCAGACATATATGGAGTTCTGCTAATGTCAATTTCAATAAAGCAAATTGGTTCTAAGGTGATTGATGAATTCGGGAACACTATTTGCATGACGTGGGACTGAATAGGCTATAGTGCTACAATAATTGTGAAAACCATTTAAAATCTGTTCTTTCTTCAGCCAATAAGCTGACCATATATAACACAAGGCATCTTTCGAATAAATGTCTTCCATTATAGCTGAGCTACTTGCAACTTGTCTTATCACACAAATTTACTGACATTTTCATGCAAAGTCTTTCATCTAACCAACAGTAAAGCAACCTCTACAGACCTAATTTCCATTGTATTTGCTGCATTACTGCTTTTCAAAATGCATCACCAAAAAAATACACTCCTAATAGAAGCATAGAAAACCTACAGCACAATACAGGCCCTTTGGCCCACAAAGTTGTGCTGAACATGTCCCTACCTTAAAAATTACTAGGCCAGTTGTGGTTCTTTTAGTTTCGTGTAGTGCTCCGTGTTGTTTAATTGTCTGTGTGCTTCAAATAGGTATTGCTGTTTGTCCATGATAACTATGCTGCTCCCTTTATCCGCTGGTTTGATGACAATGTCCATGTTTTCCCTCAGTTCTGTCAGGGTTGCTCTCTCCTTCCTAGTTAGATTGGGCTTATCCTGTACTACCCTCTCCCTCTCTATTATCTCACCCAGTGTGCTCTTAAATTCTAGAACAGCTTCGGACCTGTACCTTCTCTTGGGCATCCAGTCTGAGGGAGGGGTGAACGGGGTCTTTCTGCGTTCTGACTCACCGAAATAGTCGACGAGTACCAGTCTCCTATAGAACTTATTCATGTCCCTCTCAATCTGCTCCTTATGGAGTTTTGCAGTCGGTACAAAAGTGAGGCCCCTGTTCAGAACCTTTTGCTGTGTTTCTGTAGGGGTGAACGTACGGGAGAGGTTCACGATGGTCTCTCCCAGTCGTGGACCCTGCCTCTCTTGGCTTTGTCTCCACTCTAGTTTAAAGACTGCATCCGCCTCTTGACTATTGTCTGGGCTGTGCTCTCTGTCCAATGGATATGGTCTGTGTCTACCTTAAACTGCCTCGCCGGGATTGCAGAGATATGATTCTTGGTTCTAATAACCTCGTTTAGTTGGCCCAGGGTTGCTTGTTCTGCCTCTGTCAAACTGTGGCTAAAGTTTAATTCTGGCACCCAGATACTGGCATGGGGAAATTTAATGCTGGCCATTCTCAGTAGTTGCCGAAGCTGTTTAGTAGCTGTTGTTGGTTTATGGGACCTGTTGTTTATTCCAAAGGAAAGGATAACCTTCTTAATTTCTAGCTGTGGCTTTAACTTTTCCAGGATAGCAGTGGCATGGATGAATTTGGCCCCCGGAAAGCTGTCCAATTGAATATCCTTATTGGGGCATCTTTTGATCCTGGAAATGTTAGAGTCCCCTATAATTAGTATAGGTTTAAGGGGCCTTAGTTCCCAAGTTACATTTTTCTGTTTAGAGTTAGGATGCCTAGTTATTTGACACCCCTGGCTGTTGCAAATGGGGCGTACCTGTCCTCTTGTCCGTCCGCTGTCCTGCGACTCTCGGGCTGGGGTGGAAGATCTGCTCGGTCCTTGTGCCCTGGCTCCCCTTGTCTGTCCTTCCATTCGTACGGGTGTGGGATGGGGTGCCGATTCTCCGGAGTCCTGGGTCGGGGAAGTCATGGGGGTGGCGGGCTGGGGCTCCTGCGGATTGCGTCCTCTCAGAGGGGCTCGTGGGTGGGGAGGGGCGCCCCCGGCCCCTTCTCCGTCTCTGCGGCAGGGGCAGTGGGGCCGCATCGGCGTCACGAGGGTTAATGAGCTCCAGCGCCCTCGGGTGGACAGTGTCGATACTGCCACTGCACGTGTTGCTCTGCAGGCGTGCCTGTCCCAAAACGTCCCGCAGTACTGCAACAGGACGCCGGTTCGCTTTACCCAGTGCCGACAGACAAGGTGCAGCCCGGGCGGTCTTTCCCCGGGGCTCGGGTGTGACACGGGTCCGGTCATGGCTAACCCAGAAACCGTCCCTGGAGGTCGAGGGTCCGTTCTCCTCCTGCCCCTGGGATGCGGTCTCTGTGGTCAGCGGGAAGGCCTGGGACCCCCCGTGGGTCCGATCCGCAGCGGCCTGCCGTTCCGGCCCAGGTCCCGAGACCAGATCGGAAATATGTTTCTGGGCCATCTCCAATTTGATTTGAAATTTGTCTTTTAAATTTCGTTTGTTCCAGATTACAGCTTTGGCGACTGCTTCTTGTCGGCGATCAGTCAAATTCGATTCAATAAATTTTAGTTCCAATTCTTGCAGGCTACTCTGGTAATCCCAAATAAAATTCGTCTCGTTTCTTTAGCCCAAGCGTCCGCATTCGCAGCAATTTTACGAAGCGTTTCTTGCGAAGGGTTCGCAGGCCTAACAAATTTGGTTAGTCTGTGGGCTTGCTTAATGATTCCCTTCGGTGGTTGGATCTGTTTTTCCAGAATTTTCATGTGATGGAGAGTCTGGACTATTTTATAAATTAATCTAACCGTGGTTGAGAAGGAATGGAATACCGGGGTTTCGGTAGTAACCAGGGTCATTCACTCGCCCACTACCGGGGTTTCGGTAGTAACCAGGGTCATTCACTCGCCCACGTGTTAGGTCTCTCTCTCTCTCTCTCTCTCTCTCTCTCTCTCTCTCTCTGTCTCTGTCTCTGTCTCTGTCTCTGTCTCTGTCTCTGTCTCTGTCTCTGTCTCTCTCTCTCTCTCTGTCTCTCTGTCTCTCTCTCTGTCTCTGTCTCTGTCTCTCTCATTACTCCTCCACATCGTTAAAGTAAGGGTAAGGGTTAGGTTGAGATTATGCGGGCAGTGGGCGAATCAGCCCTCTTGTGCTTTCTGATCTCGTCACTTGGGATTCAGTTTCACGCGACCCTGCCACTTTGATGTGGCCCACGCCTTCATTAACCAGGTCCAACACTTGCCTTTGTTGAATCTTGCCCTTCCTGACATAGGACATCGGGTTTGTGGAGGTTTAGCAAGGGTTAATCGGGGTGTGCTTAGAGTTTGTGGGGCTGAAGCCAGGGTTAATCGGGAAGTGCCTGGGGTTTGTGGGGGTGTGTGCCCCTTTTGGACTTTAGGATTAGGTTTGAGTGTTGGGCTGGTTGATGTATATGTTTGGCTGGGTGAGGCTGGGCTGCAGAGTTTTGAGTGGTGATGTCTGAGGTGCTATGGAGGATGGGCTAGTATGGTGAAGCCAGGTTAATCTGGCCCATACCTTTCATTATCGTGGTCCGACACCACTTGGTTCAACGAACCGGGTGTGCACTGGGACACATCGTCAGTAATGCATCCTCGGATCGTCAGGTGTTTCGGGCCTTTAAACACTATACATCCTCCCCGAAGTGGCCCAACATTCTGTGGCTCAGACACTGCTTGTGTTTTTCCCAGGGACCAAGATAATGAGAGGCATGTAACTCTGAGGGTAATGATATTTTTAAAACATCATTACCTGGCATCTGTATGCCTGGGATTGCATGGGTGAAATTGAGTGTGTTTATTGGGCTTTCAGCAGAACTGCACCTGAGTTTAGCACTGACTTGTCTGTCGTCCCATCTTGGGTTTAATTTACTGGTTCTCTCTCGCCTTGTATGTATCTGGGCTTTCTTACTGGCACTTCATAGACCGGGAGAATGAAGAGCGTGTCACTGTAAGGTTAGGTTGAGATAATGCGGGCAGTGGGCGAATCGGCCCTCTTGTGCTTTTTGATCTCGTCACTTGAGATTCAGTTTCACGCGCCCCTGCCACTTATATCTGGCCCACGCCTTCATTAACCAGGTCCAACACTTGCCTTTGTTGAATCTTGCCCCTCTTGACATAGGATATCCGGTTTGTGGGGGTTTAGCAAGGGTTAATCGGCATGTGGGGCTGAAGCTGGGGTTAATCGGGAAGTGCCGAGGATTTGTGGGGGTGTCTGTCCCTTTTGGACTTTACGATTAGGTTTGAGTGTTGGGCTGGTGGATATATATGTTTGGCTGGGTGAGGCTGGGCTGCAGAGTTTTGAGCGGTGATGTCTGAGGTGCTATGGAGGATGGGCTAGCACACAGATATTGGTAGCGCACTGATAAAATTGGTTGCATTCTACACTAAATCATATGGCAAGTAAAATAACATGGTTTACATATAGTAGTTTTCTGCAAAATTCAACTCTACGCTATTGAGCTGAATGCATTATTTTCTATTCTATGCATTTTGAGATATGGATCTGTACATAACTGCTCAGGATCAGCTGGAATTGTATAGATATTGCATGTCTTCTACTCAGAGCAATGGAATACTCAAATGCAAGCTGAATTCAAGAACCTACCGCATAACATTTAGAATGGAACAACCAACATCTTGGTTTAGTTCTGTAAACGGTAATGTTCCATTGAGTAGAAAAGGTGAGTTACTGAACGTAACTCCTCGAATATTGATAGCAAACTGATAAAATTGGTTGCATATTACTCTAAATCATATGGTAAGTAAAATAATAAGGATTACATCAAGTTAGCACATAGTAGTTTTCAGAAAAATTCAACACTACACTCGATTGAGCTGATGCATTACTTTCTATTCTATGCATTTTGGGATATGGATGAGTACGTAACCACTCAGGATCAGCTGGAACGGTATAGATATTGCATGTCTTCTACTCAGAACCATGGAATACTCAAATGCAAGCTGAATTCAGAAACCTACCTCAATATTCAGACTGGAACAGCCATTATCTTTGTTTAGTTCTGTTAACGCGAATGTTCCATTGCGTACAAAAGTTGAGTTACTGAGCGTAACTCCTGGAAAATTGGTAGCACACTGATAAAATTGGTTGCATACTACTCTAAATCATATGGCAAGTAAAAGAACATGGTTTACATCATTAGCACATAAGAGTTTTCAGCAAAATTCAGCTCTACACACTATTGAGCTGAATGCATTACTTTGTACTCTATGCATTTTGGTTAAGGATGTGTACATAACTACTCAGGATCAGCTGGAACTGTATAAATATTGCATGTCTTCTACATAAAGCAATGGAATTCTCAAAGGCAAGCTGAATTCAGGAACCTACCTCACAACATTTAGAATGGAACAGCCAATATCTTTGATTAGTTCTGTATGGTAAGTAAAATAATAAGGTTTACATCAAGTTAGCACATACTAGTTTTCAGCAAAATTCAGCTCTACACACTATTGAGCTGAATGCATTACTTTCTATTCTATGCATTTTGGTTAAGGATATGTACATAACTACTCAGGATCAGCTGGAACGGTATAGATATTGCATGTCTTCTACTCAGAGCCATGGAATACTGAAATGCAAGCTGAATTCAGGACCCTACGGCATAACAGTTAGAATGGAACAACTAACATCTTGGTTGAATTCTGTAAATGCTAATATTCCATTGAGTAGAAAAGGTGAGTTAGATAGATAGATAGATACTTTATTCATCCCCATGGGGAAATACAACTTTTTTTCCAATGTCCCATACACTTGTTGTAGCAAAACTAATTACATACAATACTTAACTCAGTAAAAAAAATGATATGCATCTAAATCAATATCTCAAAAAGCATTTATAATAGCTTTTAAAAAGTTCTTAAGTCCTGGCGGTTGAATTGTAAAGCCTAATGGCATTGGGGAGTATTGACCTCTTCATCCTGTCTGAGGAGCATTGCATCGATAGTTACCTGTCACTGAAACTGCTTCTCTGTCTCTGGATGGTGCTATGTAGAGGATGTTCAGAGTTTTCCATAATTGACCGTAGCCTACTCAGTGCCCTTCGCTCCAGTACTTTGCCCACGACAGAGCCCACCTTCCTTACCAGCTTATTAAGACGTGAGGCGTCCCTCTTCTTAATGCTTCCTCCCCAACACGCCACCACAAAGAAGAGGGCGCTCTCCACAACTGACCCATAGAACATCTTCAGCATCTCACTACAGACATTGAATGACGCCAACCTTCTAAGGAAGTACAGTCGACTCTGTGCCTTCCTGCACAAGGCAAGACTGGCAGTCCAGTCTAGCTTCTCGTCTAACTGTACTCCCAGATACTGGTAGGTCTTAACCTGCTCCACACATTCTCCATTAATGATCACTGGCTCCATATGAGGCCTAGATCTCCTAAAGTCCACCACCATCTCCTTGGTCTTGGTGATATTGAGACGCAGGTAGTTTGAGTCGCACCATATCACAAAGTCCTGTATCAGTTTCCTATACTCCTCCTCCTGTCCATTCCTGACACACCCCACTATGGCCGTGTCATCAGCGAACTTCTGCACATGGCAGGACTCCGAGTTATATTGGAAGTCTGATGTGTACAGGGTGAACAGGACCGGAGAGAGCACGGTCCCCTGCGGCGCTCCTGTGCTGCTGACCACCGTGTCAGACCTACAGTCTCCCAACCGCACATACTGAGGTCTATCTGTCAAGTAGTCCACTGTCCAATCCACCATGTGAGAGTCTACTCCCATCTCCGTTAGTTTGTGCCTTAAGATCTTGGGCTGGATGGTGTTAAAGGCACTAGAGAAGTCAAGGAATGTAATCCTCACAGCACAACTGACCCCATCTAGGTGAGAGAGTGATTTGTGCAGCAAATACGTGATAGCATCCTCCACTCCCACCTTCTCCTTATACGCAAACTGAAGAGGATCCTGGGCGTGCCTGGTTTGTGGCCTCAGATTCTGTATTATCAGCCTCTCCATGGTCTTCATCACGTGTGACGTCAAGGCAACAGCTCTGAACGTAACTTCTGGAACTTCTGGAAAATTGGTAGCATACTGATAAAATTGGTTGCATACTAGTCTAAATCATATGGCAAGTAGAAATACATGGTTTCCATCAAGTTAGCACAGTTTTCAACTACACGATTGAGCTAACTGCATTACTTTGAATTCTATGCATTTTGGTTAAGGATGTGTACATAACTACTCAGGATCAGCTGGAACTGTATAAATATTGCATGTCTTCTACATAAAGCAATGGAATTCTCAAAGGCAAGCTGAATTCAGTAACCTATCTCACTACATTTAGAATAGAACAGCCAATATCTTTGATTAGTTCTGTATGGTAAGTAAAATAATAAGGTTTACATCAAGTTAGCACATACTAGTTTTCAGCAAAATTCAGCTCTACACACTATTGAGCTGAATGCATTACCTTCCATTCAATGCATTTTGAGTTGAACATCTGTGCATCATTACTCAGAGTGAGCTGGAACTGTATAGATATTGCATGTCTTCTACTCAGAACCATAGAATACTCAAATGCAAGCTGCATTCAGAAACCTCCTCATAATATTCAGACTGGAACTGCCAATATCTTTGTTTAGTTCTGTAAACGCTAATGTTCCATTGCGTACAAAAGTTGAGTTACTGAGCGTAACTCCTGGAAAATTGGTAGCACACTGATAAAATTGGTTGTATACTACTCTAAATCATATAGCAAGTAAAAGAACGGTTTACATCATTAGCACATAAGAGTTTTCAGCAAAATTCAAATCTACACTACTGAGCTGATGCATTACTTTCTATTCTATGCATTTTGGTTAAGGATATGTACATAACTACTCAGGATCAGCTGGAACGGTATAGATATTGCATGTCTTCTACTCAGAGCCATGGAATACTGAAATGCAAGCTGAATTCAGGACCCTACGGCATAACAGTTAGAATGGAACAACTAACATCTTGGTTGAATTCTGTAAATGCTAATATTCCAAAAGGTGAGTTACTGAACGTAACTTCTGGAAAATTGGTAGCACACTGATAAAATTGGTTGCATACTAGTCTAAATCATATGGCAAGTAAAATAACATGGTTTCCATCAAGTTAGCACAGTTTTCAACTACACGATTGAGCTAAATGCATTACTTTGTATTCTATGCATTTTGGTTAAGGATGTGTACATAAGTACTCAGGATCAGCTGGAACTGTATAAATATTGCATGTCTTCTACATAAAGCAATGGAATTCTCAAAGGCATACTGAATTCAGGAACCTACCTCACAACATTTAGAGTGGAACAGCCAATATCTTTGTTTAGTTCCGTAAACGCTAATGTTCCAATGCGTACAAAAGGTGAGTTACTGAAATTAACTCATGGAAAATTGGTAACACACTGATAAAATTGGTTGCATACAACTCTAAATCATATGTCAAGTAAAATAACATGGTTTACATCAAGTTAGCACAGTTTTCAGCAATTTTCAACTACACGATTGAGCGAAATGCATTATTTTGTATTCTATGCATTTTGGTTAAGGATGTGTACATAAGTACTCAGGATCAGCTGGAACTGTATAAATATTGCATGTCTTCTACATAAAGCAATGGAATTCTCAAAGGCAAGCTGAATTCAGTAACCTACCTCACTACATTTAGAATGGAACAGCCAATATCTTTGATTAGTTCTGTATGGTAAGTAAAATAATGTTTACATCAAGTTAGCACATACTAGTTTTCAGCAAAATTCCGCTCTACACACTATTGAGCTGAATGCATTATTTTGTACTCTAAGCATTTTGGTTAAGAATGTGTACATAACTAAGGATCAGATGGAACTGTATAGATATTGCATGTCTTCTACTCAGAACCATAGAATACTCAAATGCAAGCTGCATTCAGAAACCTACCTCATAATATTCAGACTGGAACTGCCAATATCTTTGTTTAGTTCTGTAAACGCTAATGTTCCATTGCGTACAAAAGTTGAGTTACTGAGCGTAACTCCTGGAAAATTGGTAGCACACTGATAAAATTGGTTGCATACTACTCTAAATCATATGGCAAGTAAAAGAACATGGTTTACATCATTAGCACATACTAGTTTTCAGCAAAATTCAGCTCTACACACTATTGAGCTGAATGCATTACTTTGTACTCTATGCATTTTGGTTAAGGATGTGTACATAACTAAGGATCAGATGGAACTGTATAGATATTGCATGTACACTACAAAAACAATGGAATACTCAAAGGTAAGCTGAATTCAGAAAACTACCTCATAATATTCAGCCAGGAACTGCCAATTTCTTTGTTTAGTTCTGTAAACGCTAATGTTCCATTGCGTACAAAAGTTGAGTTACTGAGCGTAACTCCTGGAAAATTGGTAGCACACTGATAAAATTGGTTGCATACTACTCTAAATCATATGGCAAGTAAAAGAACATGGTTTACATCATTAGCACATACTAATTTTCAGCAAAATTCAGCTCTACACACTATTGAGCGGAATGCATTACTTTGTACTCTGCATTTTGGTTAAGGATGTGTACATAACTAAGGATCAGATGGAACTGTATAGATATTGCATGTCTTCTACTCAGAACCATGGAATACTCAAATGCAAGCTGAATTCAAAACCTACTGCATAACATTTAGAATGGAACAACCAATATCTTGGTTTAGTTCTGTAAATGCTAATATTCCATTGAATTGAAAAGATGAGTTACTGAACGTAACTCCTCGAATATTGATAGCAAACTGATAAAATTGGTTGCATACTACTCTAAATCATATGGTAAGTAAAATAATAAGGATTACATCAAGTTAGCACCTAGTAGTTTTCAGCAAAATTCAACACTACACTCGATTGAGCTGAATGCATTACTTTGTATTCTAAGCATTTTGGATAAGGATGTGTACATAACTACTCAGGATCAGCTGGAACTGTATAAATATTGCATGTCTTCTACATAAAGCAATGGAATTCTCAAAGGCAAGCTGAATTCAGTAACCTACCTCACTACATTTAGAATAGAACAGCCAATATCTTTGATTAGTTCTGTATGGTAAGTAAAATAATAAGGTTTACATCAAGTTAGCACATACTAGTTTTCAGCAAAATTCAGCTCTACACACTATTGAGCTGAATGCATTACCTTCCATTCAATGCATTTTGAGTTGAACATCTGTGCATCATTACTCAGAGTGAGCTGGAACTGTATAGATATTGCATGTCTTCTACTCAGAACCATAGAATACTCAAATGCAAGCTGAATTCAGAAACCTACCTCATAATATTCAGACTGGAACAGCCAATATCTTTGTTTAGTTCTGTAAACGCTAATGTTCCATTGCGTACAAAAGTTGAGTTACTGAGCGTAACTCCTGGAAAATTGGTAGCACACTGATAAAATTGGTTGTATACTACTCTAAATCATATAGCAAGTAAAAGAACGGTTTACATCATTAGCACATAAGAGTTTTCAGCAAAATTCAAATCTACACTACTGAGCTGATGCATTACTTTCTATTCTATGCATTTTGGTTAAGGATATGTACATAACTACTCAGGATCAGCTGGAACTGTAGAAATATTGCATGTCTTCTACATAAAGCAATGGAATTCTCAAAGGCAAGCTGAATTCAGTAACCTACCTCACTACATTTAGAATGGAACAGCCAATATCTTTGATTAGTTCTGTATGGTAAGTAAAATAATAAGGTTTACATCAAGTTAGCACATACTAGTTTTCAGCAAAATTCCGCTCTACACACTATTGAGCTGAATGCATTATTTTGTACTCTATGCATTTTGGTTAAGAATGTGTACATAACTAAGGATCAGATGGAAATGTATAGATATTGCATGTACACTACAAAAACAATGAAATACTCAAAGGTAAGCGGAATTCAGAAAACTACCTCCTAATATTCAGACAGGAACTGCCAATTTCTTTGTTTAGTTCTGTAAACGCTAATGTTCCATTGCGTACAAAAGTTGAGTTACTGAAAGTAACTCCTGGAAAATTGGTAGCACACTGATAAAATTGGTTGTATACTACTCTAAATCATATAGCAAGTAAAAGAACATGGTTTACATCATTAGCACATAAGAGTTTTCAGGGAAATTCAAATCTACACTACTGAGCTGATGCATTACTTTCTATTCTATGCATTTTGGTTAAGGATATGTAAATAACTACTCAGGATCAGCTGGAACGGTATAAATATTGCATGTCTTCTACTCAGAGCCATGGAATACTGAAATGCAAGCTGAATTCAGGACCCTACGGCATAACAGTTAGAATGGAACAACTAACATCTTGGTTGAATTCTGTAAATGCTAATATTCCAAAAGGTGATTTACTGAACGTAACTTCTGGAAAATTGGTAGCACACTGATAAAATTGGTTGCATACTAGTCTAAATCATATGGCAAGTAAAATAACATGGTTTCCATCACGTTAGCACAGTTTTCAACTACACGATTGAGCTAAATGCATTACTTTGTATTCTATGCATTTTGGTTAAGGATGTGTACATAACTACTCAGGATCAGCTGGAACTGTATAAATATTGCATGTCTTCTACATAAAGCAATGGAATTCTCAAAGGCAAGCTGAATTCAGTAACCTACCTCACTACATTTAGAATAGAACAGCCAATATCTTTGATTAGTTCTGTATGGTAAGTAAAATAATAAGGTTTACATCAAGTTAGCACATACTAGTTTTAAGCAAAATTCAGCTCTACACACTATTGAGCTGAATGCATTACCTTCCATTCAATGCATTTTGAGTTGAACATCTGTGCATCATTACTCAGAGTGAGCTGGAACTGTATAGATATTGCATGTCTTCTACTCAGAACCATAGAATACTCAAATGCAAGCTGAATTCAGAAACCTACCTCATAATATTCAGACTGGAACAGCCATTATCTTTGTTTAGTTCTGTAAACGCTAATGTTCCATTGCGTACAAAAGTTGAGTTACTGAGCGTAACTCCTGGAAAATTGGTAGCACACTGATAAAATTGGTTGCATACTACTCTAAATCATATGGCAAGTAAAATAACATGGTTTACATCATTAGCACATACTAGTTTTCAGCAAAATTCAGCTCTACACACGATTGAGCTGAATGCATTACTTTGTACTCTATGCATTTTGGTTAAGGATGTGTACATAACTAAGGATCAGATGGAACTGTATAGATATTGCATGTACACTACAAAAACAATGGAATACTCAAAGGTAAGCTGAATTCAGAAAACTACCTCATAATATTCAGCCAGGAACTGCCAATTTCTTTGTTTAGTTCTGTAAACGCTAATGTTCCATTGCGTACAAAAGTTGAGTTACTGAGCGTAACTCCTGGAAAATTGGTAGCACACTGATAAAATTGGTTGTATACTACTCTAAATCATATAGTTTACATCATTAGCACATAAGAGTTTTCACCAAAATTCAAATCTACACTACTGAGCTGATGCATTACTTTCTATTCTATGCATTTTGGTTAAGGATGTGTACATAACTACTCAGCATCAGCTGGAACTGTATAAATATTGCATGTCTTCTACATAAAGCAATGGAATTCTCAAAGGCAAGCTGAATTCAGGAACCTACCTCACAACATTTAGAATGGAACAGCCAATATCTTTGATTAGTTCTGTATGGTAAGTAAAATAATGTTTACATCGTTAGCACATACTAGTTTTCAGCAAAATTCAGCTCTACACACTATTGAGCTGAATGCATTACCTTCCATTCAATGCATTTTGAGTTGAACATCTGTGCATCATTACTCAGAGTGAGCTGGAACTGTATAGATATTGCATGTCTTCTACTCAGAACCATAGAATACTCAAATGCAAGCTGAATTCAGAAACCTACCTCATAATATTCAGACTGGAACAGCCATTATCTTTGTTTAGTTCTGTAAACGCTAATGTTCCATTGCGTACAAAAGTTGAGTTACTGAGC
The DNA here is from genome assembly GCF_048418815.1 of Hemitrygon akajei. NCBI lineage: Eukaryota > Metazoa > Chordata > Chondrichthyes > Myliobatiformes > Dasyatidae > Hemitrygon > Hemitrygon akajei. Next base: position 5,991,517 of record NC_133148.1, on the reverse strand, counting down.
GTAACTCCTGGAAAATTGGTAGCACACTGATAAAATTGGTTGCATACTACTCTAAATCATATGGCAAGTAAAAGAACATGGTTTACATCATTAGCACATACTAGTTTTCAGCAAAATTCAGCTCTACACACTATTGAGCTGAATGCATTACTTTGTACTCTGCATTTTGGTTAAGGATGTGTACATAACTAAGGATCAGATGGAACTGTATAGATATTGCATGTCTTCTACTCAGAACCATGGAATACTCAAATGCAAGCTGAATTCAAAACCTACTGCATAACATTTAGAATGGAACAACCAATATCTTGGTTTAGTTCTGTAAATGCTAATATTCCATTGAATTGAAAAGATGAGTTACTGAACGTAACTCCTCGAATATTGATAGCAAACTGATAAAATTGGTTGCATACTACTCTAAATCATATGGTAAGTAAAATAATAAGGATTACATCAAGTTAGCACCTAGTAGTTTTCAGCAAAATTCAACACTACACTCGATTGAGCTGAATGCATTACTTTGTATTCTAAGCATTTTGGATAAGGATGTGTACATAACTACTCAGGATCAGCTGGAGCTGTATAAATATTGCATGTCTTCTACTCAGAACCATAGAATACTCAAATGCAAGCTGAATTCAGAAACCTACCTCATAATATTCAGACTGGAACAGCCAATATCTTTGTTTAGTTCTGTAAACGCTAATGTTCCATTGCGTACAAAAGTTGAGTTACTGAAAGTAACTCCTGGAAAATTGGTAGCACACTGATAAAATTGGTTGTATACTACTCTAAATCATATAGCAAGTAAAAGAACGGTTTACATCATTAGCACATAAGAGTTTTCAGCAAAATTCAAATCTACACTACTGAGCTGATGCATTACTTTCTATTCTATGCATTTTGGTTAAGGATATGTACATAACTACTCAGGATCAGCTGGAACGGTATAGATATTGCATGTCTTCTACTCAGAGCCATGGAATACTGAAATGCAAGCTGAATTCAGGACCCTACGGCATAACAGTTAGAATGGAACAACTAACATCTTGGTTGAATTCTGTAAATGCTAATATTCCAAAAGGTGAGTTACTGAACGTAACTTCTGGAAAATTGGTAGCACACTGATAAAATTGGTTGCATACTAGTCTAAATCATATGGCAAGTAAAATAACATGGTTTCCATCAAGTTAGCACAGTTTTCAACTACACGATTGAGCTAAATGCATTACTTTGTATTCTATGCATTTTGGTTAAGGATGTGTACATAAGTACTCAGGATCAGCTGGAACTGTATAAATATTGCATGTCTTCTACATAAAGCAATGGAATTCTCAAAGGCAAGCTGAATTCAGTAACCTACCTCACTACATTTAGAATGGAACAGCCAATATCTTTGATTAGTTCTGTATGGTAAGTAAAATAATGTTTACATCAAGTTAGCACATACTAGTTTTCAGCAAAATTCCGCTCTACACACTATTGAGCTGAATGCATTATTTTGTACTCTAAGCATTTTGGTTAAGAATGTGTACATAACTAAGGATCAGATGGAACTGTATAGATATTGCATGTCTTCTACTCAGAACCATAGAATACTCAAATGCAAGCTGCATTCAGAAACCTACCTCATAATATTCAGACTGGAACTGCCAATATCTTTGTTTAGTTCTGTAAACGCTAATGTTCCATTGCGTACAAAAGTTGAGTTACTGAGCGTAACTCCTGGAAAATTGGTAGCACACTGATAAAATTGGTTGCATACTACTCTAAATCATATGGCAAGTAAAAGAACATGGTTTACATCATTAGCACATACTAGTTTTCAGCAAAATTCAGCTCTACACACTATTGAGCTGAATGCATTACTTTGTACTCTATGCATTTTGGTTAAGGATGTGTACATAACTAAGGATCAGATGGAACTGTATAGATATTGCATGTACACTACAAAAACAATGGAATACTCAAAGGTAAGCTGAATTCAGAAAACTACCTCATAATATTCAGCCAGGAACTGCCAATTTCTTTGTTTAGTTCTGTAAACGCTAATGTTTCATTGCGTACAAAAGTTGAGTTACTGAAAGTAACTCCTGGAAAATTGGTAGCACACTGATAAAATTGGTTGTATACTACTCTAAATCATATAGTTTACATCATTAGCACATAAGAGTTTTCACCAAAATTCAAATCTACACTACTGAGCTGATGCATTACTTTCTATTCTATGCATTTTGGTTAAGGATGTGTACATAACTACTCAGCATCAGCTGGAACTGTATAAATATTGCATGTCTTCTACATAAAGCAATGGAATTCTCAAAGGCAAGCTGAATTCAGGAACCTACCTCACAACATTTAGAATGGAACAGCCAATATCTTTGATTAGTTCTGTATGGTAAGTAAAATAATGTTTACATCGTTAGCACATACTAGTTTTCAGCAAAATTCCGCTCTACACACTATTGAGCTGAATGCATTATTTTGTACTCTAAGCATTTTGGTTAAGAATGTGTACATAACTAAGGATCAGATGGAACTGTATAGATATTGCATGTCTTCTACTCAGAACCATAGAATACTCAAATGCAAGCTGCAGTCAGAAACCTACCTCATAATATTCAGACTGGAACTGCCAATATCTTTGTTTAGTTCTGTAAACGCTAATGTTCCATTGCGTACAAAAGTTGAGTTACTGAGCGTAACTCCTGGAAAATTGGTAGCACACTGATAAAATTGGTTGTATACTACTCTAAATCATATAGTTTACATCATTAGCACATAAGAGTTTTCACCAAAATTCAAATCTACACTACTGAGCTGATGCATTACTTTCTATTCTATGCATTTTGGTTAAGGATGTGTACATAACTACTCAGCATCAGCTGGAACTGTATAAATATTGCATGTCTTCTACATAAAGCAATGGAATTCTCAAAGGCAAGCTGAATTCAGGAACCTACCTCACAACATTTAGAATGGAACAGCCAATATCTTTGATTAGTTCTGTATGGTAAGTAAAATAATGTTTACATCGTTAGCACATACTAGTTTTCAGCAAAATTCAGCTCTACACACTATTGAGCTGAATGCATTACCTTCCATTCAATGCATTTTGAGTTGAACATCTGTGCATCATTACTCAGAGTGAGCTGGAACTGTATAGATATTGCATGTCTTCTACTCAGAACCATAGAATACTCAAATGCAAGCTGAATTCAGAAACCTACCTCATAATATTCAGACTGGAACAGCCATTATCTTTGTTTAGTTCTGTAAACGCTAATGTTCCATTGCGTACAAAAGTTGAGTTACTGAGCGTAACTCCTGGAAAATTGGTAGCACACTGATAAAATTGGTTGTATACTACTCTAAATCATATAGTTTACATCATTAGCACATAAGAGTTTTCACCAAAATTCAAATCTACACTACTGAGCTGATGCATTACTTTCTATTCTATGCATTTTGGTTAAGGATGTGTACATAACTACTCAGCATCAGCTGGAACTGTATAAATATTGCATGTCTTCTACATAAAGCAATGGAATTCTCAAAGGCAAGCTGAATTCAGGAACCTACCTCACAACATTTAGAATGGAACAGCCAATATCTTTGATTAGTTCTGTATGGTAAGTAAAATAATGTTTACATCGTTAGCACATACTAGTTTTCAGCAAAATTCAGCTCTACACACTATTGAGCTGAATGCATTACCTTCCATTCAATGCATTTTGAGTTGAACATCTGTGCATCATTACTCAGAGTGAGCTGGAACTGTATAGATATTGCATGTCTTCTACTCAGAACCATAGAATACTCAAATGCAAGCTGAATTCAGAAACCTACCTCATAATATTCAGACTGGAACAGCCATTATCTTTGTTTAGTTCTGTAAACGCTAATGTTCCATTGCGTACAAAAGTTGAGTTACTGAGCGTAACTCCTGGAAAATTGGTAGCACACTGATAAAATTGGTTGCATACTACTCTAAATCATATGGCAAGTAAAAGAACATGGTTTACATCATTAGCACATACTAGTTTTCAGCAAAATTCAGCTCTACACACTATTGAGCTGAATGCATTACTTTGTACTCTGCATTTTGGTTAAGGATGTGTACATAACTAAGGATCAGATGGAACTGTATAGATATTGCATGTCTTCTACTCAGAACCATGGAATACTCAAATGCAAGCTGAATTCAAAACCTACTGCATAACATTTAGAATGGAACAACCAATATCTTGGTTTAGTTCTGTAAATGCTAATATTCCATTGAATTGAAAAGATGAGTTACTGAACGTAACTCCTCGAATATTGATAGCAAACTGATAAAATTGGTTGCATACTACTCTAAATCATATGGTAAGTAAAATAATAAGGATTACATCAAGTTAGCACCTAGTAGTTTTCAGCAAAATTCAACACTACACTCGATTGAGCTGAATGCATTACTTTGTATTCTAAGCATTTTGGATAAGGATGTGTACATAACTACTCAGGATCAGCTGGAGCTGTATAAATATTGCATGTCTTCTACTCAGAACCATAGAATACTCAAATGCAAGCTGAATTCAGAAACCTACCTCATAATATTCAGACTGGAACAGCCAATATCTTTGTTTAGTTCTGTAAACGCTAATGTTCCATTGCGTACAAAAGTTGAGTTACTGAAAGTAACTCCTGGAAAATTGGTAGCACACTGATAAAATTGGTTGTATACTACTCTAAATCATATAGCAAGTAAAAGAACGGTTTACATCATTAGCACATAAGAGTTTTCAGCAAAATTCAAATCTACACTACTGAGCTGATGCATTACTTTCTATTCTATGCATTTTGGTTAAGGATATGTACATAACTACTCAGGATCAGCTGGAACGGTATAGATATTGCATGTCTTCTACTCAGAGCCATGGAATACTGAAATGCAAGCTGAATTCAGGACCCTACGGCATAACAGTTAGAATGGAACAACTAACATCTTGGTTGAATTCTGTAAATGCTAATATTCCAAAAGGTGAGTTACTGAACGTAACTTCTGGAAAATTGGTAGCACACTGATAAAATTGGTTGCATACTAGTCTAAATCATATGGCAAGTAAAATAACATGGTTTCCATCAAGTTAGCACAGTTTTCAACTACACGATTGAGCTAAATGCATTACTTTGTATTCTATGCATTTTGGTTAAGGATGTGTACATAAGTACTCAGGATCAGCTGGAACTGTATAAATATTGCATGTCTTCTACATAAAGCAATGGAATTCTCAAAGGCAAGCTGAATTCAGTAACCTACCTCACTACATTTAGAATGGAACAGCCAATATCTTTGATTAGTTCTGTATGGTAAGTAAAATAATGTTTACATCAAGTTAGCACATACTAGTTTTCAGCAAAATTCCGCTCTACACACTATTGAGCTGAATGCATTATTTTGTACTCTAAGCATTTTGGTTAAGAATGTGTACATAACTAAGGATCAGATGGAACTGTATAGATATTGCATGTCTTCTACTCAGAACCATAGAATACTCAAATGCAAGCTGCATTCAGAAACCTACCTCATAATATTCAGACTGGAACTGCCAATATCTTTGTTTAGTTCTGTAAACGCTAATGTTCCATTGCGTACAAAAGTTGAGTTACTGAGCGTAACTCCTGGAAAATTGGTAGCACACTGATAAAATTGGTTGCATACTACTCTAAATCATATGGCAAGTAAAAGAACATGGTTTACATCATTAGCACATACTAGTTTTCAGCAAAATTCAGCTCTACACACTATTGAGCTGAATGCATTACTTTGTACTCTATGCATTTTGGTTAAGGATGTGTACATAACTAAGGATCAGATGGAACTGTATAGATATTGCATGTACACTACAAAAACAATGGAATACTCAAAGGTAAGCTGAATTCAGAAAACTACCTCATAATATTCAGCCAGGAACTGCCAATTTCTTTGTTTAGTTCTGTAAACGCTAATGTTTCATTGCGTACAAAAGTTGAGTTACTGAAAGTAACTCCTGGAAAATTGGTAGCACACTGATAAAATTGGTTGTATACTACTCTAAATCATATAGTTTACATCATTAGCACATAAGAGTTTTCACCAAAATTCAAATCTACACTACTGAGCTGATGCATTACTTTCTATTCTATGCATTTTGGTTAAGGATGTGTACATAACTACTCAGCATCAGCTGGAACTGTATAAATATTGCATGTCTTCTACATAAAGCAATGGAATTCTCAAAGGCAAGCTGAATTCAGGAACCTACCTCACAACATTTAGAATGGAACAGCCAATATCTTTGATTAGTTCTGTATGGTAAGTAAAATAATGTTTACATCGTTAGCACATACTAGTTTTCAGCAAAATTCCGCTCTACACACTATTGAGCTGAATGCATTATTTTGTACTCTAAGCATTTTGGTTAAGAATGTGTACATAACTAAGGATCAGATGGAACTGTATAGATATTGCATGTCTTCTACTCAGAACCATAGAATACTCAAATGCAAGCTGCAGTCAGAAACCTACCTCATAATATTCAGACTGGAACTGCCAATATCTTTGTTTAGTTCTGTAAACGCTAATGTTCCATTGCGTACAAAAGTTGAGTTACTGAGCGTAACTCCTGGAAAATTGGTAGCACACTGATAAAATTGGTTGTATACTACTCTAAATCATATAGTTTACATCATTAGCACATAAGAGTTTTCACCAAAATTCAAATCTACACTACTGAGCTGATGCATTACTTTCTATTCTATGCATTTTGGTTAAGGATGTGTACATAACTACTCAGCATCAGCTGGAACTGTATAAATATTGCATGTCTTCTACATAAAGCAATGGAATTCTCAAAGGCAAGCTGAATTCAGGAACCTACCTCACAACATTTAGAATGGAACAGCCAATATCTTTGATTAGTTCTGTATGGTAAGTAAAATAATGTTTACATCGTTAGCACATACTAGTTTTCAGCAAAATTCAGCTCTACACACTATTGAGCTGAATGCATTACCTTCCATTCAATGCATTTTGAGTTGAACATCTGTGCATCATTACTCAGAGTGAGCTGGAACTGTATAGATATTGCATGTCTTCTACTCAGAACCATAGAATACTCAAATGCAAGCTGAATTCAGAAACCTACCTCATAATATTCAGACTGGAACAGCCATTATCTTTGTTTAGTTCTGTAAACGCTAATGTTCCATTGCGTACAAAAGTTGAGTTACTGAGCGTAACTCCTGGAAAATTGGTAGCACACTGATAAAATTGGTTGCATACTACTCTAAATCATATGGCAAGTAAAAGAACATGGTTTACATCATTAGCACATACTAGATTTCAGCAAAATTCAGCTCTACACACTATTGAGCTGAATGCATTACTTTGTACTCTGCATTTTGGTTAAGGATGTGTACATAACTAAGGATCAGATGGAACTGTATAGATATTGCATGTCTTCTACTCAGAACCATGGAATACTCAAATGCAAGCTGAATTCAAAACCTACTGCATAACATTTAGAATGGAACAACCAATATCTTGGTTTAGTTCTGTAAATGCTAATATTCCATTGAATTGAAAAGATGAGTTACTGAACGTAACTCCTCGAATATTGATAGCAAACTGATAAAATTGGTTGCATACTACTCTAAATCATATGGTAAGTAAAATAATAAGGATTACATCAAGTTAGCACCTAGTAGTTTTCAGCAAAATTCAACACTACACTCGATTGAGCTGAATGCATTACTTTGTATTCTAAGCATTTTGGATAAGGATGTGTACATAACTACTCAGGATCAGCTGGAGCTGTATAAATATTGCATGTCTTCTACATAAAGCAATGGAATTCTCAAAGGCAAGCTGAATTCAGGAACCTACCTCACAGCATTTAGAATGGAACAGCCAATATCTTTGATTAGTTCTGTATGGTAAGTAAAATAATAAGGTTTACATCAAGTTAGCACATACTAGTTTTCAGCAAAATTCAGCTCTACACACTATTGAGCTGAATGCATTACCTTCCATTCAATGCATTTTGAGTTGAACATCTGTGCATCATTACTCAGAGTGAGCTGGAACTGTATAGATATTGCATGTCTTCTACTCAGAACCATAGAATACTCAAATGCAAGCTGAATTCAGAAACCTACCTCATAATATTCAGACTGGAACAGCCAATATCTTTGTTTAGTTCTGTAAACGCTAATGTTCCATTGCGTACAAAAGTTGAGTTACTGAAAGTAACTCCTGGAAAATTGGTAGCACACTGATAAAATTGGTTGTATACTACTCTAAATCATATAGCAAGTAAAAGAACGGTTTACATCATTAGCACATAAGAGTTTTCAGCAAAATTCAAATCTACACTACTGAGCTGATGCATTACTTTCTATTCTATGCATTTTGGTTAAGGATATGTACATAACTACTCAGGATCAGCTGGAACGGTATAGATATTGCATGTCTTCTACTCAGAGCCATGGAATACTGAAATGCAAGCTGAATTCAGGACCCTACGGCATAACAGTTAGAATGGAACAACTAACATCTTGGTTGAATTCTGTAAATGCTAATATTCCAAAAGGTGAGTTACTGAACGTAACTTCTGGAAAATTGGTAGCACACTGATAAAATTGGTTGCATACTAGTCTAAATCATATGGCAAGTAAAATAACATGGTTTCCATCAAGTTAGCACAGTTTTCAACTACACGATTGAGCTAAATGCATTACTTTGTATTCTATGCATTTTGGTTAAGGATGTGTACATAAGTACTCAGGATCAGCTGGAACTGTATAAATATTGCATGTCTTCTACATAAAGCAATGGAATTCTCAAAGGCATGCTGAATTCAGGAACCTACCTCACAACATTTAGAGTGGAACAGCTAAAGATATTGTTTGTGCCACTCTAAATGTTATGAGGTAGGTTCTTGAATTCAGCTTGCATTTGAGTATTCCACGGCTCTGAGTAGAAGAAATGCAATATCTATACAGTTCCATCTCACCCTGACTGGTTATGTACACATCCATATCTCAAAATGCATAGAATATGCATTCAGCTCAATAGTAGATTTGCATTTTGCTGAAAACTAGTATGTGCTAACATGATGTAAACATTCTTTTTCTTGCCATATGATTTATTGTATTCAACCAATTTTATCAGTGTGCTACCAATATTCAAGGAGTTACTTTCAGTAACATCACCTTTTGAACACAAAGGGAAGTTGTGTTTACAGAACTAAACAAAGATATTGGCTGTTCCACTCTAAATATTATGAGGGAGGTTCCTGAATTCAGCTTGCATTTGAGTATTCCATGTCTCTGAAAGTGTGCATGCAACATCTATACAGTTCCAGCTCACCCTTACTTATGTGCATATCCTTAACTAAAAATACATAGAATAGAAAGTAATGCATTCAGCTGAAATTTGATGAAAACTACTATCTAACCTGATGTATACATTATTTTACTCACCATATAATTTAGAGTAGTATCCAACTAATTTTATGTGTGCTACCAATGTTGGACAAGTTACTTCCAGAAACATCACCTTTTGTACACAATGGAACATTAGCGTTTACAGAAATAAACAAATATAATGGCTGTTCCACTCTAAATGTTGTGAGGTAGGTTCCTGAATTCAGCTTGCCTTTGACAATTCCATTGCTCTGTAGTATACATGCAATATCTATACAATTCCAGCTGATCCTGAGTAGTTGTGTACACATCCATATCTCAAACTGCATAGTAAAAAAAGCCGTTTTCAGCTCAGTAGTGTATATTTGAATTTTGCTGAAAACTACTGTGAGCTAACTTGTTGTAAAAGTTATTTTACTTACCATATGATTTAGAACAGTATGCAACCAATTTTATGAGTGTGCTACCAATGACCGAGAGCTGACTTTCAGTTTCATTACGGTTTGTACAGAATGGAACATTTGCGTTTACAGAACTAAACAAAGATATTGGTTGTGCTACTCTAAATGTTATGAGGTAGGTTCCTGAATTCAGATTGCCTTTGGGTATTCCATTCCTCTGTAGTATACATGCAATATCTATACAGTTCCCTTACTTATGTGCACATACTCAACTAAAAAATACATAGAATAGAAAGTAATGTATTGAGCTCAAATTTGCTGAAAACTACTATCTAACTTGCTGTAAACATTATTTTACTTACCATATGATTTAGTGTAGTATGCAACCAATTTTATGAGTGTGCTACCAATGCAGTTTCATTACCGTTTGTACACAATGGAACATTTGCGTTTACAGAGCTAAAGATATTGGTTGTGCCACTCTAAATGTTATGAGGTAGGTTCCTGAATTCAGCTTGCATTTGAGTATTCCACGGCTCTGAGTAGAAGAAATGCAATATCTATACAGTTCCATCTCACCCTGACTGGTTATGTACACATCCATATCTCAAAATGCATAGAATATGCATTCAGCTCAATAGTAGATTTGCATTTTGTTGAAAACTAGTATGTGCTAACATGATGTAAACATTCTTTTTCTTGTCATATGATTTATTGTATTCAACCAATTTTATCAGTGTGCTACCAATATTCGAGGAGTTACTTTCAGTAACATCACCTTTTGAACACAATGGGACAGTTGCGTTTACAGAACTAAACAAAGATATTGCTGTTCCACTCTAAATGTTGTGAGGTAGTTTCCTGAATTCAGCTTGCCTTTGAGAATTCCATTGCTCTGAGTAGAAGACATGCAATATCTATACAGTTCCAGCTGATCCTGAGTAGTTATGTACACATCCTTAACTCAAAATGCATAGTAAAAAAAGTCATGCTTTCAGCTCAGTAGTGTATATTTGAATTTTGCTGAAAACTACTATGAGCTAACTTGATGTAAACATTATTTTACTTACCATATGATTTAGTGTAGTATGCAACCAATTTTATCAGTGTGCTGCCAATATTCCAGGAGTTACTTTCAGTAGCTCACCTTTTGTACGCAATGGAACATTAGCGTTTACAGAACTAAACAAAGATATTGGCTGTTCCACTCTAAACGTTGTGAGGTAGGTACCTGAATTCAGCTTGCATTTGAGTATTCCATGTCTCTGACAGTGTGCATGCAATATCTATACAGTTCCAGCTCACCCTTACTTATGAGCATATCCTTAACTAAAAATACATAGAATAGAAAGTAATGCATTCAGCTGAAATTTGATGAAAACTACTAACTTGATGTATACATTATTTTACTCACCATATAATTTAGAGTAGTATGCAACTAATTTTATGTGTGCTACCAATGTTGGACAAGTTACTTCCAGTAACATCACCTTTTGTACGCAATGGAACATTAGCGTTTACAGAACGAAATAACCTTATTGGCTGTTCCACTCTAAACGTTGTGAGGTAGGTTCCTGAATTCAGCTTGCTTTTGGGTATTCCATTGCTCTGTAGTATACATGCAATATCTATACAATTCCAGCTTATCCTGAGTAGTTGTGTACACATCCATATCTCAAAATGCATAGTAAAAAAAGTCATGTCTTCAGCTCAGTATTGTATATTTGAATTTTGCTGAAAACTACTGTGAGCTAACTTGATGTAAACATTATTTTACTTACCATATGATTTAGAACAGTATGCAACCAATTTTATCAGTGTGCTACCAATATTCGAGGAGTTACTTTCAGTAACATCACCTTTTGAACACAATGGGACAGTTGCGTTTACAGAACTAAAGATATTGGCTGTTCCACTTTAAATGTTGTCAGGTAGTTTCCTGAATTCAGCTTGCTTTTGAGAATTTCATTGCTCTGAGTAGAAGACATGCAATATCTATACAGTTCCAGCTGATCCTGAGTACTTGTGTACACATCCATATCTCAAAATGCATAGAATATGCATTCAGCTCAATAGTAGATTTGCATTTTGCTGAAAACTAGTATGTGCTAACATGATGTAAACATTCTTTTTCTTGCCATATGATTTATTGTATTCAACCAATTTTATCAGTGTGCTACCAATATTCGAGGAGTTACTTTCAGTAACATCACCTTTTGAACACAATGGGACAGTTGCGTTTACAGAACTAAAGATATTGGCTGTTCCACTTTAAATGTTGTGAGGTAGTTTCCTGAATTCAGCTTGCTTTTGAGAATTTCATTGCTCTGAGTAGAAGACATGCAATATCTATACAGTTCCAGCTGATCCTGAGTAGTTGTGTACACATCCATATCTCAAAATGCATAGAATATGCATTCAGCTCAATAGTAGATTTGCATTTTGCTGAAAACTAGTATGTGCTAACATGATGTAAACATTCTTTTTCTTGCCATATGATTTATTGTATTCAACCAATTTTATCAGTGTGCTACCAATATTCGAGGAGTTACTTTCAGTAACATCAACTTTTGAACACAAAGGGACAGTTGTGTTTACAGAACTAAACAAAGATATTGGCTGTTCCACTCTAAATATTATGAGGGAGGTTCCTGAATTCAGCTTGCCTTTCACTATTCCGTTGCTCTGAGTAGAAGACATGCAATATCTACACAGTTCCAGCTGATCCTGAGTAGTTATGTACACATCCTTAACCAAAATGCATAGAATACAAAGTAATGCATTCAGCTCAATAGAGTGAACAGTTGAATTTTGTACACAATGGAACATTAGCGTTTACAGAAACAAACATATTGGCTGTTCCACTCTAAATATTATGAGGGAGGTTCCTGAATTCAGCTTGCCTTTCACTATTCCATTGCTCTGGGTAGAAGACATGCAATATCTATACAATTCCAGCTGATCCTGAGTAGTTATGTACACATCCTTAACCAAAATGCATAGAATACAAAGTAATGCATTCATCTCAATAGTGTGTACAGTTGAATTTTGCTGAAAACTACTATGTGCTAACTTTATGTTAACCTTATTATTTTACTTACCATATGCTTTAGAGTAGTATGCAACCAATTTTATCAGTGTGCTACCAATTTTCTAGGAGTTGCTTTAAGTAACTCACCTTTTGTACGCAATGGAACAGTTGCGTTTACAGAACTAAACAAAGATATTGGCTGTTCCACTCGAGATGTTGTGAGGTAGGTTCCTGAATTCAGCTTGCATTTGAGTATTCCATTGCTCTGAGTAGAAGACATGCAATATCTATACAGTTCCATCTCACCCTGAGTAGTTATGTACACATCCATATCTCAAAATGCATAGAATAGAAAATAATGCATTTAGCTCAATAGAGTGCAGAGTTGAATTTTGCAGAAAACTACTATATGTAAACCATGTTATTTTACTTGCCATATGATTTAGTGTAGAATGCAACCAATTTTATCAGTGTGCTACAAATTTTCCAGGAGTTGCTTTCAGTAACTCACCTTTTGTACGCAATGGAACATTAGCGTTTACAGAACTAAACAAAGATATTGGCTGTTCCACTCTAAATGTTGTGAGGTAGGTTCCTGAATTCAGCTTGCATTTGAGTATTCTATTGTTCTGTAGTATACATGCAATATCTACACAGTTCCAGCTGATCCTGAGTAGTTATGTACACATCCTTAACCAAAATACAAAGTAATGCATTCAGCTCAATCGAGTATAGATTTGAATTTTGCTGAATACTACTATGTGCTAACTTGATGTTAACCTTATTATTTTACTTAACATATGCTTTAGAGTAGTATGCAACCAATTTTATTTGTGTGCTACCAATTTTCTAGGAGTTGCTTTAAGTAACTCACCTTTTGTACGCAATGGAACAGTTGCGTTTACAGAACTAAACAAAGATATTGGCTGTTCCAGAGATGTTGTGAGGTAGGTTCCTGAATTCAGCTTGCCTTTCACTATTCCGTTGCTCTGAGTAGAAGACATGCAATATCTACACAGTTCCAGCTGATCCTGAGTAGTTATGTACACATCCTTAACCAAAATGCATAGAATACAAAGTAATGCATTCATCTCAATAGTGTGTACAGTTGAATTTTGCTGAAACCTACTATGTGCTAACTTTATGTTAACCTTATTATTTTACTTACCATATGCTTTAGAGTAGTATGCAACCAATTTTATCAGTGTGCTACCAATTTTCTAGGAGTTGCTTTAAGTAACTCACCTTTTGTACGCAATGGAACAGTTGCGTTTACAGAACTAAACAAAGATATTGGCTGTTCCACTCGAGATGTTGTGAGGTAGGTTCCTGAATTCAGCTTGCATTTGAGTATTCCATTGCTCTGAGTAGAAGACATGCAATATCTATACAATTCCATCTCACCCTGAGTAGTTATGTACACATCCATATCTCAAAATGCATAGAATAGAAAATAATGCATTTAGCTCAATAGAGTGCAGAGTTGAATTTTGCAGAAAACTACTATATGTAAACCATGTTATTTTACTTGCCATATGATTTAGTGTAGAATGCAACCAATTTTATCAGTGTGCTACAAATTTTCCAGGAGTTGCTTTCAGTAACTCACCTTTTGTACGCAATGGAACATTAGCGTTTACAGAACTAAACAAAGATATTGGCTGTTCCACTCTAAATGTTGTGAGGTAGGTTCCTGAATTCAGCTTGCATTTGAGTATTCTATTGTTCTGTAGTATACATGCAATATCTACACAGTTCCAGCTGATCCTGAGTAGTTACGTACACATCCTTAACCAAAATACAAAGTAATGCATTCAGCTCAATCGAGAATAGATTTGAATTTTGCTGAATACTACTATGTGCTAACTTGATGTTAACCTTATTATTTTACTTAACATATGCTTTAGAGTAGTATGCAACCAATTTTATTTGTGTGCTACCAATTTTCTAGGAGTTGCTTTAAGTAACTCACCTTTTGTACGCAATGGAACAGTTGCGTTTACAGAACTAAACAAAGATATTGGCTGTTCCAGAGATGTTGTGAGGTAGGTTCCTGAATTCAGCTTGCCTTTCACTATTCCGTTGCTCTGAGTAGAAGACATGCAATATCTACACAGTTCCAGCTGATCCTGAGTAGTTATGTACACATCCTTAACCAAAATGCATAGAATACAAAGTAATGCATTCATCTCAATAGTGTGTACAGTTGAATTTTGCTGAAACCTACTATGTGCTAACTTTATGTTAACCTTATTATTTTACTTACCATATGCTTTAGAGTAGTATGCAACCAATTTTATCAGTGTGCTACCAATTTTCTAGGAGTTGCTTTAAGTAACTCACCTTTTGTACGCAATGGAACAGTTGCGTTTACAGAACTAAACAAAGATATTGGCTGTTCCACTCGAGATGTTGTGAGGTAGGATCCTGAATTCAGCTTGCATTTGAGTATTCCATTGCTCTGAGTAGAAGACATGCAATATCTATACAATTCCATCTCACCCTGAGTAGTTATGTACACATCCATATCTCAAAATGCATAGAATA
Source organism: Hemitrygon akajei (assembly GCF_048418815.1). Lineage (NCBI taxonomy): Eukaryota > Metazoa > Chordata > Chondrichthyes > Myliobatiformes > Dasyatidae > Hemitrygon > Hemitrygon akajei. The sequence continues at coordinate 5,976,088 of NC_133148.1, read as the reverse complement.
GAAAATAATGCATTTAGCTCAATAGAGTGCAGAGTTGAATTTTGCAGAAAACTACTATATGTAAACCATGTTATTTTACTTGCCATATGATTTAGTGTAGAATGCAACCAATTTTATCAGTGTGCTACAAATTTTCCAGGAGTTGCTTTCAGTAACTCACCTTTTGTACGCAATGGAACATTAGCGTTTACAGAACTAAACAAAGATATTGGCTGTTCCACTCTAAATGTTGTGAGGTAGGTTCCTGAATTCAGCTTGCATTTGAGTATTCTATTGCTCTGTAGTATACATGCAATATCTACACAGTTCCAGCTGATCCTGAGTAGTTATGTACACATCCTTAACCAAAATACAAAGTAATGCATTCAGCTCAAACGAGTATAGATTGGAATTTTGCTGAAAACTACTATGTGCTAACTTGATGTAAACCTTATTATTTTACTTACCAGAGGATTAGAGTAGCATGCAACCAATTTTATGATGTGCTACCAATGATCGAGAGGTGACTTTCAGTTTCATTACCTTTTGTACACAATGGAACATTTGCCTTTACAGAACTAAACAAAGATATTGGCTGTTCCACTCTAAATGTTGTGAGGTAGGTTCCTGAATTCAGCTTGCATTTGAGTATTCCATGTCTCTGACAGTGTGCATGCAATATCTATACAGTTCCAGCTCACCCTTACTTATGTGCATATCCTTAACTAAAAATACATAGAATAGAAAGTAATGCATTCAGCTGAAATTTGATGAAAACTACTATCTAACTTGATGTATACATTATTTTACTCACCATATAATTTAGAGTAGTATGCAACTAATTTTATGTGTGCTACCAATGTTGGACTAGTTACTTCCAGTAACATCACCTTTGTACACAATGGAACATTTGCGTTTACAGAAATAAACAAATATACTGGCTGTTCCACTCTAAATGTTGTGAGGTAGGTTCCTGAATTCAGCTTGACTTTGACAATTCCATTACTCTGAGTAGAAGACATGCAATATCTATACAGTTCCATCTCACCCTGAATAGTTATGTACACATCCATATCTCAAACTGCATAGTAAAAAAAGCCGTTTTCAGCTCAGTAGTGTATATTTGAATTTTGCTGAAAACTACTGTGAGCTAACTTGTTGTAAAAGTTATTTTACTTACCATATGATTTAGAACAGTATGCAACCAATTTTATGAGTGTGCTACCAATGACCGAGAGCTGACTTTCAGTTTCATTACCGTTTGTACAGAATGGAACATTTGCCTTTAGAGAACTAAACAAAGATATTGGTTGTGCCACTCTAAATGTTATGAGGTATGTTCCTGAATTCAGCTTGCCTTTGGGTATTCCATTCCTCTGTAGTATACATGCAATATCTATACAATTCCAGCTGATCCTGAGTAGTTGTGTACACATCCATATCTCAAAATGCATACAATATGCATTCAGCTCAATAGTAGATTTGAATTTTGCTGAAAACTAGTATGTGCTAACATGTAAACATTATTTTACTTGCCATATGATTTATAGTATTCAACCAATTTTATCAGTGTGCTACCATCATTCGAGGAGTTGCTTTCAGTAACATCACCTTTTGTACACAATGGGATAGTTGCGTTTACAGAACTAAACAAAGATATTGGCTGTTCCACTCTAAACGTTGTGAGGTAGGTTCCTGAATTCAGCTTGCATTTGAGTATTCCACGGCTCTGAGTAGAAGAAATGCAATATCTATACAGTTCCATCTCACCCTGACTGGTTATGTACACATCCATATCTCAAAAAGCATTGAATATGCATTCATCTCAATAGTGTGTATAGTTGAATTTTGCTGAAAACTAGTATGTGCTAACATGTAAACATTATTTTACTTGCCATATGATTTATAGTATTCAACCAATTTTATCAGTGTGCTACGAACATTCGAGGAGTTGCTTTGTAACATCACCTTTTGTACACAATGGGATAGTTGCGTTTACAGAACTAAACAAAGATATTGGCTGTTCCACTCTAAACGTTGTGAGGTAGGTACCTGAATTCAGCTTGCATTTGAGTATTCCATGTCTCTGACAGTGTGCATGCAATATCTATACAGTTCCAGCTCACCCTTACTTATGTGCATATCCTTAACTAAAAATACATAGAATAGAAAGTAATGCATTCAGCTGAAATTTGATGAAAACTACTATCTAACCTGATATATACATTATTTTACTCACCATATAATTTAGAGTAGTATCCAACTAATTTTATGTGTGCTACCAATGTTGGACAAGTTACTTCCAGTAACATCACCTTTTGTACACAATGGAACATTAGCGTTTACAGAAATAAACAAATATACTGGCTGATCCACTCTAAATGTTGTGAGGTAGTTTCCTGAATTCAGCTTGCCTTTGAGAATTCCATTGCTCTGAGTAGAAGACATGCAATATCTATACAGTTCCAGCTGATCCTGAGTAGTTATGTACACATCCTTAACTCAAAATGCATAGTAAAAAAAGTCATGCTTTCAGCTCAGTAGTGTATATTTGAATTTTGCTGAAAACAACTATGAGCTAACTTGATGTAAACATTATTTTACTTACCATATGATTTCCAGTAGTATGCAACCAATTTTATCAGTGTGCTACAAATTTTCCAGGAGTTGCTTTCAGTAACTCACCTTTTGTACGCAATGGAACATTAGCGTTTACAGAACTAAACAAAGATATTGGCTGTTCCACTCTAAATATTATGAGGGAGGTTCCTGAATTCAGCTTGCATTTGAGTATTCCATGTCTCTGAAAGTGTGCATGCAACATCTATACAGTTCCAGCTCACCCTTGCTTATGTGCATATCCTTAACTAAAAATACATAGAATAGAAAGTAATGCATTCAGCTGAAATTTGATGAAAACTACTATCTAACCTGCTGTATACATTATTTTACTCACCATATAATTTAGAGTAGTATCCAACTAATTTTATGTGTGCTACCAATGTTGGACAAGTTACTTCCAGAAACATCACCTTTTGTACACAATGGAACATTAGCGTTTACAGAAATAAACAAATATACTGGCTGTTCCACTCTAAATGTTGTGAGGTAGGTTCCTGAATTCAGCTTGCCTTTGACAATTCCATTACTCTGTAGTATACATGCAATATCTATACAATTCCAGCTGATCCTGAGTAGTTGTGTACACATCCATATCTCAAACTGCATAGTAAAAAAAAGCCGTTTTCAGCTCAGTAGTGTATATTTGAATTTTGCTGAAAACTACTGTGAGCTAACTTGTTGTAAAAGTTATTTTACTTACCATATGATTTAGAACAGTATGCAACCAATTTTATGAGTGTGCTACCAATGACCGAGAGCTGACTTTCAGTTTCATTACCGTTTGTACAGAATGGAACATTTGCCTTTAGAGAACTAAACAAAGATATTGGTTGTGCCACTCTAAATGTTATGAGGTAGGTTCCTGAATTCAGCTTGCCTTTGGGTATTCCATTCCTCTGTAGTATACATGCAATATCTATACAATTCCAGCTGATCCTGAGTAGTTGTGTACACATCCATATCTCAAAATGCATACAATATGCATTCAGCTCAATAGTAGATTTGAATTTTGCTGAAAACTAGTATGTGCTAACATGTAAACATTATTTTACTTGCCATATGATTTATAGTATTCAACCAATTTTATCAGTGTGCTACCAACATTCGAGGAGTTGCTTTGTAACATCACCTTTTGTACACAATGGGATAGTTGCGTTTACAGAACTAAACAAAGATATTGGCTGTTCCACTCTAAACGTTGTGAGGTAGGTACCTGAATTCAGCTTGCATTTGAGTATTCCATGTCTCTGACAGTGTGCATGCAATATCTATACAGTTCCAGCTCACCCTTACTTATGTGCATATCCTTAACTAAAAATACATAGAATAGAAAGTAATGCATTCAGCTGAAATTTGATGAAAACTACTATCTAACCTGATATATACATTATTTTACTCACCATATAATTTAGAGTAGTATCCAACTAATTTTATGTGTGCTACCAATGTTGGACAAGTTACTTCCAGTAACATCACCTTTTGTACACAATGGAACATTAGCGTTTACAGAAATAAACAAATATACTGGCTGATCCACTCTAAATGTTGTGAGGTAGGTTCCTGAATTCAGCTTGCCTTTGACAATTCCATTGCTCTGTAGTATACATGCAATATCTATACAATTCCAGCTGATCCTGAGTAGTTGTGTACACATCCATATCTCAAAATGCATAGAATATGCATTCAGCTCAATAGTAGATTTGCATTTTGCTGAAAACTAGTATGTGCTAACTTGATGTAAACATTATTTTACTTACCATATGATTTCCAGTAGTATGCAACCAATTTTATCAGTGTACTACAAATTTTCCAGGAGTTGCTTTCAGTAACTCACCTTTTGTACGCAATGGAACATTAGCGTTTACAGAACTAAACAAAGATATTGGCTGTTCCACTCTAAATATTATGAGGGAGGTTCCTGAATTCAGCTTGCATTTGAGTATTCCATGTCTCTGAAAGTGTGCATGCAACATCTATACAGTTCCAGCTCACCCTTACTTATGTGCATATCCTTAACTAAAAATACATAGAATAGAAAGTAATGCATTCAGCTGAAATTTGATGAAAACTACTATCTAACCTGATGTATACATTATTTTACTCACCATATAATTTAGAGTAGTATCCAACTAATTTTATGTGTGCTACCAATGTTGGACAAGTTACTTCCAGAAACATCACCTTTTGTACACAATGGAACATTAGCGTTTACAGAAATAAACAAATATACTGGCTGTTCCACTCTAAATGTTGTGAGGTAGGTTCCTGAATTCAGCTTGCATTTGAGTATTCTATTGTTCTGTAGTATACATGCAATATCTACACAGTTCCAGCTGATCCTGAGTAGTTATGTACACATCCTTAACCAAAATACAAAGTAATGCATTCAGCTCAATCGAGTATAGATTTGAATTTTGCTGAATACTACTATGTGCTAACTTGATGTTAACCTTATTATTTTACTTAACATATGCTTTAGAGTAGTATGCAACCAATTTTATTAGTGTGCTACCAATTTTCTAGGAGTTGCTTTAAGTAACTCACCTTTTGTACGCAATGGAACAGTTGCGTTTACAGAACTAAACAAAGATATTGGCTGTTCCAGAGATGTTGTGAGGTAGGTTCCTGAATTCAGCTTGCCTTTCACTATTCCGTTGCTCTGAGTAGAAGACATGCAATATCTACACAGTTCCAGCTGATCCTGAGTAGTTATGTACACATCCTTAACCAAAATGCATAGAATACAAAGTAATGCATTCATCTCAGTGGTGTGTACAGTTGAATTTTGCTGAAAACTACTATGTGCTAACTTTATGTTAACCTTATTATTTTACTTACCATATGCTTTAGAGTAGTATGCAACCAATTTTATCAGTGTGCTACCAATTTTCTAGGAGTTGCTTTAAGTAACTCACCTTTTGTACGCAATGGAACAGTTGCGTTTACAGAACTAAACAAAGATATTGGCTGTTCCACTCGAGATGTTGTGAGGTAGGTTCCTGAATTCAGCTTGCATTTGAGTATTCCATTGCTCTGAGTAGAAGACATGCAATATCTATACAATTCCATCTCACCCTGAGTAGTTATGTACACATCCATATCTCAAAATGCATAGAATAGAAAATAATGCATTTAGCTCAATAGAGTGCAGAGTTGGATTTTGCAGAAAACTACTATATGTAAACCATGTTATTTTACTTGCCATATGATTTAGTGTAGAATGCAACCAATTTTATCAGTGTGCTACAAATTTTCCAGGTGTTGCTTTCAGTAACTCACCTTTTGTACGCAATGGAACATTAGCGTTTACAGAACTAAACAAAGATATTGGCTGTTCCACTCTAAATGTTGTGAGGTAGGTTCCTGAATTCAGCTTGCATTTGAGTATTCTATTGCTCTGTAGTATACATGCAATATCTACACAGTTCCAGCTGATCCTGAGTAGTTATGTACACATCCTTAACCAAAATACAAAGTAATGCATTCAGCTCAAACGAGTATAGATTGTAATTTTGCTGAAAACTACTATGTGCTAACTTGATGTAAACCTTATTATTTTACTTACCAGAGGATTAGAGTAGCATGCAACCAATTTTATGATGTGCTACCAATGATCGAGAGGTGACTTTCAGTTTCATTACCTTTTGTACACAATGGAACATTTGCCTTTACAGAACTAAACAAAGATATTGGCTGTTCCACTCTAAATGTTGTGAGGTAGGTTCCTGAATTCAGCTTGCATTTGAGTATTCCATGTCTCTGACAGTGTGCATGCAATATCTATACAGTTCCAGCTCACCCTTACTTATGTGCATATCCTTAACTAAAAATACATAGAATAGAAAGTAATGCATTCAGCTGAAATTTGATGAAAACTACTATCTAACTTGATGTATACATTATTTTACTCACCATATAATTTAGAGTAGTATGCAACTAATTTTATGTGTGCTACCAATGTTGGACTAGTTACTTCCAGTAACATCACCTTTGTACACAATGGAACATTAGCGTTTACAGAAATAAACAAATATACTGGCTGTTCCACTCTAAATGTTGTGGGGTAGGTTCCTGAATTCAGCTTGCTTTTGACAATTCCATTACTCTGAGTAGAAGACATGCAATATCTATACAGTTCCATCTCACCCTGAGTAGTTATGTACACATCCATATCTCAAAATGCATAGAATATGCATTCAGCTCAATAGTAGATATGCATTTTGCTGAAAACTAGTATGTGCTAACTTGATGTAAACATTATTTTACTTACCATATGATTTCCAGTAGTATGCAACCAATTTTATCAGTGTGCTACAAATTTTCCAGGAGTTGCTTTCAGTAACTCACCTTTTGTACGCAATGGAACATTAGCGTTTACAGAACTAAACAAAGATATTGGCTGTTCCACTCTAAATGTTGTGAGGTAGGTTCCTGAATTCAGCTTGCCTTTGGCAATTCCATTGCTCTGTAGTATACATGCAATATCTATACAATTACAGCTGATCCTGAGTAGTTGTGTACACATCCATATCTCAAACTGCATAGTAAAAAAAGCCGTTTTCAGCTCAGTAGTGTATATTTGAATTTTGCTGAAAACTACTGTGAGCTAACTTGTTGTAAAAGTTATTTTACTTACCATATGATTTAGAACAGTATGCAACCAATTTTATGAGTGTGCTACCAATGACCGAGAGCTGACTTTCAGTTTCATTACCGTTTGTACAGAATGGAACATTTGCCTTTAGAGAACTAAACAAAGATATTGGTTGTGCCACTCTAAATGTTATGAGGTAGGTTCCTGAATTCAGCTTGCCTTTGGGTATTCCATTCCTCTGTAGTATACATGCAATATCTATACAATTCCAGCTGATCCTGAGTAGTTGTGTACACATCCATATCTCAAAATGCATACAATATGCATTCAGCTCAATAGTAGATTTGAATTTTGCTGAAAACTAGTATGTGCTAACATGTAAACATTATTTTACTTGCCATATGATTTATAGTATTCAACCAATTTTATCAGTGTGCTACCATCATTCGAGGAGTTGCTTTCAGTAACATCACCTTTTGTACACAATGGGATAGTTGCGTTTACAGAACTAAACAAAGATATTGGTTGTGCCACTCTAAATGTTATGAGGTAGGTTCCTGAATTCAGCTTGCATTTGAGTATTCCACGGCTCTGAGTAGAAGAAATGCAATATCTATACAGTTCCATCTCACCCTGACTGGTTATGTACACATCCATATCTCAAAAAGCATAGAATATGCATTCATCTCAATAGTGTGTACAGTTGAATTTTGCTGAAAACTAGTATGTGCTAACATGTAAACATTATTTTACTTGCCATATGATTTATAGTATTCAACCAATTTTATCAGTGTGCTACGAACATTCGAGGAGTTGCTTTGTAACATCACCTTTTGTACACAATGGGATAGTTGCGTTTACAGAACTAAACAAAGATATTGGCTGTTCCACTCTAAACGTTGTGAGGTAGGTACCTGAATTCAGCTTGCATTTGAGTATTCCATGTCTCTGACAGTGTGCATGCAATATCTATACAGTTCCAGCTCACCCTTACTTATGTGCATATCCTTAACTAAAAATACATAGAATAGAAAGTAATGCATTCAGCTGAAATTTGATGAAAACTACTATCTAACCTGATATATACATTATTTTACTCACCATATAATTTAGAGTAGTATCCAACTAATTTTATGTGTGCTACCAATGTTGGACAAGTTACCTCCAGTAACATCACCTTTTGTACACAATGGAACATTAGCGTTTACAGAAATAAACAAATATACTGGCTGATCCACTCTAAATGTTGTGAGGTAGTTTCCTGAATTCAGCTTGCCTTTGACAATTCCATTGCTCTGTAGTTTACATGCAATATCTATACAATTCCAGCTGATCCTGAGTAGTTGTGTACACATCCATATCTCAAAATGCATAGTAAAAATAGTCATGTCTTCAGCTCAGTAGTGTATATTTGAATTTTGCTGAAAACTACTGTGAGCTAACTTGATGTAAACATTCTTTTTCTTGTCATATGATTTATTGTATTCAACCAATTTTATCAGTGTGCTACCAATATTCGAGGAGTTACTTTCAGTAACATCACCTTTTGAACACAATGGGACAGTTGCGTTTACAGAACTAAACAAATATACTGGCTGATCCACTCTAAATGTTGTGAGGTAGTTTCCTGAATTCAGCTTGCCTTTGAGAATTCCATTGCTCTGAGTAGAAGACATGCAATATCTATACAGTTCCAGCTGATCCTGAGTAGTTATGTACACATCCTTAACTCAAAATGCATAGTAAAAAAAGTCATGCTTTCAGCTCAGTAGTGTATATTTGAATTTTGCTGAAAACAACTATGAGCTAACTTGATGTAAACATTATTTTACTTACCATATGATTTCCAGTAGTATGCAACCAATTTTATCAGTGTGCTACAAATTTTCCAGGAGTTGCTTTCAGTAACTCACCTTTTGTACGCAATGGAACATTAGCGTTTACAGAACTAAACAAAGATATTGGCTGTTCCACTCTAAATATTATGAGGGAGGTTCCTGAATTCAGCTTGCATTTGAGTATTCTATTGCTCTGTAGTATACATGCAATATCTACACAGTTCCAGCTGATCCTGAGTAGTTATGTACACATCCTTAACCAAAATACAAAGTAATGCATTCAGCTCAAACGAGTATAGATTGGAATTTTGCTGAAAACTACTATGTGCTAACTTGATGTAAACCTTATTATTTTACTTACCAGAGGATTAGAGTAGCATGCAACCAATTTTATGATGTGCTACCAATGATCGAGAGGTGACTTTCAGTTTCATTACCTTTTGTACACAATGGAACATTTGCCTTTACAGAACTAAACAAAGATATTGGCTGTTCCACTCTAAATGTTGTGAGGTAGGTTCCTGAATTCAGCTTGCATTTGAGTATTCCATGTCTCTGACAGTGTGCATGCAATATCTATACAGTTCCAGCTCACCCTTACTTATGTGCATATCCTTAACTAAAAATACATAGAATAGAAAGTAATGCATTCAGCTGAAATTTGATGAAAACTACTATCTAACTTGATGTATACATTATTTTACTCACCATATAATTTAGAGTAGTATGCAACTAATTTTATGTGTGCTACCAATGTTGGACTAGTTACTTCCAGTAACATCACCTTTGTACACAATGGAACATTAGCGTTTACAGAAATAAACAAATATACTGGCTGTTCCACTCTAAATGTTGTGGGGTAGGTTCCTGAATTCAGCTTGCCTTTGACAATTCCATTACTCTGAGTAGAAGACATGCAATATCTATACAGTTCCATCTCACCCTGAGTAGTTATGTACACATCCATATCTCAAAATGCATAGAATATGCATTCAGCTCAATAGTAGATTTGCATTTTGCTGAAAACTAGTATGTGCTAACTTGATGTAAACATTATTTTACTTACCATATGATTTCCAGTAGTATGCAACCAATTTTATCAGTGTGCTACAAATTTTCCAGGAGTTGCTTTCAGTAACTCACCTTTTGTACGCAATGGAACATTAGCGTTTACAGAACTAAACAAAGATATTGGCTGTTCCACTCTAAATGTTGTGAGGTAGGTTCCTGAATTCAGCTTGCCTTTGGCAATTCCATTGCTCTGTAGTATACATGCAATATCTATACAATTACAGCTGATCCTGAGTAGTTGTGTACACATCCATATCTCAAACTGCATAGTAAAAAAAGCCGTTTTCAGCTCAGTAGTGTATATTTGAATTTTGCTGAAAACTACTGTGAGCTAACTTGTTGTAAAAGTTATTTTACTTACCATATGATTTAGAACAGTATGCAACCAATTTTATGAGTGTGCTACCAATGACCGAGAGCTGACTTTCAGTTTCATTACCGTTTGTACAGAATGGAACATTTGCCTTTAGAGAACTAAACAAAGATATTGGTTGTGCCACTCTAAATGTTATGAGGTAGGTTCCTGAATTCAGCTTGCCTTTGGGTATTCCATTCCTCTGTAGTATACATGCAATATCTATACAATTCCAGCTGATCCTGAGTAGTTGTGTACACATCCATATCTCAAAATGCATACAATATGCATTCAGCTCAATAGTAGATTTGAATTTTGCTGAAAACTAGTATGTGCTAACATGTAAACATTATTTTACTTGCCATATGATTTATAGTATTCAACCAATTTTATCAGTGTGCTACCATCATTCGAGGAGTTGCTTTCAGTAACATCACCTTTTGTACACAATGGGATAGTTGCGTTTACAGAACTAAACAAAGATATTGGTTGTGCCACTCTAAATGTTATGAGGTAGGTTCCTGAATTCAGCTTGCATTTGAGTATTCCACGGCTCTGAGTAGAAGAAATGCAATATCTATACAGTTCCATCTCACCCTGACTGGTTATGTACACATCCATATCTCAAAAAGCATAGAATATGCATTCATCTCAATAGTGTGTACAGTTGAATTTTGCTGAAAACTAGTATGTGCTAACATGTAAACATTATTTTACTTGCCATATGATTTATAGTATTCAACCAATTTTATCAGTGTGCTACGAACATTCGAGGAGTTGCTTTGTAACATCACCTTTTGTACACAATGGGATAGTTGCGTTTACAGAACTAAACAAAGATATTGGCTGTTCCACTCTAAACGTACCTGAATTCAGCTTGCATTTGAGTATTCCATGTCTCTGACAGTGTGCATGCAATATCTATACAGTTCCAGCTCACCCTTACTTATGTGCATATCCTTAACTAAAAATACATAGAATAGAAAGTAATGCATTCAGCTGAAATTTGATGAAAACTACTATCTAACCTGATATATACATTATTTTACTCACCATATAATTTAGAGTAGTATCCAACTAATTTTATGTGTGCTACCAATGTTGGACAAGTTACCTCCAGTAACATCACCTTTTGTACACAATGGAACATTAGCGTTTACAGAAATAAACAAATATACTGGCTGATCCACTCTAAATGTTGTGAGGTAGGTTCCTGAATTCAGCTTGCCTTTGACAATTCCATTGCTCTGTAGTTTACATGCAATATCTATACAATTCCAGCTGATCCTGAGTAGTTGTGTACACATCCATATCTCAAAATGCATAGTAAAAATAGTCATGTCTTCAGCTCAGTAGTGTATATTTGAATTTTGCTGAAAACTACTGTGAGCTAACTTGATGTAAACATTCTTTTTCTTGTCATATGATTTATTGTATTCAACCAATTTTATCAGTGTGCTACCAATATTCGAGGAGTTACTTTCAGTAACATCACCTTTTGAACACAATGGGACAGTTGCGTTTACAGAACTAAACAAATATACTGGCTGATCCACTCTAAATGTTGTGAGGTAGTTTCCTGAATTCAGCTTGCCTTTGAGAATTCCATTGCTCTGAGTAGAAGACATGCAATATCTATACAGTTCCAGCTGATCCTGAGTAGTTATGTACACATCCTTAACTCAAAATGCATAGTAAAAAAAGTCATGCTTTCAGCTCAGTAGTGTATATTTGAATTTTGCTGAAAACAACTATGAGCTAACTTGATGTAAACATTATTTTACTTACCATATGATTTCCAGTAGTATGCAACCAATTTTATCAGTGTGCTACAAATTTTCCAGGAGTTGCTTTCAGTAACTCACCTTTTGTACGCAATGGAACATTAGCGTTTACAGAACTAAACAAAGATATTGGCTGTTCCACTCTAAATATTATGAGGGAGGTTCCTGAATTCAGCTTGCATTTGAGTATTCTATTGCTCTGTAGTATACATGCAATATCTACACAGTTCCAGCTGATCCTGAGTAGTTATGTACACATCCTTAACCAAAATACAAAGTAATGCATTCAGCTCAAACGAGTATAGATTGGAATTTTGCTGAAAACTACTATGTGCTAACTTGATGTAAACCTTATTATTTTACTTACCAGAGGATTAGAGTAGCATGCAACCAATTTTATGATGTGCTACCAATGATCGAGAGGTGACTTTCAGTTTCATTACCTTTTGTACACAATGGAACATTTGCCTTTACAGAACTAAACAAAGATATTGGCTGTTCCACTCTAAATGTTGTGAGGTAGGTTCCTGAATTCAGCTTGCATTTGAGTATTCCATGTCTCTGACAGTGTGCATGCAATATCTATACAGTTCCAGCTCACCCTTACTTATGTGCATATCCTTAACTAAAAATACATAGAATAGAAAGTAATGCATTCAGCTGAAATTTGATGAAAACTACTATCTAACTTGATGTATACATTATTTTACTCACCATATAATTTAGAGTAGTATGCAACTAATTTTATGTGTGCTACCAATGTTGGACTAGTTACTTCCAGTAACATCACCTTTGTACACAATGGAACATTAGCGTTTACAGAAATAAACAAATATACTGGCTGTTCCACTCTAAATGTTGTGGGGTAGGTTCCTGAATTCAGCTTGCCTTTGACAATTCCATTACTCTGAGTAGAAGACATGCAATATCTATACAGTTCCATCTCACCCTGAGTAGTTATGTACACATCCATATCTCAAAATGCATAGAATATGCATTCAGCTCAATAGTAGATTTGCATTTTGCTGAAAACTAGTATGTGCTAACTTGATGTAAACATTATTTTACTTACCATATGATTTCCAGTAGTATGCAACCAATTTTATCAGTGTGCTACAAATTTTCCAGGAGTTGCTTTCAGTAACTCACCTTTTGTACGCAATGGAACATTAGCGTTTACAGAACTAAACAAAGATATTGGCTGTTCCACTCTAAATGTTGTGAGGTAGGTTCCTGAATTCAGCTTGCCTTTGGCAATTCCATTGCTCTGTAGTATACATGCAATATCTATACAATTACAGCTGATCCTGAGTAGTTGTGTACACATCCATATCTCAAACTGCATAGTAAAAAAAGCCGTTTTCAGCTCAGTAGTGTATATTTGAATTTTGCTGAAAACTACTGTGAGCTAACTTGTTGTAAAAGTTATTTTACTTACCATATGATTTAGAACAGTATGCAACCAATTTTATGAGTGTGCTACCAATGACCGAGAGCTGACTTTCAGTTTCATTACCGTTTGTACAGAATGGAACATTTGCCTTTAGAGAACTAAACAAAGATATTGGTTGTGCCACTCTAAATGTTATGAGGTAGGTTCCTGAATTCAGCTTGCCTTTGGGTATTCCATTCCTCTGTAGTATACATGCAATATCTATACAATTCCAGCTGATCCTGAGTAGTTGTGTACACATCCATATCTCAAAATGCATACAATATGCATTCAGCTCAATAGTAGATTTGAATTTTGCTGAAAACTAGTATGTGCTAACATGTAAACATTATTTTACTTGCCATATGATTTATAGTATTCAACCAATTTTATCAGTGTGCTACCATCATTCGAGGAGTTGCTTTCAGTAACATCACCTTTTGTACACAATGGGATAGTTGCGTTTACAGAACTAAACAAAGATATTGGTTGTGCCACTCTAAATGTTATGAGGTAGGTTCCTGAATTCAGCTTGCATTTGAGTATTCCACGGCTCTGAGTAGAAGAAATGCAATATCTATACAGTTCCATCTCACCCTGACTGGTTATGTACACATCCATATCTCAAAAAGCATAGACTATGCATTCATCTCAATAGTGTGTACAGTTGAATTTTGCTGAAAACTAGTATGTGCTAACATGTAAACATTATTTTACTTGCCATATGATTTATAGTATTCAACCAATTTTATCAGTGTGCTACCAACATTCGAGGAGTTGCTTTGTAACATCACCTTTTGTACACAATGGGATAGTTGCGTTTACAGAACTAAACAAAGATATTGGCTGTTCCACTCTAAACGTTGTGAGGTAGGTACCTGAATTCAGCTTGCATTTGAGTATTCCATGTCTCTGACAGTGTGCATGCAATATCTATACAGTTCCAGCTCACCCTTACTTATGTGCATATCCTTAACTAAAAATACATAGAATAGAAAGTAATGCATTCAGCTGAAATTTGATGAAAACTACTATCTAACCTGATATATACATTATTTTACTCACCATATAATTTAGAGTAGTATCCAACTAATTTTATGTGTGCTACCAATGTTGGACAAGTTACTTCCAGTAACATCACCTTTTGTACACAATGGAACATTAGCGTTTACAGAAATAAACAAATATACTGGCTGATCCACTCTAAATGTTGTGAGGTAGGTTCCTGAATTCAGCTTGCCTTTGACAATTCCATTGCTCTGTAGTTTACATGCAATATCTATACAATTCCAGCTGATCCTGAGTAGTTGTGTACACATCCATATCTCAAAATGCATAGTAAAAATAGTCATGTCTTCAGCTCAGTAGTGTATATTTGAATTTTGCTGAAAACTACTGTGAGCTAACTTGATGTAAACATTCTTTTTCTTGTCATATGATTTATTGTATTCAACCAATTTTATCAGTGTGCTACCAATATTCGAGGAGTTACTTTCAGTAACATCACCTTTTGAACACAATGGGACAGTTGCGTTTACAGAACTAAACAAATATACTGGCTGATCCACTCTAAATGTTGTGAGGTAGTTTCCTGAATTCAGCTTGCCTTTGAGAATTCCATTGCTCTGAGTAGAAGACATGCAATATCTATACAGTTCCAGCTGATCCTGAGTAGTTATGTACACATCCTTAACTCAAAATGCATAGTAAAAAAAGTCATGCTTTCAGCTCAGTAGTGTATATTTGAATTTTGCTGAAAACAACTATGAGCTAACTTGATGTAAACATTATTTTACTTACCATATGATTTCCAGTAGTATGCAACCAATTTTATCAGTGTGCTACAAATTTTCCAGGAGTTGCTTTCAGTAACTCACCTTTTGTACGCAATGGAACATTAGCGTTTACAGAACTAAACAAAGATATTGGCTGTTCCACTCTAAATATTATGAGGGAGGTTCCTGAATTCAGCTTGCATTTGAGTATTCTATTGCTCTGTAGTATACATGCAATATCTACACAGTTCCAGCTGATCCTGAGTAGTTATGTACACATCCTTAACCAAAATACAAAGTAATGCATTCAGCTCAAACGAGTATAGATTGGAATTTTGCTGAAAACTACTATGTGCTAACTTGATGTAAACCTTATTATTTTACTTACCAGAGGATTAGAGTAGCATGCAACCAATTTTATGATGTGCTACCAATGATCGAGAGGTGACTTTCAGTTTCATTACCTTTTGTACACAATGGAACATTTGCCTTTACAGAACTAAACAAAGATATTGGCTGTTCCACTCTAAATGTTGTGAGGTAGGTTCCTGAATTCAGCTTGCATTTGAGTATTCCATGTCTCTGACAGTGTGCATGCAATATCTATACAGTTCCAGCTCACCCTTACTTATGTGCATATCCTTAACTAAAAATACATAGAATAGAAAGTAATGCATTCAGCTGAAATTTGATGAAAACTACTATCTAACTTGATGTATACATTATTTTACTCACCATATAATTTAGAGTAGTATGCAACTAATTTTATGTGTGCTACCAATGTTGGACTAGTTACTTCCAGTAACATCACCTTTGTACACAATGGAACATTAGCGTTTACAGAAATAAACAAATATACTGGCTGTTCCACTCTAAATGTTGTGGGGTAGGTTCCTGAATTCAGCTTGCCTTTGACAATTCCATTACTCTGAGTAGAAGACATGCAATATCTATACAGTTCCATCTCACCCTGAGTAGTTATGTACACATCCATATCTCAAAATGCATAGAATATGCATTCAGCTCAATAGTAGATTTGCATTTTGCTGAAAACTAGTATGTGCTAACTTGATGTAAACATTATTTTACTTACCATATGATTTCCAGTAGTATGCAACCAATTTTATCAGTGTGCTACAAATTTTCCAGGAGTTGCTTTCAGTAACTCACCTTTTGTACGCAATGGAACATTAGCGTTTACAGAACTAAACAAAGATATTGGCTGTTCCACTCTAAATGTTGTGAGGTAGGTTCCTGAATTCAGCTTGCCTTTGGCAATTCCATTGCTCTGTAGTATACATGCAATATCTATACAATTACAGCTGATCCTGAGTAGTTGTGTACACATCCATATCTCAAACTGCATAGTAAAAAAAGCCGTTTTCAGCTCAGTAGTGTATATTTGAATTTTGCTGAAAACTACTGTGAGCTAACTTGTTGTAAAAGTTATTTTACTTACCATATGATTTAGAACAGTATGCAACCAATTTTATGAGTGTGCTACCAATGACCGAGAGCTGACTTTCAGTTTCATTACCGTTTGTACAGAATGGAACATTTGCCTTTAGAGAACTAAACAAAGATATTGGTTGTGCCACTCTAAATGTTATGAGGTAGGTTCCTGAATTCAGCTTGCCTTTGGGTATTCCATTCCTCTGTAGTATACATGCAATATCTATACAATTCCAGCTGATCCTGAGTAGTTGTGTACACATCCATATCTCAAAATGCATACAATATGCATTCAGCTCAATAGTAGATTTGAATTTTGCTGAAAACTAGTATGTGCTAACATGTAAACATTATTTTACTTGCCATATGATTTATAGTATTCAACCAATTTTATCAGTGTGCTACCATCATTCGAGGAGTTGCTTTCAGTAACATCACCTTTTGTACACAATGGGATAGTTGCGTTTACAGAACTAAACAAAGATATTGGTTGTGCCACTCTAAATGTTATGAGGTAGGTTCCTGAATTCAGCTTGCATTTGAGTATTCCACGGCTCTGAGTAGAAGAAATGCAATATCTATACAGTTCCATCTCACCCTGACTGGTTATGTACACATCCATATCTCAAAAAGCATAGAATATGCATTCATCTCAATAGTGTGTACAGTTGAATTTTGCTGAAAACTAGTATGTGCTAACATGTAAACATTATTTTACTTGCCATATGATTTATAGTATTCAACCAATTTTATCAGTGTGCTACGAACATTCGAGGAGTTGCTTTGTAACATCACCTTTTGTACACAATGGGATAGTTGCGTTTACAGAACTAAACAAAGATATTGGCTGTTCCACTCTAAACGTTGTGAGATAGGTACCTGAATTCAGCTTGCATTTGAGTATTCCATGTCTCTGACAGTGTGCATGCAATATCTATACAGTTCCAGCTCACCCTTACTTATGTGCATATCCTTAACTAAAAATACATAGAATAGAAAGTAATGCATTCAGCTGAAATTTGATGAAAACTACTATCTAACCTGATATATACATTATTTTACTCACCATATAATTTAGAGTAGTATCCAACTAATTTTATGTGTGCTACCAATGTTGGACAAGTTACTTCCAGTAACATCACCTTTTGTACACAATGGAACATTAGCGTTTACAGAAATAAACAAATATACTGGCTGATCCACTCTAAATGTTGTGAGGTAGGTTCCTGAATTCAGCTTGCCTTTGACAATTCCATTGCTCTGTAGTTTACATGCAATATCTATACAATTCCAGCTGATCCTGAGTAGTTGTGTACACATCCATATCTCAAAATGCATAGTAAAAATAGTCATGTCTTCAGCTCAGTAGTGTATATTTGAATTTTGCTGAAAACTACTGTGAGCTAACTTGATGTAAACATTCTTTTTCTTGTCATATGATTTATTGTATTCAACCAATTTTATCAGTGTGCTACCAATATTCGAGGAGTTACTTTCAGTAACATCACCTTTTGAACACAATGGGACAGTTGCGTTTACAGAACTAAACAAATATACTGGCTGATCCACTCTAAATGTTGTGAGGTAGTTTCCTGAATTCAGCTTGCCTTTGAGAATTCCATTGCTCTGAGTAGAAGACATGCAATATCTATACAGTTCCAGCTGATCCTGAGTAGTTATGTACACATCCTTAACTCAAAATGCATAGTAAAAAAAGTCATGCTTTCAGCTCAGTAGTGTATATTTGAATTTTGCTGAAAACAACTATGAGCTAACTTGATGTAAACATTATTTTACTTACCATATGATTTCCAGTAGTATGCAACCAATTTTATCAGTGTGCTACAAATTTTCCAGGAGTTGCTTTCAGTAACTCACCTTTTGTACGCAATGGAACATTAGCGTTTACAGAACTAAACAAAGATATTGGCTGTTCCACTCTAAATATTATGAGGGAGGTTCCTGAATTCAGCTTGCATTTGAGTATTCTATTGCTCTGTAGTATACATGCAATATCTACACAGTTCCAGCTGATCCTGAGTAGTTATGTACACATCCTTAACCAAAATACAAAGTAATGCATTCAGCTCAAACGAGTATAGATTGGAATTTTGCTGAAAACTACTATGTGCTAACTTGATGTAAACCTTATTATTTTACTTACCAGAGGATTAGAGTAGCATGCAACCAATTTTATGATGTGCTACCAATGATCGAGAGGTGACTTTCAGTTTCATTACCTTTTGTACACAATGGAACATTTGCCTTTACAGAACTAAACAAAGATATTGGCTGTTCCACTCTAAATGTTGTGAGGTAGGTTCCTGAATTCAGCTTGCATTTGAGTATTCCATGTCTCTGACAGTGTGCATGCAATATCTATACAGTTCCAGCTCACCCTTACTTATGTGCATATCCTTAACTAAAAATACATAGAATAGAAAGTAATGCATTCAGCTGAAATTTGATGAAAACTACTATCTAACTTGATGTATACATTATTTTACTCACCATATAATTTAGAGTAGTATGCAACTAATTTTATGTGTGCTACCAATGTTGGACTAGTTACTTCCAGTAACATCACCTTTGTACACAATGGAACATTAGCGTTTACAGAAATAAACAAATATACTGGCTGTTCCACTCTAAATGTTGTGGGGTAGGTTCCTGAATTCAGCTTGCCTTTGACAATTCCATTACTCTGAGTAGAAGACATGCAATATCTATACAGTTCCATCTCACCCTGAGTAGTTATGTACACATCCATATCTCAAAATGCATAGAATATGCATTCAGCTCAATAGTAGATTTGCATTTTGCTGAAAACTAGTATGTGCTAACTTGATGTAAACATTATTTTACTTACCATATGATTTCCAGTAGTATGCAACCAATTTTATCAGTGTGCTACAAATTTTCCAGGAGTTGCTTTCAGTAACTCACCTTTTGTACGCAATGGAACATTAGCGTTTACAGAACTAAACAAAGATATTGGCTGTTCCACTCTAAATGTTGTGAGGTAGGTTCCTGAATTCAGCTTGCCTTTGGCAATTCCATTGCTCTGTAGTATACATGCAATATCTATACAATTACAGCTGATCCTGAGTAGTTGTGTACACATCCATATCTCAAACTGCATAGTAAAAAAAGCCGTTTTCAGCTCAGTAGTGTATATTTGAATTTTGCTGAAAACTACTGTGAGCTAACTTGTTGTAAAAGTTATTTTACTTACCATATGATTTAGAACAGTATGCAACCAATTTTATGAGTGTGCTACCAATGACCGAGAGCTGACTTTCAGTTTCATTACCGTTTGTACAGAATGGAACATTTGCCTTTAGAGAACTAAACAAAGATATTGGTTGTGCCACTCTAAATGTTATGAGGTAGGTTCCTGAATTCAGCTTGCCTTTGGGTATTCCATTCCTCTGTAGTATACATGCAATATCTATACAATTCCAGCTGATCCTGAGTAGTTGTGTACACATCCATATCTCAAAATGCATACAATATGCATTCAGCTCAATAGTAGATTTGAATTTTGCTGAAAACTAGTATGTGCTAACATGTAAACATTATTTTACTTGCCATATGATTTATAGTATTCAACCAATTTTATCAGTGTGCTACCATCATTCGAGGAGTTGCTTTCAGTAACATCACCTTTTGTACACAATGGGATAGTTGCGTTTACAGAACTAAACAACGATATTGGTTGTGCCACTCTAAATGTTATGAGGTAGGTTCCTGAATTCAGCTTGCATTTGAGTATTCCACGGCTCTGAGTAGAAGAAATGCAATATCTATACAGTTCCATCTCACCCTGACTGGTTATGTACACATCCATATCTCAAAAAGCATAGAATATGCATTCATCTCAATAGTGTGTACAGTTGAATTTTGCTGAAAACTAGTATGTGCTAACATGTAAACATTATTTTACTTGCCATATGATTTATAGTATTCAACCAATTTTATCAGTGTGCTACGAACATTCGAGGAGTTGCTTTGTAACATCACCTTTTGTACACAATGGGATAGTTGCGTTTACAGAACTAAACAAAGATATTGGCTGTTCCACTCTAAACGTTGTGAGGTAGGTACCTGAATTCAGCTTGCATTTGAGTATTCCATGTCTCTGACAGTGTGCATGCAATATCTATACAGTTCCAGCTCACCCTTACTTATGTGCATATCCTTAACTAAAAATACATAGAATAGAAAGTAATGCATTCAGCTGAAATTTGATGAAAACTACTATCTAACCTGATATATACATTATTTTACTCACCATATAATTTAGAGTAGTATCCAACTAATTTTATGTGTGCTACCAATGTTGGACAAGTTACTTCCAGTAACATCACCTTTTGTACACAATGGAACATTAGCGTTTACAGAAATAAACAAATATACTGGCTGATCCACTCTAAATGTTGTGAGGTAGTTTCCTGAATTCAGCTTGCCTTTGACAATTCCATTGCTCTGTAGTTTACATGCAATATCTATACAATTCCAGCTGATCCTGAGTAGTTGTGTACACATCCATATCTCAAAATGCATAGTAAAAATAGTCATGTCTTCAGCTCAGTAGTGTATATTTGAATTTTGCTGAAAACTACTGTGAGCTAACTTGATGTAAACATTCTTTTTCTTGTCATATGATTTATTGTATTCAACCAATTTTATCAGTGTGCTACCAATATTCGAGGAGTTACTTTCAGTAACATCACCTTTTGAACACAATGGGACAGTTGCGTTTACAGAACTAAACAAATATACTGGCTGATCCACTCTAAATGTTGTGAGGTAGTTTCCTGAATTCAGCTTGCCTTTGAGAATTCCATTGCTCTGAGTAGAAGACATGCAATATCTATACAGTTCCAGCTGATCCTGAGTAGTTATGTACACATCCTTAACTCAAAATGCATAGTAAAAAAAGTCATGCTTTCAGCTCAGTAGTGTATATTTGAATTTTGCTGAAAACAACTATGAGCTAACTTGATGTAAACATTATTTTACTTACCATATGATTTCCAGTAGTATGCAACCAATTTTATCAGTGTGCTACAAATTTTCCAGGAGTTGCTTTCAGTAACTCACCTTTTGTACGCAATGGAACATTAGCGTTTACAGAACTAAACAAAGATATTGGCTGTTCCACTCTAAATATTATGAGGGAGGTTCCTGAATTCAGCTTGCATTTGAGTATTCTATTGCTCTGTAGTATACATGCAATATCTACACAGTTCCAGCTGATCCTGAGTAGTTATGTACACATCCTTAACCAAAATACAAAGTAATGCATTCAGCTCAAACGAGTATAGATTGGAATTTTGCTGAAAACTACTATGTGCTAACTTGATGTAAACCTTATTATTTTACTTACCAGAGGATTAGAGTAGCATGCAACCAATTTTATGATGTGCTACCAATGATCGAGAGGTGACTTTCAGTTTCATTACCTTTTGTACACAATGGAACATTTGCCTTTACAGAACTAAACAAAGATATTGGCTGTTCCACTCTAAATGTTGTGAGGTAGGTTCCTGAATTCAGCTTGCATTTGAGTATTCCATGTCTCTGACAGTGTGCATGCAATATCTATACAGTTCCAGCTCACCCTTACTTATGTGCATATCCTTAACTAAAAATACATAGAATAGAAAGTAATGCATTCAGCTGAAATTTGATGAAAACTACTATCTAACTTGATGTATACATTATTTTACTCACCATATAATTTAGAGTAGTATGCAACTAATTTTATGTGTGCTACCAATGTTGGACTAGTTACTTCCAGTAACATCACCTTTGTACACAATGGAACATTAGCGTTTACAGAAATAAACAAATATACTGGCTGTTCCACTCTAAATGTTGTGGGGTAGGTTCCTGAATTCAGCTTGCCTTTGACAATTCCATTACTCTGAGTAGAAGACATGCAATATCTATACAGTTCCATCTCACCCTGAGTAGTTATGTACACATCCATATCTCAAAATGCATAGTAAAAATAGTCATGTCTTCAGCTCAGTAGTGTATATTTGAATTTTGCTGAAAACTACTGTGAGCTAACTTGATGTAAACATTCTTTTTCTTGTCATATGATTTATTGTATTCAACCAATTTTATCAGTGTGCTACCAATATTCGAGGAGTTACTTTCAGTAACATCACCTTTTGAACACAATGGGACAGTTGCGTTTACAGAACTAAACAAATATACTGGCTGATCCACTCTAAATGTTGTGAGGTAGTTTCCTGAATTCAGCTTGCCTTTGAGAATTCCATTGCTCTGAGTAGAAGACATGCAATATCTATACAGTTCCAGCTGATCCTGAGTAGTTATGTACACATCCTTAACTCAAAATGCATAGTAAAAAAAGTCATGCTTTCAGCTCAGTAGTGTATATTTGAATTTTGCTGAAAACAACTATGAGCTAACTTGATGTAAACATTATTTTACTTACCATATGATTTCCAGTAGTATGCAACCAATTTTATCAGTGTGCTACAAATTTTCCAGGAGTTGCTTTCAGTAACTCACCTTTTGTACGCAATGGAACATTAGCGTTTACAGAACTAAACAAAGATATTGGCTGTTCCACTCTAAATATTATGAGGGAGGTTCCTGAATTCAGCTTGCATTTGAGTATTCTATTGCTCTGTAGTATACATGCAATATCTACACAGTTCCAGCTGATCCTGAGTAGTTATGTACACATCCTTAACCAAAATACAAAGTAATGCATTCAGCTCAAACGAGTATAGATTGGAATTTTGCTGAAAACTACTATGTGCTAACTTGATGTAAACCTTATTATTTTACTTACCAGAGGATTAGAGTAGCATGCAACCAATTTTATGATGTGCTACCAATGATCGAGAGGTGACTTTCAGTTTCATTACCTTTTGTACACAATGGAACATTTGCCTTTACAGAACTAAACAAAGATATTGGCTGTTCCACTCTAAATGTTGTGAGGTAGGTTCCTGAATTCAGCTTGCATTTGAGTATTCCATGTCTCTGACAGTGTGCATGCAATATCTATACAGTTCCAGCTCACCCTTACTTATGTGCATATCCTTAACTAAAAATACATAGAATAGAAAGTAATGCATTCAGCTGAAATTTGATGAAAACTACTATCTAACATGATGTATACATTATTTTACTCACCATATAATTTAGAGTAGTATGCAACTAATTTTATGTGTGCTACCAATGTTGGACTAGTTACTTCCAGTAACATCACCTTTGTACACAATGGAACATTAGCGTTTACAGAAATAAACAAATATACTGGCTGTTCCACTCTAAATGTTGTGGGGTAGGTTCCTGAATTCAGCTTGCCTTTGACAATTCCATTACTCTGAGTAGAAGACATGCAATATCTATACAGTTCCATCTCACCCTGAGTAGTTATGTACACATCCATATCTCAAAATGCATAGAATATGCATTCAGCTCAATAGTAGATTTGCATTTTGCTGAAAACTAGTATGTGCTAACTTGATGTAAACATTATTTTACTTACCATATGATTTCCAGTAGTATGCAACCAATTTTATCAGTGTGCTACAAATTTTCCAGGAGTTGCTTTCAGTAACTCACCTTTTGTACGCAATGGAACATTAGCGTTTACAGAACTAAACAAAGATATTGGCTGTTCCACTCTAAATGTTGTGAGGTAGGTTCCTGAATTCAGCTTGCCTTTGGCAATTCCATTGCTCTGTAGTATACATGCAATATCTATACAATTACAGCTGATCCTGAGTAGTTGTGTACACATCCATATCTCAAACTGCATAGTAAAAAAAGCCGTTTTCAGCTCAGTAGTGTATATTTGAATTTTGCTGAAAACTACTGTGAGCTAACTTGTTGTAAAAGTTATTTTACTTACCATATGATTTAGAACAGTATGCAACCAATTTTATGAGTGTGCTACCAATGACCGAGAGCTGACTTTCAGTTTCATTACCGTTTGTACAGAATGGAACATTTGCCTTTAGAGAACTAAACAAAGATATTGGTTGTGCCACTCTAAATGTTATGAGGTAGGTTCCTGAATTCAGCTTGCCTTTGGGTATTCCATTCCTCTGTAGTATACATGCAATATCTATACAATTCCAGCTGATCCTGAGTAGTTGTGTACACATCCATATCTCAAAATGCATACAATATGCATTCAGCTCAATAGTAGATTTGAATTTTGCTGAAAACTAGTATGTGCTAACATGTAAACATTATTTTACTTGCCATATGATTTATAGTATTCAACCAATTTTATCAGTGTGCTACCATCATTCGAGGAGTTGCTTTCAGTAACATCACCTTTTGTACACAATGGGATAGTTGCGTTTACAGAACTAAACAAAGATATTGGTTGTGCCACTCTAAATGTTATGAGGTAGGTTCCTGAATTCAGCTTGCATTTGAGTATTCCACGGCTCTGAGTAGAAGAAATGCAATATCTAATCAGTTCCATCTCACCCTGACTGGTTATGTACACATCCATATCTCAAAAAGCATAGAATATGCATTCATCTCAATAGTGTGTACAGTTGAATTTTGCTGAAAACTAGTATGTGCTAACATGTAAACATTATTTTACTTGCCATATGATTTATAGTATTCAACCAATTTTATCAGTGTGCTACCAACATTCGAGGAGTTGCTTTGTAACATCACCTTTTGTACACAATGGGATAGTTGCGTTTACAGAACTAAACAAAGATATTGGCTGTTCCACTCTAAACGTTGTGAGGTAGGTACCTGAATTCAGCTTGCATTTGAGTATTCCATGTCTCTGACAGTGTGCATGCAATATCTATACAGCTCCAGCTCACCCTTACTTATGAGCATATCCTTAACTAAAAATACATAGAATAGAAAGTAATGCATTCAGCTGAAATTTGATGAAAACTACTATCTAACCTGATATATACATTATTTTACTCACCATATAATTTAGAGTAGTATCCAACTAATTTTATGTGTGCTACCAATGTTGGACAAGTTACTTCCAGTAACATCACCTTTTGTACACAATGGAACATTAGCGTTTACAGAAATAAACAAATATACTGGCTGATCCACTCTAAATGTTGTGAGGTAGGTTCCTGAATTCAGCTTGCCTTTGACAATTCCATTGCTCTGTAGTTTACATGCAATATCTATACAATTCCAGCTGATCCTGAGTAGTTGTGTACACATCCATATCTCAAAATGCATAGTAAAAATAGTCATGTCTTCAGCTCAGTAGTGTATATTTGAATTTTGCTGAAAACTACTGTGAGCTAACTTGATGTAAACATTCTTTTTCTTGTCATATGATTTATTGTATTCAACCAATTTTATCAGTGTGCTACCAATATTCGAGGAGTTACTTTCAGTAACATCACCTTTTGAACACAATGGGACAGTTGCGTTTACAGAACTAAACAAATATACTGGCTGATCCACTCTAAATGTTGTGAGGTAGTTTCCTGAATTCAGCTTGCCTTTGAGAATTCCATTGCTCTGAGTAGAAGACATGCAATATCTATACAGTTCCAGCTGATCCTGAGTAGTTATGTACACATCCTTAACTCAAAATGCATAGTAAAAAAAGTCATGCTTTCAGCTCAGTAGTGTATATTTGAATTTTGCTGAAAACTACTATGATCTAACTTGATGTAAACATTATTTTACTTACCATATGATTTCCAGTAGTATGCAACCAATTTTATCAGTGTGCTACAAATTTTCCAGGAGTTGCTTTCAGTAACTCACCTTTTGTACGCAATGGAACATTAGCGTTTACAGAACTAAACAAAGATATTGGCTGTTCCACTCTAAATATTATGAGGGAGGTTCCTGAATTCAGCTTGCATTTGAGTATTCCATGTCTCTGAAAGTGCGCATGCAACATCTATACAGTTCCAGCTCACCCTTGCTTATGTGCATATCCTTAACTAAAAATACATAGAATAGAAAGTAATGCATTCAGCTGAAATTTGATGAAAACTACTATCTAACCTGCTGTATACATTATTTTACTCACCATATAATTTAGAGTAGTATCCAACTAATTTTATGTGTGATACCAATGTTGGACAAGTTACTTCCAGAAACATCACCTTTTGTACACAATGGAACATTAGCGTTTACAGAAATAAACAAATATACTGGCTGTTCCACTCTAAATGTTGTGAGGTAGGTTCCTGAATTCAGCTTGCCTTTGACAATTCCATTGCTCTGTAGTATACATGCAATATCTATACAATTCCAGCTGATCCTGAGTAGTTGTGTACACATCCATATCTCAAACTGCATAGTAAAAAAAGCCGTTTTCAGCTCAGTAGTGTATATTTGAATTTTGCTGAAAACTACTGTGAGCTAACTTGTTGTAAAAGTTATTTTACTTACCATATGATTTAGAACAGTATGCAACCAATTTTATGAGTGTGCTACCAATGACCGAGAGCTGACTTTCAGTTTCATTACCGTTTGTACAGAATGGAACATTTGCCTTTAGAGAACTAAACAAAGATATTGGTTGTGCCACTCTAAATGTTATGAGGTAGGTTCCTGAATTCAGCTTGCCTTTGGGTATTCCATTCCTCTGTAGTATACATGCAATATCTATACAATTCCAGCTGATCCTGAGTAGTTGTGTACACATCCATATCTCAAAATGCATACAATATGCATTCAGCTCAATAGTAGATTTGAATTTTGCTGAAAACTAGTATGTGCTAACATGTAAACATTATTTTACTTGCCATATGATTTATAGTATTCAACCAATTTTATCAGTGTGCTACCAACATTCGAGGAGTTGCTTTGTAACATCACCTTTTGTACACAATGGGATAGTTGCGTTTACAGAACTAAACAAAGATATTGGCTGTTCCACTCTAAACGTTGTGAGGTAGGTACCTGAATTCAGCTTGCATTTGAGTATTCCATGTCTCTGACAGTGTGCATGCAATATCTATACAGTTCCAGCTCACCCTTACTTATGTGCATATCCTTAACTAAAAATACATAGAATAGAAAGTAATGCATTCAGCTGAAATTTGATGAAAACTACTATCTAACTTGATGTATACATTATTTTACTCACCATATAATTTAGAGTAGTATGCAAGTAATTTTATGTGTGCTACCAATGTTGGACTAGTTACTTCCAGTAACATCACCTTTTGTACACAATGGAACATTAGCGTTTACAGAACTAAACAAAGATATTGGTTGTTCCACTCCAAATGTTGTGAGGTAGGTTCCTGAATTCAGCTTGCATTTGAGTATTCTATTGCTCTGTAGTATACATGCAATATCTACACAGTTCCAGCTGATCCTGAGTAGTTATGTACACATCCTTAACCAAAATACAAAGTAATGCATTCAGCTCAAACGAGTATAGATTGGAATTTTGCTGAAAACTACTATGTGCTAACTTGATGTAAACCTTATTATTTTACTTACCAGAGGATTAGAGTAGCATATAACCAATTTCATGATGTGCTACCAATGATCGAGAGGTGACTTTCAGTTTCATTAACTTTTGTACACAATGGAATATTTGCCTTTACAGAACTAAACAAAGATATTGGCTGTTCCACTCCAAATGTTGTGAGGTAGGTTCCTGAATTCAGCTTGCATTTGAGTATTCTATTGCTCTGTAGTATACATGCAATATCTACACAGTTCCAGCTGATCCTGAGTAGTTATGTACACATCATTAACCAAAATGCATAGAATAGAAAGTAATGCATTCAGCTCAGTAGAGTGAACAGTTGAATTTTGTACACAATGGAACATTAGCGTTTACAGTAACAAAGATATTGGCTGTTCCACTCTAAATATTATGAGGGAGGTTCCTGAATTCAGCTTGCCTTTCACTATTCCATTGCTCTGGGTAGAAGACATGCAATATCTATACAATTCCAGCTGATCCTGAGTAGTTATGTACACATCCTTAACCAAAATGCATAGAATACAAAGTAATGCATTCATCTCAATAGTGTGTACAGTTGAATTTTGCTGAAAACTACTGTGAGCTAACTTGATGTAAACATTATTTTACTTACCATATGATTTAGAACAGTATGCAACCAATTTTATCAGTGTGCTACCAATGACCGAGAGCTGACTTTCAGTTTCATTACCGTTTGTACACAATGGAACATTTGCGTTTACAGAACTAAACAAAGATATTGGTTGTGCCACTCTAAATATTATGAGGGAGGTTCCTGAATTCGGCTTGCTTTTCACTATTCCATTGCTCTGGGTAGAAGACATGCAATATCTATACAATTCCAGCTGATCCTGAGCAGTTATGTACAAATCCATATCTCAAAATGCATAGAATAGAAAATAATGCATTTAGCTCAATAGAGTGTAGAGTTGAATTTTGCTGAAAACTACTATATGTAAACCATGTTATTTTACTTGCCATATGATTTACAGTAGTATGCAACCAATTTTATCAGTGTGCTACAAATTTTCCAGGAGTTGCTTTCAGTAACTCACCTTTTGTACGCAATGGAACATTAGCGTTTACAGAACTAAACAAAGATATTGGCTGTTCCACTCTAAATATTATGAGGGTTCCTGAATTCAGCTTGCATTTGAGTATTCCATTTCTCTGAAAGTGTGCATGCAATATCTATACAGTTCCAGCTCACCCTTACTTATGTGCATATCCTTAACTAAAAATACATAGAATAGAAAGTAATGCATTCAGCTCAAATTTGAAGAAAACTACTATCTAACTTGATGTATACATTATTTTACACCATATAATTTAGAGTAGTATGCAACTAATTTTATGTGTGCTACCAATGTTGGACAAGTTACTTCCAGTAACATCACCTTTTGTACACAATGTAACATTAGCGTTTACAGAAATAAACAAATATACTGGCTGTTCCACTCTAAATGTTGTGAGGTAGATTCCTGAATTCAGCTTGCCTTTGACAATTCCATTGCACTGAGTAGAAAACATGCAATATCTATACAGTTCCAGCTGATCCTGAGTAGTTGTGTACACATCCATATCTCAAAATGCATAGTAAAAAAAGTCATGTCTTCAGCCCAGTAGTGTATATTTGAATTTTGCTGAAAACTACTGTGAGCTAACTTGATGTAAACATTATTTTACTTACCATATGATTTAGTGTAGTATGCAACCAATTTTATCAGTGTGCTACCAATATTCCAGGAGTTACTTTCAGTAGCTCACCTTTTGTACGCAATGGAACATTAGCGTTTACAGAACGAAATAACGATATTGGCTGTTCCACTGTAAATGTTGTGAGGTAGGTTCCTGAATTCAGCTTGCATTTGAGTATTCCATGGCTCTGAGCAGTATTCATGCAATATCTATACAGTTCCAGCTCACCCTGAGTAGTGATGCACACATCCTTAACTCAAAATGCATAGAATAGAAGGTAATGCATTCAGCTCAATCGAGTGTAGATTGAAATTTTGCTGAAAACTACTATGTGCTAACTTGATGTAAACCTTATTATTTTACTTACCAGACGATTAGAGTAGCATGCAACCAATTTTATGATGTGCTACCAATGATCGAGAGGTGACTTTCAGTTTCATTACCTTTTGTACACAATGGAACATTTGCCTTTACAGAACTAAACAAAGATATTGGCTGTTCCATTCCAAATATTATGAGGGAGGTTCCTGAATTCAGCTTGCATTTGAGTATTCCATGTCTCTGAAAGTCTGCATGCAATATCTATACAGTTCCAGCTCACCCTTACTTATGTGCATATCCTTAACTAAAAATACACAGAATAGAAAGTAATGCATTCAGCTGAAATTTGATGAAAACTACTATCTAACTTGATGTATACATTATTTTACTCACCATATAATTTAGAGTAGTATGCAACTAATTTTATGTGTGCTGCCAATGTTGGACAAGTTACTTCCAGTAACATCACCTTTTGTACACAATGGAACATTAGCGTTTACAGAAATAAACAGATATACTGGCTGTTCCACTCTAAATGTTGTGGGGTAGGTTCCTGAATTCTGCTTGCATTTGAGTATTCCACGGCTCTGAGTAGAAGAAATGCAATATCTATATAGTTCCAGCTGATCCTGAGTAC
The DNA here is from genome assembly GCF_048418815.1 of Hemitrygon akajei. Taxonomy (NCBI): domain Eukaryota; kingdom Metazoa; phylum Chordata; class Chondrichthyes; order Myliobatiformes; family Dasyatidae; genus Hemitrygon; species Hemitrygon akajei. The sequence continues at coordinate 5,945,060 of NC_133148.1, read as the reverse complement.
TTATGTACACATCCTTAACCAAAATACAAAGTAATGCATTCAGCTCAAACGAGTATAGATTGGAATTTTGCTGAAAACTACTATGTGCTAACTTGATGTAAACCTTATTATTTTACTTACCAGAGGAGTAGAGTAGCATTTAACCAATTTTATGATGTGCTACCAATGATCGAGAGGTGACTTTCAGTTTCATTAACTTTTGTACACAATGGAATATTTGCCTTTACAGAACTAAACAAAGATATTGGCTGTTCCACTCCAAATGTTGTGAGGTAGGTTCCTGAATTCAGCTTGCATTTGAGTATTCTATTGCTCTGTAGTATACATGCAATATCTACACAGTTCCAGCTGATCCTGAGTAGTTATGTACACATCATTAACCAAAATGCATAGAATAGAAAGTAATGCATTCAGCTCAGTAGAGTGAACAGTTGAATTTTGTACACAATGGAACATTAGCGTTTACAGTAACAAAGATATTGGCTGTTCCACTCTAAATATTATGAGGGAGGTTCCTGAATTCAGCTTGCCTTTCACTATTCCATTGCTCTGGGTAGAAGACATGCAATATCTATACAATTCCAGCTGATCCTGAGTAGTTATGTACACATCCTTAACCAAAATGCATAGAATACAAAGTAATGCATTCATCTCAATAGTGTGTACAGTTGAATTTTGCTGAAAACTACTGTGAGCTAACTTGATGTAAACATTATTTTACTTACCATATGATTTAGAACAGTATGCAACCAATTTTATCAGTGTGCTACCAATGACCGAGAGCTGACTTTCAGTTTCATTACCGTTTGTACACAATGGAACATTTGCGTTTACAGAACTAAACAAAGATATTGGTTGTGCCACTCTAAATATTATGAGGGAGGTTCCTGAATTCAGCTTGCTTTTCACTATTCCATTGCTCTGGGTAGAAGACATGCAATATCTATACAATTCCAGCTGATCCTGAGCAGTTATGTACAAATCCATATCTCAAAATGCATAGAATAGAAAATAATGCATTTAGCTCAATAGAGTGTAGAGTTGAATTTTGCTGAAAACTACTATATGTAAACCATGTTATTTTACTTGCCATATGATTTACAGTAGTATGCAACCAATTTTATCAGTGTACTACAAATTTTCCAGGAGTTGCTTTCAGTAACTCACCTTTTGTACGCAATGGAACATTAGCGTTTACAGAACTAAACAAAGATATTGGCTGTTCCACTCTAAATATTATGAGGGAGGTTCCTGAATTCAGCTTGCATTTGAGTATTCCATTTCTCTGAAAGTGTGCATGCAATATCTATACAGTTCCAGCTCACCCTTACTTATGTGCATATCCTTAACTAAAAATACATAGAATAGAAAGTAATGCATTCAGCTCAAATTTGAAGAAAACTACTATCTAACTTGATGTATACATTATTTTACACCATATAATTTAGAGTAGTATGCAACTAATTTTATGTGTGCTACCAATGTTGGACAAGTTACTTCCAGTAACATCACCTTTTGTACACAATGTAACATTAGCGTTTACAGAAATAAACAAATATACTGGCTGTTCCACTCTAAATGTTGTGAGGTAGATTCCTGAATTCAGCTTGCCTTTGACAATTCCATTGCACTGAGTAGAAAACATGCAATATCTATACAGTTCCAGCTGATCCTGAGTAGTTGTGTACACATCCATATCTCAAAATGCATAGTAAAAAAAGTCATGTCTTCAGCCCAGTAGTGTATATTTGAATTTTGCTGAAAACTACTGTGAGCTAACTTGATGTAAACATTATTTTACTTACCATATGATTTAGTGTAGTATGCAACCAATTTTATCAGTGTGCTACCAATATTCCAGGAGTTACTTTCAGTAGCTCACCTTTTGTACGCAATGGAACATTAGCGTTTACAGAACGAAATAACGATATTGGCTGTTCCACTGTAAATGTTGTGAGGTAGGTTCCTGAATTCAGCTTGCATTTGAGTATTCCATGGCTCTGAGCAGTATTCATGCAATATCTATACAGTTCCAGCTCACCCTGAGTAGTGATGCACACATCCTTAACTCAAAATGCATAGAATAGAAGGTAATGCATTCAGCTCAATCGAGTGTAGATTGAAATTTTGCTGAAAACTACTATGTGCTAACTTGATGTAAACCTTATTATTTTACTTACCAGACGATTAGAGTAGCATGCAACCAATTTTATGATGTGCTTCCAATGATCGAGAGGTGACTTTCAGTTTCATTACCTTTTGTACACAATGGAACATTTGCCTTTACAGAACTAAACAAAGATATTGGCTGTTCCACTCCAAATATTATGAGGGAGGTTCCTGAATTCAGCTTGCATTTGAGTATTCCATGTCTCTGAAAGTCTGCATGCAATATCTCTACAGTTCCAGCTCACCATTACTTATCTGCATATCCTTAACTAAAAATACATAGAATAGAAAGTAATGCATTCAGCTGAAATTTGATGAAAACTACTATCTAACTTGATGTATACATTATTTTACTCACCATATAATTTAGAGTAGTATGCAACTAATTTTATGTGTGCTACCAATGTTGGACAAGTTACTTCCAGTAACATCACCTTTTGTACACAATGGAACATTAGCGTTTACAGAAATAAACAGATATACTGGCTGTTCCACTCTAAATGTTGTGGGGTAGGTTCCTGAATTCTGCTTGCATTTGAGTATTCCACGGCTCTGAGTAGAAGAAATGCAATATCTATATAGTTCCAGCTGATCCTGAGTAGTTATGTACACATCCTTAACCAAAATACAAAGTAATGCATTCAGCTCAAACGAGTATAGATTGGAATTTTGCTGAAAACTACTATGTGCTAACTTGATGTAAACCTTATTATTTTACTTACCAGAGGAGTAGAGTAGCATTTAACCAATTTTATGATGTGCTACCAATGATCGAGAGGTGACTTTCAGTTTCATTAACTTTTGTACACAATGGAATATTTGCCTTTACAGAACTAAACAAAGATATTGGCTGTTCCACTCCAAATGTTGTGAGGTAGGTTCCTGAATTCAGCTTGCATTTGAGTATTCTATTGCTCTGTAGTATACATGCAATATCTACACAGTTCCAGCTGATCCTGAGTAGTTATGTACACATCATTAACCAAAATGCATAGAATAGAAAGTAATGCATTCAGCTCAGTAGAGTGAACAGTTGAATTTTGTACACAATGGAACATTAGCGTTTACAGTAACAAAGATATTGGCTGTTCCACTCTAAATATTATGAGGGAGGTTCCTGAATTCAGCTTGCCTTTCACTATTCCATTGCTCTGGGTAGAAGACATGCAATATCTATACAATTCCAGCTGATCCTGAGTAGTTATGTACACATCCTTAACCAAAATGCATAGAATACAAAGTAATGCATTCATCTCAATAGTGTGTACAGTTGAATTTTGCTGAAAACTACTGTGAGCTAACTTGATGTAAACATTATTTTACTTACCATATGATTTAGAACAGTATGCAACCAATTTTATCAGTGTGCTACCAATGACCGAGAGCTGACTTTCAGTTTCATTACCGTTTGTACACAATGGAACATTTGCGTTTACAGAACTAAACAAAGATATTGGTTGTGCCACTCTAAATATTATGAGGGAGGTTCCTGAATTCAGCTTGCTTTTCACTATTCCATTGCTCTGGGTAGAAGACATGCAATATCTATACAATTCCAGCTGATCCTGAGCAGTTATGTACAAATCCATATCTCAAAATGCATAGAATAGAAAATAATGCATTTAGCTCAATAGAGTGTAGAGTTGAATTTTGCTGAAAACTACTATATGTAAACCATGTTATTTTACTTGCCATATGATTTACAGTAGTATGCAACCAATTTTATCAGTGTACTACAAATTTTCCAGGAGTTGCTTTCAGTAACTCACCTTTTGTACGCAATGGAACATTAGCGTTTACAGAACTAAACAAAGATATTGGCTGTTCCACTCTAAATATTATGAGGGAGGTTCCTGAATTCAGCTTGCATTTGAGTATTCCATTTCTCTGAAAGTGTGCATGCAATATCTATACAGTTCCAGCTCACCCTTACTTATGTGCATATCCTTAACTAAAAATACATAGAATAGAAAGTAATGCATTCAGCTCAAATTTGAAGAAAACTACTATCTAACTTGATGTATACATTATTTTACACCATATAATTTAGAGTAGTATGCAACTAATTTTATGTGTGCTACCAATGTTGGACAAGTTACTTCCAGTAACATCACCTTTTGTACACAATGTAACATTAGCGTTTACAGAAATAAACAAATATACTGGCTGTTCCACTCTAAATGTTGTGAGGTAGATTCCTGAATTCAGCTTGCCTTTGACAATTCCATTGCACTGAGTAGAAAACATGCAATATCTATACAGTTCCAGCTGATCCTGAGTAGTTGTGTACACATCCATATCTCAAAATGCATAGTAAAAAAATTCATGTCTTCAGCCCAGTAGTGTATATTTGAATTTTGCTGAAAACTACTGTGAGCTAACTTGATGTAAACATTATTTTACTTACCATATGATTTAGTGTAGTATGCAACCAATTTTATCAGTGTGCTACCAATATTCCAGGAGTTACTTTCAGTAGCTCACCTTTTGTACGCAATGGAACATTAGCGTTTACAGAACGAAATAACGATATTGGCTGTTCCACTCTAAATGTTGTGAGGTAGGTTCCTGAATTCAGCTTGCATTTGAGTATTCCATGGCTCTGAGCAGTATTCATGCAATATCTATACAGTTCCAGCTCACCCTGAGTAGTGATGCACACATCCTTAACTCAAAATGCATAGAATAGAAGGTAATGCATTCAGCTCAATCGAGTGTAGATTGAAATTTTGCTGAAAACTACTATGTGCTAACTTGATGTAAACCTTATTATTTTACTTACCAGACGATTAGAGTAGCATGCAACCAATTTTATGATGTGCTACCAATGATCGAGAGGTGACTTTCAGTTTCATTACCTTTTGTACACAATGGAACATTTGCCTTTACAGAACTAAACAAAGATATTGGCTGTTCCATTCCAAATATTATGAGGGAGTTTCCTGAATTCAGCTTGCATTTCAGTATTCCATGTCTCTGAAAGTCTGCATGCAATATCTATACAGTTCCAGCTGATCCTGAGTAGTTATGTACAAATCCATATCTCAAAATGCATAGAATAGAAAATAATGCATTTAGCTCAATAGAGTGTAGAGTTGAATTTTGCTGTAAACTACTATATGTAAACCATGTTATTTTACTTGCCATATGATTTAGTGTAGAATGCAACCAATTTTATCAGTGTGCTACAAATTTTCCAGGAGTTGCTTTCAGTAACTCACCTTTTGTACGCAATGGAACATTAGCGTTTACAGAACTAAACAAAGATATTGGCTGTTCCACTCTAAACGTTGTGAGGTAGGTACCTGAATTCAGCTTGCATTTGAGTATTCCATGTCTCTGACAGTGTGCATGCAATATCTATACAGCTCCAGCTCACCCTTACTTATGAGCATAACCTTAACTAAAAATACATAGAATAGAAAGTAATGCATTCAGCTGAAATTTGATGAAAACTACTAACTTGATGTATACATTATTTTACTCACCATATAATTTAGAGTAGTATGCAACTAATTTTATGTGTGCGACCAATGTTGGACTGGTTACTTCCAGTAACATCACCTTTTGTACACAATGGAACATTAGCGTTTACAGAAATAAACAGATATACTGGCTGTTCCACTCTAAATGTTGTGGGGTAGGTTCCTGAATTCTGCTTGCATTTGAGTATTCCACGGCTCTGAGTAGAAGAAATGCAATATCTATACAGTTCCAGCTGATCCTGAGTAGTTATGTACACATCCTTAACCAAAATACAAAGTAATGCATTCAGCTCAATCGAGTATAGATTGGAATTTTGCTGAAAACTACTATGTGCTAACTTGATGTAAACCTTATTATTTTACTTACCAGAGGATTAGAGTAGCATATAACCAATTTTATGATGTGCTACCAATGATCGAGAGGTGACTTTCAGTTTCATTACCTTTTGTACACAATGGAATATTTGCCTTTACAGAACTAAACAAAGATATTGGCTGTTCCACTCCAAATGTTGTGAGGTAGGTTCCTGAATTCAGCTTGCATTTGAGTATTCCATGTCTCTGAAAGACTGCAGGCAATATCTATACAGTTCCAGCTCACCCTTACTTATGTGCATATCCTTAACTAAAAATACATAGAATAGAAAGTAATGCATTCAGCTGAAATTTGATGAAAACTACTATCTAACTTGATGTATACATTATTTTACTCACCATATAATTTAGAGTAGTATGCAAGTAATTTTATGTGTGCTACCAATGTTGGACTAGTTACTTCCAGTAACATCACCTTTTGTACACAATGGAACATTAGCGTTTACAGAACTAAACAAAGATATTGGCTGTTCCACTCCAAATGTTGTGAGGTAGGTTCCTGAATTCAGCTTGCATTTGAGTATTCTATTGCTCTGTAGTATACATGCAATATCTACACAGTTCCAGCTGATCCTGAGTAGTTATGTACACATCCTTAACCAAAATACAAAGTAATGCATTCAGCTCAAACGAGTATAGATTGGAATTTTGCTGAAAACTACTATGTGCTAACTTGATGTAAACCTTATTATTTTACTTACCAGAGGATTAGAGTAGCATATAACCAATTTCATGATGTGCTACCAATGATCGAGAGGTGACTTTCAGTTTCATTAACTTTTGTACACAATGGAATATTTGCCTTTACAGAACTAAACAAAGATATTGGCTGTTCCACTCCAAATGTTGTGAGGTAGGTTCCTGAATTCAGCTTGCATTTGAGTATTCTATTGCTCTGTAGTATACATGCAATATCTACACAGTTCCAGCTGATCCTGAGTAGTTATGTACACATCATTAACCAAAATGCATAGAATAGAAAGTAATGCATTCAGCTCAGTAGAGTGAACAGTTGAATTTTGTACACAATGGAACATTAGCGTTTACAGTAACAAAGATATTGGCTGTTCCACTCTAAATATTATGAGGGAGGTTCCTGAATTCAGCTTGCCTTTCACTATTCCATTGCTCTGGGTAGAAGACATGCAATATCTATACAATTCCAGCTGATCCTGAGTAGTTATGTACACATCCTTAACCAAAATGCATAGAATACAAAGTAATGCATTCATCTCAATAGTGTGTACAGTTGAATTTTGCTGAAAACTACTGTGAGCTAACTTGATGTAAACATTATTTTACTTACCATATGATTTAGAACAGTATGCAACCAATTTTATCAGTGTGCTACCAATGACCGAGAGCTGACTTTCAGTTTCATTACCGTTTGTACACAATGGAACATTTGCGTTTACAGAACTAAACAAAGATATTGGTTGTGCCACTCTAAATATTATGAGGGAGGTTCCTGAATTCAGCTTGCTTTTCACTATTCCATTGCTCTGGGTAGAAGACATGCAATATCTATACAATTCCAGCTGATCCTGAGCAGTTATGTACAAATCCATATCTCAAAATGCATAGAATAGAAAATAATGCATTTAGCTCAATAGAGTGTAGAGTTGAATTTTGCTGAAAACTACTATATGTAAACCATGTTATTTTACTTGCCATATGATTTACAGTAGTATGCAACCAATTTTATCAGTGTGCTACAAATTTTCCAGGAGTTGCTTTCAGTAACTCACCTTTTGTACGCAATGGAACATTAGCGTTTACAGAACTAAACAAAGATATTGGCTGTTCCACTCTAAATATTATGAGGGAGGTTCCTGAATTCAGCTTGCATTTGAGTATTCCATTTCTCTGAAAGTGTGCATGCAATATCTATACAGTTCCAGCTCACCCTTACTTATGTGCATATCATTAACTAAAAATACATAGAATAGAAAGTAATGCATTCAGCTCAAATTTGAAGAAAACTACTATCTAACTTGATGTATACATTATTTTACACCATATAATTTAGAGTAGTATGCAACTAATTTTATGTGTGCTACCAATGTTGGACAAGTTACTTCCAGTAACATCACCTTTTGTACACAATGTAACATTAGCGTTTACAGAAATAAACAAATATACTGGCTGTTCCACTCTAAATGTTGTGAGGTAGATTCCTGAATTCAGCTTGCCTTTGACAATTCCATTGCACTGAGTAGAAAACATGCAATATCTATACAGTTCCAGCTGATCCTGAGTAGTTGTGTACACATCCATATCTCAAAATGCATAGTAAAAAAAGTCATGTCTTCAGCCCAGTAGTGTATATTTGAATTTTGCTGAAAACTACTGTGAGCTAACTTGATGTAAACATTATTTTACTTACCATATGATTTAGTGTAGTATGCAACCAATTTTATCAGTGTGCTACCAATATTCCAGGAGTTACTTTCAGTAGCTCACCTTTTGTACGCAATGGAACATTAGCGTTTACAGAACGAAATAACGATATTGGCTGTTCCACTCTAAATGTTGTGAGGTAGGTTCCTGAATTCAGCTTGCATTTGAGTATTCCATGGCTCTGAGCAGTATTCATGCAATATCTATACAGTTCCAGCTCACCCTGAGTAGTGATGCACACATCCTTAACTCAAAATGCATAGAATAGAAGGTAATGCATTCAGCTCAATCGAGTGTAGATTGAAATTTTGCTGAAAACTACTATGTGCTAACTTGATGTAAACCTTATTATTTTACTTACCAGACGATTAGAGTAGCATGCAACCAATTTTATGATGTGCTACCAATGATCGAGAGGTGACTTTCAGTTTCATTACCTTTTGTACACAATGGAACATTTGCCTTTACAGAACTAAACAAAGATATTGGCTGTTCCACTCCAAATATTATGAGGGAGGTTCCTGAATTCAGCTTGCATTTGAGTATTCCATGTCTCTGAAAGTCTGCATGCAATATCTCTACAGTTCCAGCTCACCATTACTTATCTGCATATCCTTAACTAAAAATACATAGAATAGAAAGTAATGCATTCAGCTGAAATTTGATGAAAACTACTATCTAACTTGATGTATACATTATTTTACTCACCATATAATTTAGAGTAGTATGCAACTAATTTTATGTGTGCTACCAATGTTGGACAAGTTACTTCCAGTAACATCACCTTTTGTACACAATGGAACATTAGCGTTTACAGAAATAAACAGATATACTGGCTGTTCCACTCTAAATGTTGTGGGGTAGGTTCCTGAATTCTGCTTGCATTTGAGTATTCCACGGCTCTGAGTAGAAGAAATGCAATATCTATATAGTTCCAGCTGATCCTGAGTAGTTATGTACACATCCTTAACCAAAATACAAAGTAATGCATTCAGCTCAAACGAGTATAGATTGGAATTTTGCTGAAAACTACTATGTGCTAACTTGATGTAAACCTTATTATTTTACTTACCAGAGGAGTAGAGTAGCATATAACCAATTTTATGATGTGCTACCAATGATCGAGAGGTGACTTTCAGTTTCATTAACTTTTGTACACAATGGAATATTTGCCTTTACAGAACTAAACAAAGATATTGGCTGTTCCACTCCAAATGTTGTGAGGTAGGTTCCTGAATTCAGCTTGCATTTGAGTATTCTATTGCTCTGTAGTATACATGCAATATCTACACAGTTCCAGCTGATCCTGAGTAGTTATGTACACATCATTAACCAAAATGCATAGAATAGAAAGTAATGCATTCAGCTCAGTAGAGTGAACAGTTGAATTTTGTACACAATGGAACATTAGCGTTTACAGTAACAAAGATATTGGCTGTTCCACTCTAAATATTATGAGGGAGGTTCCTGAATTCAGCTTGCCTTTCACTATTCCATTGCTCTGGGTAGAAGACATGCAATATCTATACAATTCCAGCTGATCCTGAGTAGTTATGTACACATCCTTAACCAAAATGCATAGAATACAAAGTAATGCATTCATCTCAATAGTGTGTACAGTTGAATTTTGCTGAAAACTACTGTGAGCTAACTTGATGTAAACATTATTTTACTTACCATATGATTTAGAACAGTATGCAACCAATTTTATCAGTGTGCTACCAATGACCGAGAGCTGACTTTCAGTTTCATTACCGTTTGTACACAATGGAACATTTGCGTTTACAGAACTAAACAAAGATATTGGTTGTGCCACTCTAAATATTATGAGGGAGGTTCCTGAATTCAGCTTGCTTTTCACTATTCCATTGCTCTGGGTAGAAGACATGCAATATCTATACAATTCCAGCTGATCCTGAGCAGTTATGTACAAATCCATATCTCAAAATGCATAGAATAGAAAATAATGCATTTAGCTCAATAGAGTGTAGAGTTGAATTTTGCTGAATACTACTATATGTAAACCATGTTATTTTACTTGCCATATGATTTACAGTAGTATGCAACCAATTTTATCAGTGTGCTACAAATTTTCCAGGAGTTGCTTTCAGTAACTCACCTTTTGTACGCAATGGAACATTAGCGCTTACAGAACGAAATAACGATATTGGCTGTTCCACTCTAAATGTTCTGAGGTAGGTTCCTGATTTCAGCTTGATTTTGAGTATTCCATGGCTCTGAGCAGTATTCATGCAATATCTATACAGTTCCAGCTCACCCTGAGTAGTGATGCACACATCCTTAACTCAAAATGCATAGAATAGAAGGTAATGCATTCAGCTCAATCGAGTGTAGATTGAAATTTTGCTGAAAACTACTATGTGCTAACTTGATGTAAACCTTATTATTTTACTTACCAGACGATTAGAGTAGCATGCAACCAATTTTATGATGTGCTACCAATGATCGAGAGGTGACTTTCAGTTTCATTACCTTTTGTACACAATGGAACATTTGCCTTTACAGAACTAAACAAAGATATTGGCTGTTCCACTCCAAATATTATGAGGGAGGTTCCTGAATTCAGCTTGCATTTGAGTATTCCATGTCTCTGAAAGTCTGCATGCAATATCTATACAGTTCCAGCTCACCCTTACTTATGTGCATATCCTTAACTAAAAATACATAGAATAGAAAGTAATGCATTCAGCTGAAATTTGATGAAAACTACTATCTAACTTGATGTATACATTATTTTACTCACCATATAATTTAGAGTAGTATGCAACTAATTTTATGTGTGCTACCAATGTTGGACTAGTTACTTCCAGTAACATCACCTTTTGTACACAATGGAACATTAGCGTTTACAGAACTAAACAAAGATATTGGCTGTTCCACTATAAATGTTGTGAGGTAGGTTCCTGAATTCAGCTTGCATTTGAGTATTCTATTGCTCTGTAGTATACATGCAATATCTACACAGTTCCAGCTGATCCTGAGTAGTTATGTACAAATCCATATCTCAAAATGCATAGAATAGAAAATAATGCATTTAGCTCAATAGAGTGTAGAGTTGAATTTTGCTGAAAACTACTATATGTAAACCATGTTATTTTACTTGCCATATGAGTTAGTGTAGAATGCAACCAATTTTATCAGTGTGCTACAAATTTTCCAGGAGTTGCTTTCAGTAACTCACCTTTTGTACGCAATGGAACATTAGCGTTTACAGAACTAAACAAAGATATTGGCTGTTCCACTCTAAACGTTGTGAGGTAGGTACCTGAATTCAGCTTGCATTTGAGTATTCCATGTCTCTGACAGTGTGCATGCAATATCTATACAGTTCCAGCTCACCCTTACTTATGAGCATAACCTTAACTAAAAATACATAGAATAGAAAGTAATGCATTCAGCTGAAATTTGATGAAAACTACTAACTTGATGTATACATTATTTTACTCACCATATAATTTAGAGTAGTATGCAACTAATTTTATGTGTGCTACCAATGTTGGACAAGTTACTTCCAGTAACATCACCTTTTGTACGCAATGGAACATTAGCGTTTACAGAACGAAATAACCTTATTGGCTGTTCCACTCTAAACGTTGTGAGGTAGGTTCCTGAATTCAGCTTGCATTTGAGTATTCCACGGCTCTGAGTAGAAGAAATGCAATATCTATACAGTTCCAGCTGATCCTGAGTAGTTATGTACACATCCTTAACCAAAATACAAAGTAATGCATTCAGCTCTAACGAGTATAGATTGGAATTTTGCTGAAAACTACTATGTGCTAACTTGATGTAAACCTTATTATTTTACTTACCAGAGGATTAGAGTAGCATATAACCAATTTTATGATGTGCTACCAATGATCGAGAGGTGACTTTCAGTTTCATTAACTTTTGTACACAATGGAATATTTGCCTTTACAGAACTAAACAAAGATATTGGCTGTTCCACTCCAAATGTTGTGAGGTAGGTTCCTGAATTCAGCTTGCATTTGAGTATTCCATGTCTCTGACAGTGTGCATGCAATATCTATACAGTTCCAGCTGATCCTGAGTAGTTGTGTACACATCCATATCTCAAAATGCATAGTAAAAAAAGTCATGTCTTCAGCCCAGTAGTGTATATTTGAATTTTGCTGAAAACTACTGTGAGCTAACTTGATGTAAACATTATTTTACTTACCATATGATTTAGTGTAGTATGCAACCAATTTTATCAGTGTGCTACCAATATTCCAGGAGTTACTTTCAGTAGCTCACCTTTTGTACGCAATGGAACATTAGCGTTTACAGAACGAAATAACGATATTGGCTGTTCCACTGTAAATGTTGTGAGGTAGGTTCCTGAATTCAGCTTGCATTTGAGTATTCCATGGCTCTGAGCAGTATTCATGCAATATCTATACAGTTCCAGCTCACCCTGAGTAGTGATGCACACATCCTTAACTCAAAATGCATAGAATAGAAGGTAATGCATTCAGCTCAATCGAGTGTAGATTGAAATTTTGCTGAAAACTACTATGTGCTAACTTGATGTAAACCTTATTATTTTACTTACCAGACGATTAGAGTAGCATGCAACCAATTTTATGATGTGCTTCCAATGATCGAGAGGTGACTTTCAGTTTCATTACCTTTTGTACACAATGGAACATTTGCCTTTACAGAACTAAACAAAGATATTGGCTGTTCCACTCCAAATATTATGAGGGAGGTTCCTGAATTCAGCTTGCATTTGAGTATTCCATGTCTCTGAAAGTCTGCATGCAATATCTCTACAGTTCCAGCTCACCATTACTTATCTGCATATCCTTAACTAAAAATACATAGAATAGAAAGTAATGCATTCAGCTGAAATTTGATGAAAACTACTATCTAACTTGATGTATACATTATTTTACTCACCATATAATTTAGAGTAGTATGCAACTAATTTTATGTGTGCTACCAATGTTGGACAAGTTACTTCCAGTAACATCACCTTTTGTACACAATGGAACATTAGCGTTTACAGAAATAAACAGATATACTGGCTGTTCCACTCTAAATGTTGTGGGGTAGGTTCCTGAATTCTGCTTGCATTTGAGTATTCCACGGCTCTGAGTAGAAGAAATGCAATATCTATATAGTTCCAGCTGATCCTGAGTAGTTATGTACACATCCTTAACCAAAATACAAAGTAATGCATTCAGCTCAAACGAGTATAGATTGGAATTTTGCTGAAAACTACTATGTGCTAACTTGATGTAAACCTTATTATTTTACTTACCAGAGGAGTAGAGTAGCATTTAACCAATTTTATGATGTGCTACCAATGATCGAGAGGTGACTTTCAGTTTCATTAACTTTTGTACACAATGGAATATTTGCCTTTACAGAACTAAACAAAGATATTGGCTGTTCCACTCCAAATGTTGTGAGGTAGGTTCCTGAATTCAGCTTGCATTTGAGTATTCTATTGCTCTGTAGTATACATGCAATATCTACACAGTTCCAGCTGATCCTGAGTAGTTATGTACACATCATTAACCAAAATGCATAGAATAGAAAGTAATGCATTCAGCTCAGTAGAGTGAACAGTTGAATTTTGTACACAATGGAACATTAGCGTTTACAGTAACAAAGATATTGGCTGTTCCACTCTAAATATTATGAGGGAGGTTCCTGAATTCAGCTTGCCTTTCACTATTCCATTGCTCTGGGTAGAAGACATGCAATATCTATACAATTCCAGCTGATCCTGAGTAGTTATGTACACATCCTTAACCAAAATGCATAGAATACAAAGTAATGCATTCATCTCAATAGTGTGTACAGTTGAATTTTGCTGAAAACTACTGTGAGCTAACTTGATGTAAACATTATTTTACTTACCATATGATTTAGAACAGTATGCAACCAATTTTATCAGTGTGCTACCAATGACCGAGAGCTGACTTTCAGTTTCATTACCGTTTGTACACAATGGAACATTTGCGTTTACAGAACTAAACAAAGATATTGGTTGTGCCACTCTAAATATTATGAGGGAGGTTCCTGAATTCAGCTTGCTTTTCACTATTCCATTGCTCTGGGTAGAAGACATGCAATATCTATACAATTCCAGCTGATCCTGAGCAGTTATGTACAAATCCATATCTCAAAATGCATAGAATAGAAAATAATGCATTTAGCTCAATAGAGTGTAGAGTTGAATTTTGCTGAAAACTACTATATGTAAACCATGTTATTTTACTTGCCATATGATTTACAGTAGTATGCAACCAATTTTATCAGTGTACTACAAATTTTCCAGGAGTTGCTTTCAGTAACTCACCTTTTGTACGCAATGGAACATTAGCGTTTACAGAACTAAACAAAGATATTGGCTGTTCCACTCTAAATATTATGAGGGAGGTTCCTGAATTCAGCTTGCATTTGAGTATTCCATTTCTCTGAAAGTGTGCATGCAATATCTATACAGTTCCAGCTCACCCTTACTTATGTGCATATCCTTAACTAAAAATACATAGAATAGAAAGTAATGCATTCAGCTCAAATTTGAAGAAAACTACTATCTAACTTGATGTATACATTATTTTACACCATATAATTTAGAGTAGTATGCAACTAATTTTATGTGTGCTACCAATGTTGGACAAGTTACTTCCAGTAACATCACCTTTTGTACACAATGTAACATTAGCGTTTACAGAAATAAACAAATATACTGGCTGTTCCACTCTAAATGTTGTGAGGTAGATTCCTGAATTCAGCTTGCCTTTGACAATTCCATTGCACTGAGTAGAAAACATGCAATATCTATACAGTTCCAGCTGATCCTGAGTAGTTGTGTACACATCCATATCTCAAAATGCATAGTAAAAAAATTCATGTCTTCAGCCCAGTAGTGTATATTTGAATTTTGCTGAAAACTACTGTGAGCTAACTTGATGTAAACATTATTTTACTTACCATATGATTTAGTGTAGTATGCAACCAATTTTATCAGTGTGCTACCAATATTCCAGGAGTTACTTTCAGTAGCTCACCTTTTGTACGCAATGGAACATTAGCGTTTACAGAACGAAATAACGATATTGGCTGTTCCACTCTAAATGTTGTGAGGTAGGTTCCTGAATTCAGCTTGCATTTGAGTATTCCATGGCTCTGAGCAGTATTCATGCAATATCTATACAGTTCCAGCTCACCCTGAGTAGTGATGCACACATCCTTAACTCAAAATGCATAGAATAGAAGGTAATGCATTCAGCTCAATCGAGTGTAGATTGAAATTTTGCTGAAAACTACTATGTGCTAACTTGATGTAAACCTTATTATTTTACTTACCAGACGATTAGAGTAGCATGCAACCAATTTTATGATGTGCTACCAATGATCGAGAGGTGACTTTCAGTTTCATTACCTTTTGTACACAATGGAACATTTGCCTTTACAGAACTAAACAAAGATATTGGCTGTTCCATTCCAAATATTATGAGGGAGTTTCCTGAATTCAGCTTGCATTTCAGTATTCCATGTCTCTGAAAGTCTGCATGCAATATCTATACAGTTCCAGCTGATCCTGAGTAGTTATGTACAAATCCATATCTCAAAATGCATAGAATAGAAAATAATGCATTTAGCTCAATAGAGTGTAGAGTTGAATTTTGCTGTAAACTACTATATGTAAACCATGTTATTTTACTTGCCATATGATTTAGTGTAGAATGCAACCAATTTTATCAGTGTGCTACAAATTTTCCAGGAGTTGCTTTCAGTAACTCACCTTTTGTACGCAATGGAACATTAGCGTTTACAGAACTAAACAAAGATATTGGCTGTTCCACTCTAAACGTTGTGAGGTAGGTACCTGAATTCAGCTTGCATTTGAGTATTCCATGTCTCTGACAGTGTGCATGCAATATCTATACAGCTCCAGCTCACCCTTACTTATGAGCATAACCTTAACTAAAAATACATAGAATAGAAAGTAATGCATTCAGCTGAAATTTGATGAAAACTACTAACTTGATGTATACATTATTTTACTCACCATATAATTTAGAGTAGTATGCAACTAATTTTATGTGTGCGACCAATGTTGGACTGGTTACTTCCAGTAACATCACCTTTTGTACACAATGGAACATTAGCGTTTACAGAAATAAACAGATATACTGGCTGTTCCACTCTAAATGTTGTGGGGTAGGTTCCTGAATTCTGCTTGCATTTGAGTATTCCACGGCTCTGAGTAGAAGAAATGCAATATCTATACAGTTCCAGCTGATCCTGAGTAGTTATGTACACATCCTTAACCAAAATACAAAGTAATGCATTCAGCTCAATCGAGTATAGATTGGAATTTTGCTGAAAACTACTATGTGCTAACTTGATGTAAACCTTATTATTTTACTTACCAGAGGATTAGAGTAGCATATAACCAATTTTATGATGTGCTACCAATGATCGAGAGGTGACTTTCAGTTTCATTACCTTTTGTACACAATGGAATATTTGCCTTTACAGAACTAAACAAAGATATTGGCTGTTCCACTCCAAATGTTGTGAGGTAGGTTCCTGAATTCAGCTTGCATTTGAGTATTCCATGTCTCTGAAAGACTGCAGGCAATATCTATACAGTTCCAGCTCACCCTTACTTATGTGCATATCCTTAACTAAAAATACATAGAATAGAAAGTAATGCATTCAGCTGAAATTTGATGAAAACTACTATCTAACTTGATGTATACATTATTTTACTCACCATATAATTTAGAGTAGTATGCAAGTAATTTTATGTGTGCTACCAATGTTGGACTAGTTACTTCCAGTAACATCACCTTTTGTACACAATGGAACATTAGCGTTTACAGAACTAAACAAAGATATTGGCTGTTCCACTCCAAATGTTGTGAGGTAGGTTCCTGAATTCAGCTTGCATTTGAGTATTCTATTGCTCTGTAGTATACATGCAATATCTACACAGTTCCAGCTGATCCTGAGTAGTTATGTACACATCCTTAACCAAAATACAAAGTAATGCATTCAGCTCAAACGAGTATAGATTGGAATTTTGCTGAAAACTACTATGTGCTAACTTGATGTAAACCTTATTATTTTACTTACCAGAGGATTAGAGTAGCATATAACCAATTTCATGATGTGCTACCAATGATCGAGAGGTGACTTTCAGTTTCATTAACTTTTGTACACAATGGAATATTTGCCTTTACAGAACTAAACAAAGATATTGGCTGTTCCACTCCAAATGTTGTGAGGTAGGTTCCTGAATTCAGCTTGCATTTGAGTATTCTATTGCTCTGTAGTATACATGCAATATCTACACAGTTCCAGCTGATCCTGAGTAGTTATGTACACATCATTAACCAAAATGCATAGAATAGAAAGTAATGCATTCAGCTCAGTAGAGTGAACAGTTGAATTTTGTACACAATGGAACATTAGCGTTTACAGTAACAAAGATATTGGCTGTTCCACTCTAAATATTATGAGGGAGGTTCCTGAATTCAGCTTGCCTTTCACTATTCCATTGCTCTGGGTAGAAGACATGCAATATCTATACAATTCCAGCTGATCCTGAGTAGTTATGTACACATCCTTAACCAAAATGCATAGAATACAAAGTAATGCATTCATCTCAATAGTGTGTACAGTTGAATTTTGCTGAAAACTACTGTGAGCTAACTTGATGTAAACATTATTTTACTTACCATATGATTTAGAACAGTATGCAACCAATTTTATCAGTGTGCTACCAATGACCGAGAGCTGACTTTCAGTTTCATTACCGTTTGTACACAATGGAACATTTGCGTTTACAGAACTAAACAAAGATATTGGTTGTGCCACTCTAAATATTATGAGGGAGGTTCCTGAATTCAGCTTGCTTTTCACTATTCCATTGCTCTGGGTAGAAGACATGCAATATCTATACAATTCCAGCTGATCCTGAGCAGTTATGTACAAATCCATATCTCAAAATGCATAGAATAGAAAATAATGCATTTAGCTCAATAGAGTGTAGAGTTGAATTTTGCTGAAAACTACTATATGTAAACCATGTTATTTTACTTGCCATATGATTTACAGTAGTATGCAACCAATTTTATCAGTGTGCTACAAATTTTCCAGGAGTTGCTTTCAGTAACTCACCTTTTGTACGCAATGGAACATTAGCGTTTACAGAACTAAACAAAGATATTGGCTGTTCCACTCTAAATATTATGAGGGAGGTTCCTGAATTCAGCTTGCATTTGAGTATTCCATTTCTCTGAAAGTGTGCATGCAATATCTATACAGTTCCAGCTCACCCTTACTTATGTGCATATCATTAACTAAAAATACATAGAATAGAAAGTAATGCATTCAGCTCAAATTTGAAGAAAACTACTATCTAACTTGATGTATACATTATTTTACACCATATAATTTAGAGTAGTATGCAACTAATTTTATGTGTGCTACCAATGTTGGACAAGTTACTTCCAGTAACATCACCTTTTGTACACAATGTAACATTAGCGTTTACAGAAATAAACAAATATACTGGCTGTTCCACTCTAAATGTTGTGAGGTAGATTCCTGAATTCAGCTTGCCTTTGACAATTCCATTGCACTGAGTAGAAAACATGCAATATCTATACAGTTCCAGCTGATCCTGAGTAGTTGTGTACACATCCATATCTCAAAATGCATAGTAAAAAAAGTCATGTCTTCAGCCCAGTAGTGTATATTTGAATTTTGCTGAAAACTACTGTGAGCTAACTTGATGTAAACATTATTTTACTTACCATATGATTTAGTGTAGTATGCAACCAATTTTATCAGTGTGCTACCAATATTCCAGGAGTTACTTTCAGTAGCTCACCTTTTGTACGCAATGGAACATTAGCGTTTACAGAACGAAATAACGATATTGGCTGTTCCACTCTAAATGTTGTGAGGTAGGTTCCTGAATTCAGCTTGCATTTGAGTATTCCATGGCTCTGAGCAGTATTCATGCAATATCTATACAGTTCCAGCTCACCCTGAGTAGTGATGCACACATCCTTAACTCAAAATGCATAGAATAGAAGGTAATGCATTCAGCTCAATCGAGTGTAGATTGAAATTTTGCTGAAAACTACTATGTGCTAACTTGATGTAAACCTTATTATTTTACTTACCAGACGATTAGAGTAGCATGCAACCAATTTTATGATGTGCTACCAATGATCGAGAGGTGACTTTCAGTTTCATTACCTTTTGTACACAATGGAACATTTGCCTTTACAGAACTAAACAAAGATATTGGCTGTTCCACTCCAAATATTATGAGGGAGGTTCCTGAATTCAGCTTGCATTTGAGTATTCCATGTCTCTGAAAGTCTGCATGCAATATCTCTACAGTTCCAGCTCACCATTACTTATCTGCATATCCTTAACTAAAAATACATAGAATAGAAAGTAATGCATTCAGCTGAAATTTGATGAAAACTACTATCTAACTTGATGTATACATTATTTTACTCACCATATAATTTAGAGTAGTATGCAACTAATTTTATGTGTGCTACCAATGTTGGACAAGTTACTTCCAGTAACATCACCTTTTGTACACAATGGAACATTAGCGTTTACAGAAATAAACAGATATACTGGCTGTTCCACTCTAAATGTTGTGGGGTAGGTTCCTGAATTCTGCTTGCATTTGAGTATTCCACGGCTCTGAGTAGAAGAAATGCAATATCTATATAGTTCCAGCTGATCCTGAGTAGTTATGTACACATCCTTAACCAAAATACAAAGTAATGCATTCAGCTCAAACGAGTATAGATTGGAATTTTGCTGAAAACTACTATGTGCTAACTTGATGTAAACCTTATTATTTTACTTACCAGAGGAGTAGAGTAGCATATAACCAATTTTATGATGTGCTACCAATGATCGAGAGGTGACTTTCAGTTTCATTAACTTTTGTACACAATGGAATATTTGCCTTTACAGAACTAAACAAAGATATTGGCTGTTCCACTCCAAATGTTGTGAGGTAGGTTCCTGAATTCAGCTTGCATTTGAGTATTCTATTGCTCTGTAGTATACATGCAATATCTACACAGTTCCAGCTGATCCTGAGTAGTTATGTACACATCATTAACCAAAATGCATAGAATAGAAAGTAATGCATTCAGCTCAGTAGAGTGAACAGTTGAATTTTGTACACAATGGAACATTAGCGTTTACAGTAACAAAGATATTGGCTGTTCCACTCTAAATATTATGAGGGAGGTTCCTGAATTCAGCTTGCCTTTCACTATTCCATTGCTCTGGGTAGAAGACATGCAATATCTATACAATTCCAGCTGATCCTGAGTAGTTATGTACACATCCTTAACCAAAATGCATAGAATACAAAGTAATGCATTCATCTCAATAGTGTGTACAGTTGAATTTTGCTGAAAACTACTGTGAGCTAACTTGATGTAAACATTATTTTACTTACCATATGATTTAGAACAGTATGCAACCAATTTTATCAGTGTGCTACCAATGACCGAGAGCTGACTTTCAGTTTCATTACCGTTTGTACACAATGGAACATTTGCGTTTACAGAACTAAACAAAGATATTGGTTGTGCCACTCTAAATATTATGAGGGAGGTTCCTGAATTCAGCTTGCTTTTCACTATTCCATTGCTCTGGGTAGAAGACATGCAATATCTATACAATTCCAGCTGATCCTGAGCAGTTATGTACAAATCCATATCTCAAAATGCATAGAATAGAAAATAATGCATTTAGCTCAATAGAGTGTAGAGTTGAATTTTGCTGAATACTACTATATGTAAACCATGTTATTTTACTTGCCATATGATTTACAGTAGTATGCAACCAATTTTATCAGTGTGCTACAAATTTTCCAGGAGTTGCTTTCAGTAACTCACCTTTTGTACGCAATGGAACATTAGCGCTTACAGAACGAAATAACGATATTGGCTGTTCCACTCTAAATGTTCTGAGGTAGGTTCCTGATTTCAGCTTGATTTTGAGTATTCCATGGCTCTGAGCAGTATTCATGCAATATCTATACAGTTCCAGCTCACCCTGAGTAGTGATGCACACATCCTTAACTCAAAATGCATAGAATAGAAGGTAATGCATTCAGCTCAATCGAGTGTAGATTGAAATTTTGCTGAAAACTACTATGTGCTAACTTGATGTAAACCTTATTATTTTACTTACCAGACGATTAGAGTAGCATGCAACCAATTTTATGATGTGCTACCAATGATCGAGAGGTGACTTTCAGTTTCATTACCTTTTGTACACAATGGAACATTTGCCTTTACAGAACTAAACAAAGATATTGGCTGTTCCACTCCAAATATTATGAGGGAGGTTCCTGAATTCAGCTTGCATTTGAGTATTCCATGTCTCTGAAAGTCTGCATGCAATATCTATACAGTTCCAGCTCACCCTTACTTATGTGCATATCCTTAACTAAAAATACATAGAATAGAAAGTAATGCATTCAGCTGAAATTTGATGAAAACTACTATCTAACTTGATGTATACATTATTTTACTCACCATATAATTTAGAGTAGTATGCAACTAATTTTATGTGTGCTACCAATGTTGGACTAGTTACTTCCAGTAACATCACCTTTTGTACACAATGGAACATTAGCGTTTACAGAACTAAACAAAGATATTGGCTGTTCCACTATAAATGTTGTGAGGTAGGTTCCTGAATTCAGCTTGCATTTGAGTATTCTATTGCTCTGTAGTATACATGCAATATCTACACAGTTCCAGCTGATCCTGAGTAGTTATGTACAAATCCATATCTCAAAATGCATAGAATAGAAAATAATGCATTTAGCTCAATAGAGTGTAGAGTTGAATTTTGCTGAAAACTACTATATGTAAACCATGTTATTTTACTTGCCATATGAGTTAGTGTAGAATGCAACCAATTTTATCAGTGTGCTACAAATTTTCCAGGAGTTGCTTTCAGTAACTCACCTTTTGTACGCAATGGAACATTAGCGTTTACAGAACTAAACAAAGATATTGGCTGTTCCACTCTAAACGTTGTGAGGTAGGTACCTGAATTCAGCTTGCATTTGAGTATTCCATGTCTCTGACAGTGTGCATGCAATATCTATACAGTTCCAGCTCACCCTTACTTATGAGCATAACCTTAACTAAAAATACATAGAATAGAAAGTAATGCATTCAGCTGAAATTTGATGAAAACTACTAACTTGATGTATACATTATTTTACTCACCATATAATTTAGAGTAGTATGCAACTAATTTTATGTGTGCTACCAATGTTGGACAAGTTACTTCCAGTAACATCACCTTTTGTACGCAATGGAACATTAGCGTTTACAGAACGAAATAACCTTATTGGCTGTTCCACTCTAAACGTTGTGAGGTAGGTTCCTGAATTCAGCTTGCATTTGAGTATTCCACGGCTCTGAGTAGAAGAAATGCAATATCTATACAGTTCCAGCTGATCCTGAGTAGTTATGTACACATCCTTAACCAAAATACAAAGTAATGCATTCAGCTCTAACGAGTATAGATTGGAATTTTGCTGAAAACTACTATGTGCTAACTTGATGTAAACCTTATTATTTTACTTACCAGAGGATTAGAGTAGCATATAACCAATTTTATGATGTGCTACCAATGATCGAGAGGTGACTTTCAGTTTCATTAACTTTTGTACACAATGGAATATTTGCCTTTACAGAACTAAACAAAGATATTGGCTGTTCCACTCCAAATGTTGTGAGGTAGGTTCCTGAATTCAGCTTGCATTTGAGTATTCTATTGCTCTGTAGTATACATGCAATATCTACACAGTTCCAGCTGATCCTGAGTAGTTATGTACACATCATTAACCAAAATGCATAGAATAGAAAGTAATGCATTCAGCTCAGTAGAGTGAACAGTTGAATTTTGTACACAATGGAACATTAGCGTTTACAGTAACAAAGATATTGGCTGTTCCACTCTAAATATTATGAGGGAGGTTCCTGAATTCAGCTTGCCTTTCACTATTCCATTGCTCTGGGTAGAAGACATGCAATATCTATACAATTCCAGCTGATCCTGAGTAGTTATGTACACATCCTTAACCAAAATGCATAGAATACAAAGTAATGCATTCATCTCAATAGTGTGTACAGTTGAATTTTGCTGAAAAATACTGTGAGCTAACTTGATGTAAACATTATTTTACTTACCATATGATTTAGAACAGTATGCAACCAATTTTATCAGTGTGCTACCAATGACCGAGAGCTGACTTTCAGTTTCATTACCGTTTGTACACAATGGAACATTTGCGTTTACAGAACTAAACAAAGATATTGGTTGTGCCACTCTAAATATTATGAGGGAGGTTCCTGAATTCAGCTTGCTTTTCACTATTCCATTGCTCTGGGTAGAAGACATGCAATATCTATACAATTCCAGCTGATCCTGAGCAGTTATGTACAAATCCATATCTCAAAATGCATAGAATAGAAAATAATGCATTTAGCTCAATAGAGTGTAGAGTTGAATTTTGCTGAAAACTACTATATGTAAACCATGTTATTTTACTTGCCATATGATTTACAGTAGTATGCAACCAATTTTATCAGTGTGCTACAAATTTTCCAGGAGTTGCTTTCAGTAACTCACCTTTTGTACGCAATGGAACATTAGCGGTTACAGAACTAAACAAAGATATTGGCTGTTCCACTCTAAATATTATGAGGGAGGTTCCTGAATTCAGCTTGCATTTGAGTATTCCATTTCTCTGAAAGTGTGCATGCAATATCTATACAGTTCCAGCTCACCCTTACTTATGTGCATATCCTTAACTAAAAATACATAGAATAGAAAGTAATGCATTCAGCTCAAATTTGAAGAAAACTACTATCTAACTTGATGTATACATTATTTTACACCATATAATTTAGAGTAGTATGCAACTAATTTTATGTGTGCTACCAATGTTGGACAAGTTACTTCCAGTAACATCACCTTTTGTACACAATGTAACATTAGCGTTTACAGAAATAAACAAATATACTGGCTGTTCCACTCTAAATGTTGTGAGGTAGATTCCTGAATTCAGCTTGCCTTTGACAATTCCATTGCACTGAGTAGAAAACATGCAATATCTATACAGTTCCAGCTGATCCTGAGTAGTTGTGTACACATCCATATCTCAAAATGCATAGTAAAAAAAGTCATGTCTTCAGCCCAGTAGTGTATATTTGAATTTTGCTGAAAACTACTGTGAGCTAACTTGATGTAAACATTATTTTACTTACCATATGATTTAGTGTAGTATGCAACCAATTTTATCAGTGTGCTACCAATATTCCAGGAGTTACTTTCAGTAGCTCACCTTTTGTACGCAATGGAACATTAGCGTTTACAGAACGAAATAACGATATTGGCTGTTCCACTCTAAATGTTGTGAGGTAGGTTCCTGAATTCAGCTTGCATTTGAGTATTCCATGGCTCTGAGCAGTATTCATGCAATATCAATACAGTTCCAGCTCACCCTGAGTAGTGATGCACACATCCTTAACTCAAAATGCATAGAATAGAAGGTAATGCATTCAGCTCAATCGAGTGTAGATTGAAATTTTGCTGAAAACTACTATGTGCTAACTTGATGTAAACCTTATTATTTTACTTACCAGACGATTAGAGTAGCATGCAACCAATTTTATGATGTGCTACCAATGATCGAGAGGTGACTTTCAGTTTCATTACCTTTTGTACACAATGGAACATTTGCCTTTACAGAACTAAACAAAGATATTGGCTGTTCCACTCCAAATATTATGAGGGAGGTTCCTGAATTCAGCTTGCATTTGAGTATTCCATGTCTCTGAAAGTCTGCATGCAATATCTATACAGTTCCAGCTCACCCTTACTTATGTGCATATCCTTAACTAAAAATACATAGAATAGAAAGTAATGCATTCAGCTCAAATTTGATGAAAAGTACTATCTAACTTGATGTATACATTATTTTACTCACCATATAATTTAGAGTAGTATGCAACTAATTTTATGTGTGCGACCAATGTTGGACTAGTGACTTCCAGTAACATCACCTTTTGTACACAATGTAACATTAGCGTTTACAGAAATAAACAAATATACTGGCTGTTCCACTCTAAATGTTGTGAGGTAGATTCCTGAATTCAGCTTGCCTTTGACAATTCCATTGCACTGAGTAGAAAACATGCAATATCTATACAGTTCCAGCTGATCCTGAGTAGTTGTGTACACATCCATATCTCAAAATGCATAGTAAAAAAAGTCATGTCTTCAGCCCAGTAGTGTATATTTAAATTTTGCTGAAAACTACTGTGAGCTAACTTGATGTAAACATTATTTTACTTACCATATGATTTAGTGTAGTATGCAACCAATTTTATCAGTGTGCTACCAATATTCCAGGAGTTACTTTCAGTAGCTCACCTTTTGTACGCAATGGAACATTAGCGTTTACAGAACGAAATAACGATATTGGCTGTTCCACTCTAAATGTTGTGAGGTAGGTTCCTGAATTCAGCTTGCATTTGAGTATTCCATGGCTCTGAGCAGTATTCATGCAATATCTATACAGTTCCAGCTCACCCTGAGTAGTGATGCACACATCCTTAACTCAAAATGCATAGAATAGAAGGTAATGCATTCAGCTCAATCGAGTGTAGATTGAAATTTTGCTGAAAACTACTATGTGCTAACTTGATGTAAACCTTATTATTTTACTTACCAGACGATTAGAGTAGCATGCAACCAATTTTATGATGTGCTACCAATGATCGAGAGGTGACTTTCAGTTTCATTACCTTTTGTACACAATGGAACATTAGCGTTTACAGAACGAAATAACGATATTGGCTGTTCCACTCTAAATGTTGTGAGGTAGGTTCCTGAATTCAGCTTGCATTTGAGTATTCCATGGCTCTGAGCAGTATTCATGCAATATCTATACAGTTCCAGCCAAACAAAGATATTGGCTGTTCCACTCCAAATATTATGAGGGAGGTTCCTGAATTCAGCTTGCATTTGAGTATTCTATTGCTCTGTAGTATACATGCAATATCTACACAGTTCCAGCTGATCCTGAGTAGTTATGTACAAATCCATATCTCAAAATGCATAGAATAGAAAATAATGCATTTAGCTCAATAGAGTGTAGAGTTGAATTTTGCTGAAAACTACTATATGTAAACCATGTTATTTTACTTGCCAAATGATTTAGTGTAGAATGCAACCAATTTTATCAGTGTGCTACAAATTTTCCAGGAGTTGCTTTCAGTAACTCACCTTTTGTACGCAATGGAACATTAGCGTTTACAGAACTAAACAAAGATATTGGCTGTTCCACTCTAAACGTTGTGAGGTAGGTACCTGAATTCAGCTTGCATTTGAGTATTCCATGTCTCTGACAGTGTGCATGCAATATCTATACAGTTCCAGCTCACCCTTACTTATGAGCATAACCTTAACTAAAAATACATAGAATAGAAAGTAATGCATTCAGCTGAAATTTGATGAAAACTACTAACTTGATGTATACATTATTTTACTCACCATATAATTTAGAGTAGTATGCAACTAATTTTATGTGTGCGACCAATGTTGGACTGGTTACTTCCAGTAACATCACCTTTTGTACACAATGGAACATTAGCGTTTACAGAAATAAACAGATATACTGGCTGTTCCACTCTAAATGTTGTGGGGTAGGTTCCTGAATTCTGCTTGCATTTGAGTATTCCACGGCTCTGAGTAGAAGAAATGCAATATCTATACAGTTCCAGCTGATCCTGAGTAGTTATGTACACATCCTTAACCAAAATACAAAGTAATGCATTCAGCTCAATCGAGTATAGATTGGAATTTTGCTGAAAACTACTATGTGCTAACTTGATGTAAACCTTATTATTTTACTTACCAGAGGATTAGAGTAGCATATAACCAATTTTATGATGTGCTACCAATGATCGAGAGGTGACTTTCAGTTTCATTACCTTTTGTACACAATGGAATATTTGCCTTTACAGAACTAAACAAAGATATTGGCTGTTCCACTCTAAACGTTGTGAGGTAGGTACCTGAATTCAGCTTGCATTTGAGTATTCCATGTCTCTGACAGTGTGCATGCAATATCTATACAGTTCCAGCTCACCCTTACTTATGAGCATAACCTTAACTAAAAATACATAGAATAGAAAGTAATGCATTCAGCTGAAATTTGATGAAAACTACTAACTTGATGTATACATTATTTTACTCACCATATAATTTAGAGTAGTATGCAACTAATTTTATGTGTGCTAACAATGTTGGACAAGTTACTTCCAGTAACATCACCTTTTGTACGCAATGGAACATTAGCGTTTACAGAACGAAATAACCTTATTGGCTGTTCCACTCTAAACGTTGTGAGGTAGGTTCCTGAATTCAGCTTGCATTTGAGTATTCCACGGCTCTGAGTAGAAGAAATGCAATATCTATACAGTTCCAGCTGATCCTGAGTAGTTATGTACACATCCTTAACCAAAATACAAAGTAATGCATTCAGCTCTAACGAGTATAGATTGGAATTTTGCTGAAAACTACTATGTGCTAACTTGATGTAAACCTTATTATTTTACTTACCAGAGGATTAGAGTAGCATATAACCAATTTTATGATGTGCTACCAATGATCGAGAGGTGACTTTCAGTTTCATTAACTTTTGTACACAATGGAATATTTGCCTTTACAGAACTAAACAAAGATATTGGCTGTTCCACTCCAAATGTTGTGAGGTAGGTTCCTGAATTCAGCTTGCATTTGAGTATTCTATTGCTCTGTAGTATACATGCAATATCTACACAGTTCCAGCTGATCCTGAGTAGTTATGTACACATCATTAACCAAAATGCATAGAATAGAAAGTAATGCATTCAGCTCAGTAGAGTGAACAGTTGAATTTTGTACACAATGGAACATTAGCGTTTACAGTAACAAAGATATTGGCTGTTCCACTCTAAATATTATGAGGGAGGTTCCTGAATTCAGCTTGCTTTTCACTATTCCATTGCTCTGGGTAGAAGACATGCAATATCTATACAATTCCAGCTGATCCTGAGCAGTTATGTACAAATCCATATCTCAAAATGCATAGAATAGAAAATAATGCATTTAGCTCAATAGAGTGTAGAGTTGAATTTTGCTGAAAACTACTATATGTAAACCATGTTATTTTACTTGCCATATGATTTACAGTAGTATGCAACCAATTTTATCAGTGTGCTACAAATTTTCCAGGAGTTGCTTTCAGTAACTCACCTTTTGTACGCAATGGAACATTAGCGCTTACAGAACTAAACAAAGATATTGGCTGTTCCACTCTAAATATTATGAGGGAGGTTCCTGAATTCAGCTTGCATTTGAGTATTCCATTTCTCTGAAAGTGTGCATGCAATATCTATACAGTTCCAGCTCACCCTTACTTATGTGCATATCCTTAACTAAAAATACATAGAATAGAAAGTAATGCATTCAGCTGAAATTTGATGAAAACTACTATCTAACTTGATGTATACATTATTTTACACCATATAATTTAGAGTAGTATGCAACTAATTTTATGTGTGCTACCAATGTTGGACAAGTTACTTCCAGTAACATCACCTTTTGTACACAATGTAACATTAGCGTTTACAGAAATAAACAAATATACTGGCTGTTCCACTCTAAATGTTGTGAGGTAGATTCCTGAATTCAGCTTGCCTTTGACAATTCCATTGCACTGAGTAGAAAACATGCAATATCTATACAGTTCCAGCTGATCCTGAGTAGTTGTGTACACATCCATATCTCAAAATGCATAGTAAAAAAAGTCATGTCTTCAGCCCAGTAGTGTATATTTAAATTTTGCTGAAAACTACTGTGAGCTAACTTGATGTAAACATTATTTTACTTACCATATGATTTAGTGTAGTATGCAACCAATTTTATCAGTGTGCTACCAATATTCCAGGAGTTACTTTCAGTAGCTCACCTTTTGTACGCAATGGAACATTAGCGTTTACAGAACGAAATAACGATATTGGCTGTTCCACTCTAAATGTTCTGAGGTAGGTTCCTGATTTCAGCTTGATTTTGAGTATTCCATGGCTCTGAGCAGTATTCATGCAATATCTATACAGTTCCAGCTCACCCTGAGTAGTGATGCACACATCCTTAACTCAAAATGCATAGAATAGAAGGTAATGCATTCAGCTCAATCGAGTGTAGATTGAAATTTTGCTGAAAACTACTATGTGCTAACTTGATGTAAACCTTATTATTTTACTTACCAGACGATTAGAGTAGCATGCAACCAATTTTATGATGTGCTACCAATGATCGAGAGGTGACTTTCAGTTTCATTACCTTTTGTACACAATGGAACATTTGCCTTTACAGAACTAAACAAAGATATTGGCTGTTCCACTCCAAATATTATGAGGGAGGTTCCTGAATTCAGCTTGCATTTGAGTATTCCATGTCTCTGAAAGTCTGCATGCAATATCTATACAGTTCCAGCTCACCCTTACTTATGTGCATATCCTTAACTAAAAATACATAGAATAGAAAGTAATGCATTCAGCTGAAATTTGATGAAAACTACTATCTAACTTGATGTATACATTATTTTACTCACCATATAATTTAGAGTAGTATGCAACTAATTTTATGTGTGCTACCAATGTTGGACTAGTTACTTCCAGTAACATCACCTTTTGTACACAATGGAACATTAGCGTTTACAGAACTAAACAAAGATATTGGCTGTTCCACTATAAATGTTGTGAGGTAGGTTCCTGAATTCAGCTTGCATTTGAGTATTCTATTGCTCTGTAGTATACATGCAATATCTACACAGTTCCAGCTGATCCTGAGTAGTTATGTACAAATCCATATCTCAAAATGCATAGAATAGAAAATAATGCATTTAGCTCAATAGAGTGTAGAGTTGTATTTTGCTGAAAACTACTATATGTAAACCATGTTATTTTACTTGCCATATGAGTTAGTGTAGAATGCAACCAATTTTATCAGTGTGCTACAAATTTTCCAGGAGTTGCTTTCAGTAACTCACCTTTTGTACGCAATGGAACATTAGCGTTTACAGAACTAAACAAAGATATTGGCTGTTCCACTCTAAACGTTGTGAGGTAGGTACCTGAATTCAGCTTGCATTTGAGTATTCCATGTCTCTGACAGTGTGCATGCAATATCTATACAGTTCCAGCTCACCCTTACTTATGAGCATAACCTTAACTAAAAATACATAGAATAGAAAGTAATGCATTCAGCTGAAATTTGATGAAAACTACTAACTTGATGTATACATTATTTTACTCACCATATAATTTAGAGTAGTATGCAACTAATTTTATGTGTGCTACCAATGTTGGACAAGTTACTTCCAGTAACATCACCTTTTGTACGCAATGGAACATTAGCGTTTACAGAACGAAATAACCTTATTGGCTGTTCCACTCTAAACGTTGTGAGGTAGGTTCCTGAATTCAGCTTGCATTTGAGTATTCCACGGCTCTGAGTAGAAGAAATGCAATATCTATACAGTTCCAGCTGATCCTGAGTAGTTATGTACACATCCTTAACCAAAATACAAAGTAATGCATTCAGCTCTAACGAGTATAGATTGGAATTTTGCTGAAAACTACTATGTGCTAACTTGATGTAAACCTTATTATTTTACTTACCAGAGGATTAGAGTAGCATATAACCAATTTTATGATGTGCTACCAATGATCGAGAGGTGACTTTCAGTTTCATTAACTTTTGTACACAATGGAATATTTGCCTTTACAGAACTAAACAAAGATATTGGCTGTTCCACTCCAAATGTTGTGAGGTAGGTTCCTGAATTCAGCTTGCATTTGAGTATTCTATTGCTCTGTAGTATACATGCAATATCTACACAGTTCCAGCTGATCCTGAGTAGTTATGTACACATCATTAACCAAAATGCATAGAATAGAAAGTAATGCATTCAGCTCAGTAGAGTGAACAGTTGAATTTTGTACACAATGGAACATTAGCGTTTACAGTAACAAAGATATTGGCTGTTCCACTCTAAATATTATGAGGGAGGTTCCTGAATTCAGCTTGCCTTTCACTATTCCATTGCTCTGGGTAGAAGACATGCAATATCTATACAATTCCAGCTGATCCTGAGTAGTTATGTACACATCCTTAACCAAAATGCATAGAATACAAAGTAATGCATTCATCTCAATAGTGTGTACAGTTGAATTTTGCTGAAAACTACTGTGAGCTAACTTGATGTAAACATTATTTTACTTACCATATGATTTAGAACAGTATGCAACCAATTTTATCAGTGTGCTACCAATGACCGAGAGCTGACTTTCAGTTTCATTACCGTTTGTACACAATGGAACATTTGCGTTTACAGAACTAAACAAAGATATTGGTTGTGCCACTCTAAATATTATGAGGGAGGTTCCTGAATTCAGCTTGCTTTTCACTATTCCATTGCTCTGGGTAGAAGACATGCAATATCTATACAATTCCAGCTGATCCTGAGCAGTTATGTACAAATCCATATCTCAAAATGCATAGAATAGAAAATAATGCATTTAGCTCAATAGAGTGTAGAGTTGAATTTTGCTGAAAACTACTATATGTAAACCATGTTATTTTACTTGCCATATGATTTACAGTAGTATGCAACCAATTTTATCAGTGTGCTACAAATTTTCCAGGAGTTGCTTTCAGTAACTCACCTTTTGTACGCAATGGAACATTAGCGGTTACAGAACTAAACAAAGATATTGGCTGTTCCACTCCAAATATTATGAGGGAGGTTCCTGAATTCAGCTTGCATTTGAGTATTCCATGTCTCTGAAAGTCTGCATGCAATATCTATACAGTTCCAGCTCACCCTTACTTATGTGCATATCCTTAACTAAAAATACATAGAATAGAAAGTAATGCATTCAGCTCAAATTTGATGAAAAGTACTATCTAACTTGATGTATACATTATTTTACACCATATAATTTAGAGTAGTATGCAACTAATTTTATGTGTGCTACCAATGTTGGACAAGTTACTTCCAGTAACATCACCTTTTGTACACAATGTAACATTAGCGTTTACAGAACGAAATAACGATACTGGCTGTTCCACTCTAAATGTTGTGAGGTAGGTTCCTGAATTCAGCTTGCCTTTGACAATTCCATTGCACTGAGTAGAAAACATGCAATATCTATACAGTTCCAGCTGATCCTGAGTAGTTGTGTACACATCCATATCTCAAAATGCATAGTAAAAAAAGTCGTCTTCAGCCCAGTAGTGTATATTTGAATTTTGCTGAAAACTACTGTGAGCTAACTTGATGTAAACATTATTTTACTTACCATATGATTTAGTGTAGTATGCAACCAATTTTATCAGTGTGCTACCAATATTCCAGGAGTTACTTTCAGTAGCTCACCTTTTGTACGCAATGGAACATTAGCGTTTACAGAACGAAATAACGATATTGGCTGTTCCACTCTAAATGTTGTGAGGTAGGTTCCTGAATTCAGCTTGCATTTGAGTATTCCATGGCTCTGAGCAGTATTCATGCAATATCTATACAGTTCCAGCTCACCCTGAGTAGTGATGCACACATCCTTAACTCAAAATGCATAGAATAGAAGGTAATGCATTCAGCTCAATCGAGTGTAGATTGAAATTTTGCTGAAAACTACTATGTGCTAACTTGATGTAAACCTTATTATTTTACTTACCAGACGATTAGAGTAGCATGCAACCAATTTTATGATGTGCTACCAATGATCGAGAGGTGACTTTCAGTTTCATTACCTTTTGTACACAATGGAACATTAGCGTTTACAGAACGAAATAACGATATTGGCTGTTCCACTCTAAATGTTGTGAGGTAGGTTCCTGAATTCAGCTTGCATTTGAGTATTCCATGGCTCTGAGCAGTATTCATGCAATATCTATACAGTTCCAGCCAAACAAAGATATTGGCTGTTCCACTCCAAATATTATGAGGGAGGTTCCTGAATTGAGCTTGCATTTGAGTATTCCATGTCTCTGAAAGTGTGCATGCAATATCTATACAGTTCCAGCTCACCCTTACTTATGTGCATATCCTTAACTAAAAATACATAGAATAGAAAGTAATGCATTCAGCTGAAATTTGATGAAAACTACTATCTAACTTGATGTATACATTATTTTACTCACCATATAATTTAGAGTAGTATGCAACTAATTTTATGTGTGCTACCAATGTTGGACAAGTTACTTCCAGTAACATCACCTTTTGTACACAATGGAACATTTGCGTTTACAGAACTAAACAAAGATATTGGCTTTTCCACTCTAAATGTTGTGAGGTAGGTTCCTGAATTCAGCTTGCATTTGAGTATTCTATTGCTCTGTAGTATACATGCAATATCTACACAGTTCCAGCTGATCCTGAGTAGTTATGTACAAATCCATATCTCAAAATGCATAGAATAGAAAATAATGCATTTAGCTCAATAGAGTGTAGAGTTGAATTTTGCTGAAAACTACTATATGTAAACCATGTTATTTTACTTGCCATATCATTTAGTGTAGAATGCAACCAATTTTATCAGTGTGCTACAAATTTTCCAGGAGTTGCTTTCAGTAACTCACCTTTTGTACGCAATGGAACATTAGCGTTTACAGAACTAAACAAAGATATTGGCTGTTCCACTCTAAACGTTGTGAGGTAGGTACCTGAATTCAGCTTGCATTTGAGTATTCCATGTCTCTGACAGTGTGCATGCAATATCTTTAAAGTTCCAGCTCACCCTTACTTATGAGCATAACCTTAACTAAAAATACATAGAATAGAAAGTAATGCATTCAGCTGAAATTTGATGAAAACTACTAACTTGATGTATACATTATTTTACTCACCATATAATTTAGAGTAGTATGCAACTAATTTTATGTGTGCGACCAATGTTGGACTGGTTACTTCCAGTAACATCACCTTTTGTACACAATGGAACATTAGCGTTTACAGAAATAAACAGATATACTGGCTGTTCCACTCTAAATGTTGTGGGGTAGGTTCCTGAATTCTGCTTGCATTTGAGTATTCCACGGCTCTGAGTAGAAGAAATGCAATATCTATACAGTTCCAGCTGATCCTGAGTAGTTATGTACACATCCTTAACCAAAATACAAAGTAATGCATTCAGCTCAAACGAGTATAGATTGGAATTTTGCTGAAAACTACTATGTGCTAACTTGATGTAAACCTTATTATTTTACTTACCAGAGGATTAGAGTAGCATATAACCAATTTTATGATGTGCTACCAATGATCGAGAGGTGACTTTCAGTTTCATTACCTTTTGTACACAATGGAATATTTGCCTTTACAGAACTAAACAAAGATATTGGCTGTTCCACTCTAAACGTTGTGAGGTAGGTACCTGAATTCAGCTTGCATTTGAGTATTCCATGTCTCTGACAGTGTGCATGCAATATCTATACAGTTCCAGCTCACCCTTACTTATGAGCATAACCTTAACTAAAAATACATAGAATAGAAAGTAATGCATTCAGCTGAAATTTGATGAAAACTACTAACTTGATGTATACATTATTTTACTCACCATATAATTTAGAGTAGTATGCAACTAATTTTATGTGTGCTACCAATGTTGGACAAGTTACTTCCAGTAACATCACCTTTTGTACGCAATGGAACATTAGCGTTTACAGAACGAAATAACCTTATTGGCTGTTCCACTCTAAACGTTGTGAGGTAGGTTCCTGAATTCAGCTTGCATTTGAGTATTCCACGGCTCTGAGTAGAAGAAATGCAATATCTATACAGTTCCAGCTGATCCTGAGTAGTTATGTACACATCCTTAACCAAAATACAAAGTAATGCATTCAGCTCTAACGAGTATAGATTGGAATTTTGCTGAAAACTACTATGTGCTAACTTGATGTAAACCTTATTATTTTACTTACCAGAGGATTAGAGTAGCATATAACCAATTTTATGATGTGCTACCAATGATCGAGAGGTGACTTTCAGTTTCATTAACTTTTGTACACAATGGAATATTTGCCTTTACAGAACTAAACAAAGATATTGGCTGTTCCACTCCAAATGTTGTGAGGTAGGTTCCTGAATTCAGCTTGCATTTGAGTATTCTATTGCTCTGTAGTATACATGCAATATCTACACAGTTCCAGCTGATCCTGAGTAGTTATGTACACATCATTAACCAAAATGCATAGAATAGAAAGTAATGCATTCAGCTCAGTAGAGTGAACAGTTGAATTTTGTACACAATGGAACATTAGCGTTTACAGTAACAAAGATATTGGCTGTTCCACTCTAAATCTTATGAGGGAGGTTCCTGAATTCAGCTTGCCTTTCACTATTCCATTGCTCTGGGTAGAAGACATGCAATATCTATACAATTCCAGCTGATCCTGAGTAGTTATGTACACATCCTTAACCAAAATGCATAGAATACAAAGTAATGCATTCATCTCAATAGTGTGTACAGTTGAATTTTGCTGAAAACTACTGTGAGCTAACTTGATGTAAACATTATTTTACTTACCATATGATTTAGAACAGTATGCAACCAATTTTATCAGTGTGCTACCAATGACCGAGAGCTGACTTTCAGTTTCATTACCGTTTGTACACAATGGGACATTTGCGTTTACAGAACTAAACAAAGATATTGGTTGTGCCACTCTAAATATTATGAGGGAGGTTCCTGAATTCAGCTTGCTTTTCACTATTCCATTGCTCTGGGTAGAAGACATGCAATATCTATACAATTCCAGCTGATCCTGAGCAGTTATGTACAAATCCATATCTCAAAATGCATAGAATAGAAAATAATGCATTTAGCTCAATAGAGTGTAGAGTTGAATTTTGCTGAAAACTACTATATGTAAACCATGTTATTTTACTTGCCATATGATTTACAGTAGTATGCAACCAATTTTATCAGTGTGCTACAAATTTTCCAGGAGTTGCTTTCAGTAACTCACCTTTTGTACGCAATGGAACATTAGCGGTTACAGAACTAAACAAAGATATTGGCTGTTCCACTCTAAATATTATGAGGGAGGTTCCT
Organism: Hemitrygon akajei; assembly: GCF_048418815.1. Taxonomy (NCBI): domain Eukaryota; kingdom Metazoa; phylum Chordata; class Chondrichthyes; order Myliobatiformes; family Dasyatidae; genus Hemitrygon; species Hemitrygon akajei. The sequence continues at coordinate 5,908,390 of NC_133148.1, read as the reverse complement.
GAATTCAGCTTGCATTTGAGTATTCCATTTCTCTGAAAGTGTGCATGCAATATCTATACAGTTCCAGCTCACCCTTACTTATGTGCATATCCTTAACTAAAAATACATAGAATAGAAAGTAATGCATTCAGCTCAAATTTGAAGAAAACTACTATATAACTTGATGTATACATTATTTTACACCATATAATTTAGAGTAGTATGCAACTAATTTTATGTGTGCTACCAATGTTGGACAAGTTACTTCCAGTAACATCACCTTTTGTACACAATGTAACATTAGCGTTTACAGAAATAAACAAATATACTGGCTGTTCCACTCTAAATGTTGTGAGGTAGATTCCTGAATTCAGCTTGCCTTTGACAATTCCATTGCACTGAGTAGAAAACATGCAATATCTATACAGTTCCAGCTGATCCTGAGTAGTTGTGTACACATCCATATCTCAAAATGCATAGTAAAAAAAGTCATGTCTTCAGCCCAGTAGTGTATATTTGAATTTTGCTGAAAACTACTGTGAGCTAACTTGATGTAAACATTATTTTACTTACCATATGATTTAGTGTAGTATGCAACCAATTTTATCAGTGTGCTACCAATATTCCAGGAGTTACTTTCAGTAGCTCACCTTTTGTACGCAATGGAACATTAGCGTTTACAGAACGAAATAACGATATTGGCTGTTCCACTCTAAATGTTGTGAGGTAGGTTCCTGAATTCAGCTTGCATTTGAGTATTCCATGGCTCTGAGCAGTATTCATGCAATATCTATACAGTTCCAGCTCACCCTGAGTAGTGATGCACACATCCTTAACTCAAAATGCATAGAATAGAAGGTAATGCATTCAGCTCAATCGAGTGTAGATTGAAATTTTGCTGAAAACTACTATGTGCTAACTTGATGTAAACCTTATTATTTTACTTACCAGACGATTAGAGTAGCATGCAACCAATTTTATGATGTGCTACCAATGATCGAGAGGTGACTTTCAGTTTCATTACCTTTTGTACACAATGGAACATTAGCGTTTACAGAACGAAATAACGATATTGGCTGTTCCACTCTAAATGTTGTGAGGTAGGTTCCTGAATTCAGCTTGCATTTGAGTATTCCATGGCTCTGAGCAGTATTCATGCAATATCTATACAGTTCCAGCCAAACAAAGATATTGGCTGTTCCACTCCAATTATTATGAGGGAGGTTCCTGAATTCAGCTTGCATTTGAGTATTCCATGTCTCTGAAAGTGTGCATGCAATATCTATACAGTTCCAGCTCACCCTTACTTATGTGCATATCCTTAACTAAAAATACATAGAATAGAAAGTAATGCATTCAGCTGAAATTTGATGAAAACTACTATCTAACTTGATGTATACATTATTTTACTCACCATATAATTTAGAGTAGTATGCAACTAATTTTATGTGTGCTACCAATGTTGGACTAGTTACTTCCAGTAACATCACCTTTTGTACACAATGGAACATTTGCGTTTACAGAACTAAACAAAGATATTGGCTTTTCCACTCTAAATGTTGTGAGGTAGGTTCCTGAGTTCAGCTTGCATTTGAGTATTCTATTGCTCTGTAGTATACATGCAATATCTACACAGTTCCAGCTGATCCTGAGTAGTTATGTACAAATCCATATCTCAAAATGCATAGAATAGAAAATAATGCATTTAGCTCAATAGAGTGTAGAGTTGAATTTTGCTGAAAACTACTATATGTAAACCATGTTATTTTACTTGCCATATGATTTAGTGTAGAATGCAACCAATTTTATCAGTGTGCTACAAATTTTCCAGGAGTTGCTTTCAGTAACTCACCTTTTGTACGCAATGGAACATTAGCGTTTACAGAACTAAACAAAGATATTGGCTGTTCCACTCTAAACGTTGTGAAGTAGGTACCTGAATTCAGCTTGCATTTGAGTATTCCATGTCTCTGACAGTGTGCATGCAATATCTATACAGTTCCAGCTCACCCTTACTTATGAGCATAACCTTAACTAAAAATACATAGAATAGAAAGTAATGCAGTCAGCTGAAATTTGATGAAAACTACTAACTTGATGTATACATTATTTTACTCACCATATAATTTAGAGTAGTATGCAACTAATTTTATGTGTGCGACCAATGTTGGACTGGTTACTTCCAGTAACATCACCTTTTGTACACAATGGAACATTAGCGTTTACAGAAATAAACAGATATACTGGCTGTTCCACTCTAAATGTTGTGGGGTAGGTTCCTGAATTCTGCTTGCATTTGAGTATTCCACGGCTCTGAGTAGAAGAAATGCAATATCTATACAGTTCCAGCTGATCCTGAGTAGTTATGTACACATCCTTAACCAAAATACAAAGTAATGCATTCAGCTCAAACGAGTATAGATTGGAATTTTGCTGAAAACTACTATGTGCTAACTTGATGTAAACCTTATTATTTTACTTACCAGAGGATTAGAGTAGCATATAACCAATTTTATGATGTGCTACCAATGATCGAGAGGTGACTTTCAGTTTCATTACCTTTTGTACACAATGGAATATTTGCCTTTACAGAACTAAACAAAGATATTGGCTGTTCCACTCCAAATGTTGTGAGGTAGGTTCCTGAATTCAGCTTGCATTTGAGTATTCCATGTCTCTGAAAGACTGCAGGCAATATCTATACAGTTCCAGCTCACCCTTACTTATGTGCATATCCTTAACTAAAAATACATAGAATAGAAAGTAATGCATTCAGCTGAAATTTGATGAAAACTACTATCTAACTTGATGTATACATTATTTTACTCACCATATAATTTAGAGTAGTATGCAAGTAATTTTATGTGTGCTACCAATGTTGGACTAGTTACTTCCAGTAACATCACCTTTTGTACACAATGGAACATTAGCGTTTACAGAACTAAACAAAGATATTGGCTGTTCCACTCTAAATGTTGTGAGGTAGGTTCCTGAATTCAGCTTGCATTTGAGTATTCTATTGCTCTGTAGTATACATGCAATATCTACACAGTTCCAGCTGATCCTGAGTAGTTATGTACACATCATTAACCAAAATGCATAGAATAGAAAGTAATTCATTCAGCTCAGTAGAGTGAACAGTTGAATTTTGTACACAATGGAACATTAGCGTTTACAGTAACAAAGATATTGGCTGTTCCACTCCAAATATTATGAGGGAGGTTCCTGAATTCAGCTTGCATTTGAGTATTCCATGTCTCTGAAAGTGTGCATGCAATATCTATACAGTTCCAGCTCACCCTTACTTATGTGCATATCCTTAACTAAAAATACATAGAATAGAAAGTAATGCATTCAGCTGAAATTTGATGAAAACTACTATCTAACTTGATGTATACATTATTTTACTCACCATATAATTTAGAGTAGTATGCAACTAATTTTATGTGTGCGACCAATGTTGGACTAGTGACTTCCAGTAACATCACCTTTTGTACACAATGTAACATTAGCGTTTACAGAAATAAACAAATATACTGGCTGTTCCACTCTAAATGTTGTGAGGTAGATTCCTGAATTCAGCTTGCCTTTGACAATTCCATTGCACTGAGTAGAAAACATGCAATATCTATACAGTTCCAGCTGATCCTGAGTAGTTGTGTACACATCCATATCTCAAAATGCATAGTAAAAAAAGTCATGTCTTCAGCCCAGTAGTGTATATTTAAATTTTGCTGAAAACTACTGTGAGCTAACTTGATGTAAACATTATTTTACTTACCATATGATTTAGTGTAGTATGCAACCAATTTTATCAGTGTGCTACCAATATTCCAGGAGTTACTTTCAGTAGCTCACCTTTTGTACGCAATGGAACATTAGCGTTTACAGAACGAAATAACGATATTGGCTGTTCCACTCTAAATGTTGTGAGGTAGGTTCCTGAATTCAGCTTGCATTTGAGTATTCCATGGCTCTGAGCAGTATTCATGCAATATCTATACAGTTCCAGCTCACCCTGAGTAGTGATGCACACATCCTTAACTCAAAATGCATAGAATAGAAGGTAATGCATTCAGCTCAATCGAGTGTAGATTGAAATTTTGCTGAAAACTACTATGTGTTAACTTGATGTAAACCTTATTATTTTACTTACCAGACGATTAGAGTAGCATGCAACCAATTTTATGATGTGCTACCAATGATCGAGAGGTGACTTTCAGTTTCATTACCTTTTGTACACAATGGAACATTAGCGTTTACAGAACGAAATAACGATATTGGCTGTTCCACTCTAAATGTTGTGAGGTAGGTTCCTGAATTCAGCTTGCATTTGAGTATTCCATGGCTCTGAGCAGTATTCATGCAATATCTATACAGTTCCAGCCAAACAAAGATATTGGCTGTTCCACTCCAATTATTATGAGGGAGGTTCCTGAATTCAGCTTGCATTTGAGTATTCCATGTCTCTGAAAGTGTGCATGCAATATCTATACAGTTCCAGCTCACCCTTACTTATGTGCATATCCTTAACTAAAAATACATAGAATAGAAAGTAATGCATTCAGCTGAAATTTGATGAAAACTACTATCTAACTTGATGTATACATTATTTTACTCACCATATAATTTAGAGTAGTATGCAAGTAATTTTATGTGTGCTACCAATGTTGGACTAGTTACTTCCAGTAACATCACCTTTTGTACACAATGGAACATTTGTGTTTACAGAACGAAATAACGATATTGGCTGTTCCACTCTAAATGTTGTGAGGTAGGTTCCTGAATTCAGCTTGCATTTGAGTATTCTATTGCTCTGTAGTATACATGCAATATCTACACAGTTCCAGCTGATCCTGAGTAGTTATGTACAAATCCATATCTCAAAATGCATAGAATAGAAAATAATGCATTTAGCTCAATAGAGTGTAGAGTTGAATTTTGCTGAAAACTACTATATGTAAACCATGTTATTTTACTTGCCATATGATTTAGTGTAGAATGCAACCAATTTTATCAGTGTGCTACAAATTTTCCAGGAGTTGCTTTCAGTAACTCACCTTTTGTACGCAATGGAACATTAGCGTTTACAGAACTAAACAAAGATATTGGCTGTTCCACTCTAAACGTTGTGAGGTAGGTACCTGAATTCAGCTTGCATTTGAGTATTCCATGTCTCTGACAGTGTGCATGCAATATCTATACAGTTCCAGCTCACCCTTACTTATGAGCATAACCTTAACTAAAAATACATAGAATAGAAAGTAATGCATTCAGCTGAAATTTGATGAAAACTACTAACTTGATGTATACATTATTTTACTCACCATATAATTTAGAGTAGTATGCAACTAATTTTATGTGTGCTACCAATGTTGGACAAGTTACTTCCAGTAACATCACCTTTTGTACGCAATGGAACATTAGCGTTTACAGAACGAAATAACCTTATTGGCTGTTCCACTCTAAACGTTGTGTGGTAGGTTTCTGAATTCAGCTTGCATTTGAGTATTCCACGGCTCTGAGTAGAAGAAATGCAATATCTATACAGTTCCAGCTGATCCTGAGTAGTTATGTACACATCCTTAACCAAAATACAAAGTAATGCATTCAGCTCTAACGAGTATAGATTGGAATTTTGCTGAAAACTACTATGTGCTAACTTGATGTAAACCTTATTATTTTACTTACCAGAGGATTAGAGTAGCATATAACCAATTTTATGATGTGCTACCAATGATCGAGAGGTGACTTTCAGTTTCATTAACTTTTGTACACAATGGAATATTTGCCTTTACAGAACTAAACAAAGATATTGGCTGTTCCACTCCAAATGTTGTGAGGTAGGTTCCTGAATTCAGCTTGCATTTGAGTATTCTATTGCTCTGTAGTATACATGCAATATCTACACAGTTCCAGCTGATCCTGAGTAGTTATGTACACATCATTAACCAAAATGCATAGAATAGAAAGTAATGCATTCAGCTCAGTAGAGTGAACAGTTGAATTTTGTACACAATGGAACATTAGCGTTTACAGTAACAAAGATATTGGCTGTTCCACTCTAAATCTTATGAGGGAGGTTCCTGAATTCAGCTTGCCTTTCACTATTCCATTGCTCTGGGTAGAAGACATGCAATATCTATACAATTCCAGCTGATCCTGAGTAGTTATGTACACATCCTTAACCAAAATGCATAGAATACAAAGTAATGCATTCATCTCAATAGTGTGTACAGTTGAATTTTGCTGAAAACTACTGTGAGCTAACTTGATGTAAACATTATTTTACTTACCATATGATTTAGAACAGTATGCAACCAATTTTATCAGTGTGCTACCAATGACCGAGAGCTGACTTTCAGTTTCATTACCGTTTGTACACAATGGAACATTTGCGTTTACAGAACTAAACAAAGATATTGGTTGTGCCACTCTAAATATTATGAGGGAGGTTCCTGAATTCAGCTTGCTTTTCACTATTCCATTGCTCTGGGTAGAAGACATGCAATATCTATACAATTCCAGCTGATCCTGAGCAGTTATGTACAAATCCATATCTCAAAATGCATAGAATAGAAAATAATGCATTTAGCTCAATAGAGTGTAGAGTTGAATTTTGCTGAAAACTACTATATGTAAACCATGTTATTTTACTTGCCATATGATTTACAGTAGTATGCAACCAATTTTATCAGTGTGCTACAAATTTTCCAGGAGTTGCTTTCAGTAACTCACCTTTTGTACGCAATGGAACATTAGCGGTTACAGAACTAAACAAAGATATTGGCTGTTCCACTCTAAATATTATGAGGGAGGTTCCTGAATTCAGCTTGCATTTGAGTATTCCATTTCTCTGAAAGTGTGCATGCAATATCTATACAGTTCCAGCTCACCCTTACTTATGTGCATATCCTTAACTAAAAATACATAGAATAGAAAGTAATGCATTCAGCTCAAATTTGAAGAAAACTACTATATAACTTGATGTATACATTATTTTACACCATATAATTTAGAGTAGTATGCAACTAATTTTATGTGTGCTACCAATGTTGGACAAGTTACTTCCAGTAACATCACCTTTTGTACACAATGTAACATTAGCGTTTACAGAAATAAACAAATATACTGGCTGTTCCACTCTAAATGTTGTGAGGTAGATTCCTGAATTCAGCTTGCCTTTGACAATTCCATTGCACTGAGTAGAAAACATGCAATATCTATACAGTTCCAGCTGATCCTGAGTAGTTGTGTACACATCCATATCTCAAAATGCATAGTAAAAAAAGTCATGTCTTCAGCCCAGTAGTGTATATTTGAATTTTGCTGAAAACTACTGTGAGCTAACTTGATGTAAACATTATTTTACTTACCATATGATTTAGTGTAGTATGCAACCAATTTTATCAGTGTGCTACCAATATTCCAGGAGTTACTTTCAGTAGCTCACCTTTTGTACGCAATGGAACATTAGCGTTTACAGAACGAAATAACGATATTGGCTGTTCCACTCTAAATGTTGTGAGGTAGGTTCCTGAATTCAGCTTGCATTTGAGTATTCCATGGCTCTGAGCAGTATTCATGCAATATCTATACAGTTCCAGCTCACCCTGAGTAGTGATGCACAATCCTTAACTCAAAATGCATAGAATAGAAGGTAATGCATTCAGCTCAATCGAGTGTAGATTGAAATTTTGCTGAAAACTACTATGTGCTAACTTGATGTAAACCTTATTATTTTACTTACCAGACGATTAGAGTAGCATGCAACCAATTTTATGATGTGCTACCAATGATCGAGAGGTGACTTTCAGTTTCATTACCTTTTGTACACAATGGAACATTAGCGTTTACAGAACGAAATAACGATATTGGCTGTTCCACTCTAAATGTTGTGAGGTAGGTTCCTGAATTCAGCTTGCATTTGAGTATTCCATGGCTCTGAGCAGTATTCATGCAATATCTATACAGTTCCAGCCAAACAAAGATATTGGCTGTTCCACTCCAATTATTATGAGGGAGGTTCCTGAATTCAGCTTGCATTTGAGTATTCCATGTCTCTGAAAGTGTGCATGCAATATCTATACAGTTCCAGCTCACCCTTACTTATGTGCATATCCTTAACTAAAAATACATAGAATAGAAAGTAATGCATTCAGCTGAAATTTGATGAAAACTACTATCTAACTTGATGTATACATTATTTTACTCACCATATAATTTAGAGTAGTATGCAACTAATTTTATGTGTGCTACCAATGTTGGACTAGTTACTTCCAGTAACATCACCTTTTGTACACAATGGAACATTTGCGTTTACAGAACTAAACAAAGATATTGGCTTTTCCACTCTAAATGTTGTGAGGTAGGTTCCTGAGTTCAGCTTGCATTTGAGTATTCTATTGCTCTGTAGTATACATGCAATATCTACACAGTTCCAGCTGATCCTGAGTAGTTATGTACAAATCCATATCTCAAAATGCATAGAATAGAAAATAATGCATTTAGCTCAATAGAGTGTAGAGTTGAATTTTGCTGAAAACTACTATATGTAAACCATGTTATTTTACTTGCCATATGATTTAGTGTAGAATGCAACCAATTTTATCAGTGTGCTACAAATTTTCCAGGAGTTGC